>NC_139224.1:22182421-22552371 GCF_055691185.1 Crinia signifera
TGCGACGAGGGCCAGATTTGGTGAAGTGTAAATGTGTGGGGGCCGACCATTCAGCTTGACATTCTTTGAATCATTAATCACATCAGAATGGTCCCCCACTCTATGTCAGCCAGCCTGCCCCTTCACTGTATGTCCCCCAGCCTGCCCCTCCTTCCCTGTATGTCCCCCATTCACTGTATGTTCCCCACTCTGCACCCATTCACTCTGTCCCCCAACCTGCCCCCTTCTCATAATGTCCATCATTGCCTCCATTCACTGTATGTCCCCCAGCCTGACCCTCCTTCACTGTATGTCCCCCACTCTGCCCCCTCCCTTCTCTGTATGTTCCCAGCCCCTTGTGTGAGCCAGAGGAAGGAGAGGCAAAGCAGGCACTGCAAGGACAGGAGATGCTTGGGCTCCCGCTGCTGCCCTCCTCCGCTCTGCATCTTATGGGAGCAAGCTTACCCCTTGCTGCCCCCTCCCCAAACACTGCTGTCACTGTGGAGTGGGGTGATATACAATTGCAGCAGCAGGGGTAGGACGCCAAACACATCTGACTGTGGCGGCCGGCACCTCCTCACTGCAGCAGACAGCAAGGTAAAGGCGCGCTCACCGGGGCCCCACCTTTAGTGTCCTGTGCTTCCCACATCTGATGCTCTGCCCCAGGGCCGGCGCTACCCACTCAGCAGCTCCTGCAAAGCAGGGAGGCGCCATGCTGAAAAGGCGCTGTCTCCCTCCCTGCTCTGCTAAAGCTGCCTCAGCCCTCACTGTCACTGCTTCTTGCACGCCGCCCATGGGCGGGCGGCAGTATAAAGATTTGCTCCCTGCACCCAGTAGTACACACAGGGGGTGTTTCTGAGTACCCAGAAACCCACCTCCAGGAGTCTAAGGGCCCTAGTCTGAAAGCTGAGGGTCCCCTCTTTTCATGAGTACCAGAATTTAAAAAATCAGCCCTAAGGAACCGGAGATATCTGACTTCAAATCAGTGGTCCCCATCCAAGCCTGTTAATTGCTTTTCCCAGTCAGATATTTCAGGTTCTGTCTGACTTAAAGTTTTTCTAAGGGTATATTCCAAAAGCTGGACTCTCCCCCTTTGATGGATAGTAGAAGTCTCTACTATTCCCCGAACCAGAGATATCAGCCTTCCAGCAGCTGGTTACTGCTCCAGCTCCACACACCTGGTATGTAGTTTTATATACTTGTTGGCACATTGCTCTGCCTCCTGAACTCTGGTCCCCTAGTCCCCAATAGGGTAGGTGGGACTCTCTAGTTTTTAATTCCATTAAAATCTAAGAAATCTCTTTCTGGGAACTGGAGATATCTGCAGTCAAGCAAGCTGTCCTCCCACCAGAAAATTATGAATAATAAGCCCACTCCACTATACACCCCTCCTCTGCGTATTAAAAACCTCTACCACCCTGGAAGTTATGTATCAGGACCCCTTCATTCAGCCCAATGCCCCCTTATCCCACCTCATCTCCCCGCATCTGTGCAGTAAAGGGGTAATTAGTGGAAATGACTGACCCAGGCCCTACATGCTGAGCGGTTGATATAATACCCCCTACCACCCGCGGGACATCAAAGCTTCCGCTCATAGCAACCCCCACCCCTACCGCTGGAGGATCGGTAGGGGCCCAAATACATTGCTATGCCCAGGGGTCTACACTGCTGTTGACGCCCCTGTATATATATATATATATATATATATATATATATATATATATATATAATTATTATTATTATTTATATACATTTGGTCTATCTATAATACTTTAACTGACCTGGCATATACTGGGTCACCTAAGTGTCCATCTCCGTGCTTTGCTCCGCCCCTCTGGAAACCCCCTTCTGAAAATCCTGCGTTTGCCCCTGGCACTGCAAGTGCACACAGCCTGCATGTCGCCCGCAGTGCCTGTCTGACAGCGGGCGGCAGTATGGAGAAGCTGAGCAGCTCCCTGCACCACGCACACACTGTACTCCTCCTGCAACCTGCCCCCTCATCCTCACGGACACTTGCGCTAAGGCAGGTAGCGCTGTCTGTGAATGCCTGGATGACATGTCATGTCCGGATCCGCCCCCTACCCATTGCTCCCTGCGCCTGTCAGCTGTTAATCAAATGACAAACAGGCAGCAGCGCCGCCTCCCCTTCCTTCCCTCTTCTCAGTGTGCTGTGCCACTGCCAGTCCTCAACACTCTGCCCCCTCTACTCTCCTATTCTTCCATCTCCACCTTCGCTCCCCTCCTTTCCCCTCAGTCACGAGAGGGGTGTAATGGCGTCCTCACCGTCCAGCCTACGCAGATAGAAGAGGAGGGACTGCACAAGAGTTAAACAGCAAAAGACCAGTGAGTCTTTTATTATACATGTTTATAACAATTTTTTTAATAATTGTAGATATTTTTTATATTAATTTAGACAATTTTTTAAATAATGGGCTGGGTTATGTGCCTAAAGGTAGCCATGCTGCAGTACAAAAAGTATGTGCTACACATACTTTTTGTACTGCTTTCGGATCGCATCGCACACACATTGCATGCATGCCGTGCGATGCGATCTAGCCCATAACGTATGTGATTCTCGCAGCGTGTATGGGCACCTTTAGTGCCTGCAATATTTTGCAGACACAGCACTGATTTGGTGTATGCATACATGTACATGCACTAGAGATCCTCCATAGCATACGCTCCCACAATCGGGCTGCAGCTTGTTGCAATGGCAAAGTGAAAGGGCGCAAAATTCATGGTTTGCAGGAGGGCGCCGGACACCCTAGCACCGGCCCTGCTCTGCCCGCTTCCAGCTGGAGGCTGCGGGCCGCTTGAATTGACAGCACGGGCCGCATTTGGCCCCCGGGCCTGACTTTGGCCCCCGGGCCTGACTTTGGACATGCCTGCTCTAGATCAGTGATTTTCAACCTTTTTACATTGCGGTACACTAAATAAGATTTTATCATTGCCAAGGCACACCATGAGATCCCTACAGGGCAAAAGACATTGGCCCTCACAGAAAAAAAATAACCTATTGTTTCCCATATAAAAAAACATTCACACTGGTCCCCACAGGTAACAAAAATAAAATACATTGGTCCTTTACATGAAAAGAAGAGACCAGAAAATAACAGTTGAACTGGTGGTGGCTGTAAACTGGTTTGGGCATCTCTAGATCTGGGGGCACACTTGAAATCAGTTTAAGGTACACTAGTGCGCCACGGCACAGTGGTTGAAAAACACTGCTCTAGATGTTTTAATGAGTTATCGTACATGTACCCTCCTGCCACTTTTACTTTGTACTTAGAACAATCTTTCAGGCTTTCTCCTGTGCTTTTCAGCATAGTCTATGAATCATCCATCCATCGGCATCGGAGCGGCGCGGCTAGCAGAGTACTAGGCCTCAAGTTTTCACAGGTGTTAGTTCTTTATGAGATTACATTTTACTCCCCCTGCCAGAACTTCTGCCGCCTCCGCCATACATTTACTGTCATTCTTTTACCTAAATGCTCATTGCCAGAGGTTTCACGCTCATTCACAGGAGTTACACGCTTGTTTCCAACGGTTACATGCTCGTTTCCAACGGTTACATGCTCGTAGCCAGAGGTTTCGTGTTCATTTCCGGATAGCGATATATACTACCCAGTAGGACCTCAAACATCAATTGGCGGATATTTTTTAATGGACATTTTCGGAAAATTCCATAGAGATGGCCAGACCATTGTATGCGCCCAAACAACAACAGCTCCCCCCAAGCCCTCTTGGGCTGCAGTGCCCTTGTTACGCCACTGGATAAAGCCAGCCATGATCTGGCGCTTGGTAGTGGGGAAACAGTGGGGACGGTATTTCATGTAACACCTGCACTTGGTAAGTGCGGAAATATGAAGCGCATTCACTGCAACTGGAGTCCAACCACACATGGCACATTAGGGATTTTGTAGCATTAAACAAGGCCTGATTGTGAAACGCATCATTGCTTATGTCTTAAGTTACCATGTTACCCATTTTGGGGGTGAAGATGCATGACACGCCCCTGATCCTCATCACCCTGTGGGTATGTGTCCCCACCTTCCCTCAGCAGTGTAGGAATGCAATGACGTCTGTTCACCTCTGTGCAGGGAACCAGGTGATAGAGAGCTACAACCCAACATTTCCTTCCCACTGTGGAGGAAGGGGGGTGTAAATGTGCCCAATTTTGAGGGGAAGGGCCATGGATCTGCCCATCAAACTGGCGGACTCTGCAAGAGGTTCACATTTTCAGAGTGTGACTTTGTTGGATGTCTTAAACCAAGGATAGAGCCGGTGCAAGTGATGTCAACATTCACAAGCAATTGTATATGGATTGTGCGGGCGAAGTGGCCATAACCAGGAGTGTGCCATCGGTTCCAGCACACAGAGATATGGGGGTCTGAGGGTGGCATCATCACTTTAGGTGCCCATACACTTGTGCAACTTCTCCCTTCGGAGAAATCGCATACAATACATCATATGTGGTCCTGTCGCATACAATATATCGCATGCGATCCGAGTCAAAGCTGCCTGGCTCAGATGTCATTCAACAGATTGCTCCTGCAGCCAGTGCAACTCGTAGGCTCCGGTACGATGCGCACAGGCCTGGCATTGCGTCATTGCCTTGACGTGGCTTGGGCATATCATACACCTGCGCAGGAATATGTAACCAATATCTCTGAATTCTATTATCATGTAGTGTTCAAGATTGGTTACTAATACCACTCAGTGTGCTGGGGGAAACAATGTATTTTTTAACTTACTCAGTATTAACCCCTCCCTCATGCACCTGAGTGGTATTACTAAACTATTGAGCATCTACCACTATCTGTATGTCAGACCTGTTGCCTAGTCTACTGCAGTGGTTCTCAAACTTGGTCCTCAGAACCACACACAGTTCACAGTTTCCAGGTCACCCTACAGGTGTACTCAGTACTGACTGACACATTTTAAAAGATGGAGCTAATTATTTCACTTGATTTTTGTGTGGAGACCTGAAAAACATGCACTATGTGTGACAGTGCCCCTGTTCGGTGTGGTGCAAGATGGCGTACCTTGATCTGGCGACGGCGGCGGCTTCTGGATTCTTCGCGGCTTCTGCTGGAGAACCTGTGGCAGGGAACAGGACAACCCAAAGAGACCCACAGAAGACAACACTAAAAACGTTTAGCAGCGACAAATATTTATTAAGGAAAACACCTGCACTAGTCGCTGTGTTACACTCGTACACCTATGCAAACATCAATAAACAAGACAAAAAAACAACCACAAAGAAAATGACATCAAAGAGAGAAATATTAAAGACAATAATATGACATCACTAGAATGCTTCACTACACCTGTAATACTATAACTCAAGGTGTCCAATGGGTGGCGCTGCACACCCTTTAACTACAGTCTCAGATATCACATGCAGTTCCTGAGAGCAATCATGGTCCCACGACGCACAAATCCTCACAGGTGAATTAGGCCCTAACAGTGTGCACACTACTTTTAGAGATATCAATAAAACAATCCTCATTCAGAGAGGGACAAGCCGATTCCCGTTACCTAGGGTAACCGCTTGTATTTAAAGGCAAAAAGACAGGCTTCAGGCACACTCTCTTTTATAAAGCTCTATCAGCAAGGAGTCTCACTGGATGCCTGGTGCAGGGCTTTCAGGACAGCAATGGGACAACACAATATCCCTGTAGCTGGGGGTGACTTGGGAAATCTGTGATGGGGCAATATGGGTACAGGCTGGGTGGGGTATAGAGCACTCCAGTACCTTATATGTTGCTGGCTCCTGCCAGTTGGACCACCAGCTGTGCTGCTCTTGTGTCTCCAGGTGCACCATGCACCACCATGCGGCTCCCAGCTCTCTGTATCACATGCAGGGGTATGGGTCTTGATGTGTGCCTCTCCACTGTTCTCCTCTCTCCCTCTGCAGGGTCACTCTTCTGCCTGCTTCCAGGTTCAAGCTACAAGCTGTCCTCTTCTCCCATTACTCTCTGGGCTGCTCTTCACATATCCAGCACACTGCTCTGCTTTGATGCTCTCTCTCTTGGTCTCTCCTGGCTGCTGCACTTCACGCTGCCCAGCTCTGGCTACTGGACACACACTACACAGTGTCTCCTCTCTGGCTGGCAGCACATGAGTCTCTTCTCTCTCACGCTGCTGCAGACTTCTCCCTCTCATCAGTTTCAGTTTCAGTTCCTCCTCACGCTCCCTCAGCCAGCTAATCAGGGGGGTGTCAGGTTCTCTGCACGTGGATGTGAGCTGGGTCTGTTAACCCCTCACATCCCTGCAGTGTCTATGAAGCTGCAGTCTTTCCTAACAGCAGCATTGGCTGCAATTAAATCCTTGTGGCACAGTCACACCTCTGGGGTGGACTGCCACATACCTCCCTGCTAGAAATTTGCCTGTCCGCAGGCAACTTACCCGGACCAATAACTACTTGACAAAGTCCTGTCAATAAACATCCTAATGGCAAAAATAAAAAAAATTGCAAACACTTACATAATAATACAAATGTCAAATTACTCCCTATCACCTGATATCTAATGTGGGCTCCCCGGGTCAACCATCCCTCCGCCACAGGTCTCCCATCCCTCTGCGGTCCAGGTGCTTCATCGACGTCCATGGATGGCGCCCACTCTCACGGCATACGACCGGCACTTAAGCACGTCTCGCCTCTCGATCTTGCCTCTTGGATCGCAGAATCGCCTGCTGTATCTGGAAGGCAAATTCTTCCCCAGAGATGGTCGTGTACTCGCCGTCCGTTACAGGCTTCCCATTGATGAAACAGGTCTCAGCCTTTTCAACTCTCTCTGCTGGTTCTATCTTGGCCTTGGGTTCAGGCAACGGTATAGCTGGTTCCACTTCTGATGGCTCCACGGTCTCTGTCACGGCCGTATGGACCACAATTTTGGGGTTTCTCTCTGGTTCAGCCATTCTGGCAGTTCTTGGCCCTAGGTTCGCCGCTCGGTAACCGGCATCATCCATTCTAGGGACGTACTCTCTTGTTGGCTCTGCAAGTTGAGGCCTAGTCACTGCTTGCTGCCTCTGGTGAACTGGCTCACTCCACATGACCGGTTTCTCGCTTGTCCTTGTGATCTCAGGTTCTGGTGGGCGGGGCATCTGTCCTGGTCGAGGGCGTTTGACGCTAACCCTTTCATTCTCGCACTTGATCTCCCTTGGTTCGGCTCTACTTCCACCATGGCTGTACTCTTGCTGATAGTACGGTGGAGGCTCTCGATGGCGTGGATAGTGCTCTGGAGCGCGTCTGTTACGTTGCACTGGTGTGCCATCTGGCCCGGTCACGTTGGCGGCCTTGGTGCCTTTCTTCCCGCTTGTCAATTCGAATTCTACAGCCTCACCGTTGCTCAGGCTCCGGAAGCTATTTTGGGGATCGGCATGCTGGATGGCGGTATAGTGCACATACACGCTACGGCCGGTATCTGCGCGTTTAATGAAGCCATACCCGCGTGGTACATCAAACCACAGGACACGACCTGCAATTCTTCTTGGGCTGGCTCGTGGTCTACCCCTCGACGATATCACACCGGATGCTCTTGCCGTGTTCTGAAACACTGCCGGTGGACCTCCTGTCCTGTGTCTTCTCACGGTCTGTGGGCATACATTGGTTCGGTCAGTGGGTAGTTGTCCTGACCTCCATGGGGGATTCCGCTTCTGTCTGCGCCTTCCGCCACATTCACGTCGCTGTCTTTCCTTTTCATCCTCCGCCCATTCCTGACGCATCTCACGGATCATCCTGGTCATTTCGGTCATCGCTCCGATGATGGCCCCAATCGCGTTCTGATTGGCTTGGGCTGGTGGAGTGGCGGTTCTTCGCATCTCCTGTGGTTCTGTGTACTGCGATCGCCACATCTTGCCGTTCACAGGGGTCTTGTGCAATCCTGTTCGTAGACGCCAAGTGTGACAGTGCCCCTGTTCGGTGTGGTGCAAGATGGCGTACCTTGATCTGGCGACGGCGGCGGCTTCTGGATTCTTCGCGGCTTCTGCTGGAGAACCTGTGGCAGGGAACAGGACAACCCAAAGAGACCCACAGAAGACAACACTAAAAACGTTTAGCAGCGACAAATATTTATTAAGGAAAACACCTGCACTAGTCGCTGTGTTACACTCGTACACCTATGCAAACATCAATAAACAAGACAAAAAAACAACCACAAAGAAAATGACATCAAAGAGAGAAATATTAAAGACAATAATATGACATCACTAGAATGCTTCACTACACCTGTAATACTATAACTCAAGGTGTCCAATGGGTGGCGCTGCACACCCTTTAACTACAGTCTCAGATATCACATGCAGTTCCTGAGAGCAATCATGGTCCCACGACGCACAAATCCTCACAGGTGAATTAGGCCCTAACAGTGTGCACACTACTTTTAGAGATATCAATAAAACAATCCTCATTCAGAGAGGGACAAGCCGATTCCCGTTACCTAGGGTAACCGCTTGTATTTAAAGGCAAAAAGACAGGCTTCAGGCACACTCTCTTTTATAAAGCTCTATCAGCAAGGAGTCTCACTGGATGCCTGGTGCAGGGCTTTCAGGACAGCAATGGGACAACACAATATCCCTGTAGCTGGGGGTGACTTGGGAAATCTGTGATGGGGCAATATGGGTACAGGCTGGGTGGGGTATAGAGCACTCCAGTACCTTATATGTTGCTGGCTCCTGCCAGTTGGACCACCAGCTGTGCTGCTCTTGTGTCTCCAGGTGCACCATGCACCACCATGCGGCTCCCAGCTCTCTGTATCACATGCAGGGGTATGGGTCTTGATGTGTGCCTCTCCACTGTTCTCCTCTCTCCCTCTGCAGGGTCACTCTTCTGCCTGCTTCCAGGTTCAAGCTACAAGCTGTCCTCTTCTCCCATTACTCTCTGGGCTGCTCTTCACATATCCAGCACACTGCTCTGCTTTGATGCTCTCTCTCTTGGTCTCTCCTGGCTGCTGCACTTCACGCTGCCCAGCTCTGGCTACTGGACACACACTACACAGTGTCTCCTCTCTGGCTGGCAGCACATGAGTCTCTTCTCTCTCACGCTGCTGCAGACTTCTCCCTCTCATCAGTTTCAGTTTCAGTTCCTCCTCACGCTCCCTCAGCCAGCTAATCAGGGGGGTGTCAGGTTCTCTGCACGTGGATGTGAGCTGGGTCTGTTAACCCCTCACATCCCTGCAGTGTCTATGAAGCTGCAGTCTTTCCTAACAGCAGCATTGGCTGCAATTAAATCCTTGTGGCACAGTCACACCTCTGGGGTGGACTGCCACACTATGCATACCTCCTAACTGTCCTGCTTCCCACGGGAACGTCCTATTTTTGGGGGGGGGGGGTCGATCCTGCGGCGTGGGGGGTGGCAGTTGTGAGTCCCCTCTGTCACCCGTGAATAGGCGCTGCTGCATGCAGCGTCTATTCATGCCCCTACAGCAGCCCCTTCCCACTAAGCCATGCCCCCCAAATTTTCGGATGCGCCTCCTGGGCGTGATAGCATCCCACTACAATGTTGGGAGGTATGACTGTGTGGGGTCCTGAGGACCACCTTTGAGAACCTGTGGTCTAGTGTATGGCCACCTTTACACACAGCTCTTGCTTCTCACTAGCCCCCTACAGGAAGGATGCTGCAGCAGTGCCCCTAAAGCATTCCCAGGATGCATCTGGGCATTGCTGCACATCCACTTGCTGCTTGCCCCACCCCCTCTGCACATTGTAATGAGATCAGGGGACACTGCAGTCCTGTTGTGACATTGACAGCTGTATAGATGAGGCCCTTTAAATCCGAGCGTGCACTATTTACGCGCCACTTTGAATCAACCCTTTTGCATAAAAAATGTTGCTAGGGAAGGGTATGGGCTATTGGGTCGACCATGCACGACCACTGAAGGTCAACAGGTCTCGCCATCTGAGATAGGTCGACATGGCTAAGATCGACACAAGCATTAGGTTGACAATGGCTAGGTCAACAGTCAAAAGGTCAACATGAGTTTTTCACATTTTTTGTCCCGAATGTCGACATAGTCTAAATCAGGCATGTCCAAAGTCAGGCCCGGGGGCCAAATGCGGCCCGTGCTGTCAATTCAAGCGGCCCGCAGCCTCCAGCTGGAAGCGGGCAGAGCATCAGATGTGGGAAGCACAGCACAGGACACTAAAGGTGGGGACCCGGCGAGCGTGCCTTTACCTTGCGGTCTGCTGCAGTGAGGAGGTGCCGGCCACCACAGTCAGATGTGTTTGGCGTCCTACCCCTGCTGCTGCAATCGTATATCACCCTACTCCACAGTGACAGCAGTGTTTGGGGAGGGGGCAGCAAGGGGGAAGCTGGCTCCCGTAACATGCAGAGTGGAGGAGGGCAGCAGTGGGAGCCCAAGCATTTCCTGTCCTTGCAGTGCCTGCTTTGCCTCTCCTTCCTCACACAAGGGGCTGGAAAACATACAGAGAAGGGAGGGGGCAGAATGGGGGACATACAGTGAAGGAGGGTCAGGCTGGGGGACATACAGTGAATGGAGACAGTTATGGCCATTCAGAGAAGGGGGAGCAGGGGCAGGCTGGGGGACATACAGTGAATGGGGGTCATATAGTGATTGGGAGGGGATGCTGTTAAAATCCCGGCGATCGGGATCCCGGCATTCAGAATCCCGACGCCGGAATCCCGACTGCCGAAATCCCGACACTTTCTCCCTCTGTGGGTGTCCACGACACCCCTGGAGGGAGAATAAATTAACATGCCGAGCGTAGCGAGGCACCGGACCCGCAAGGGGGGGGCGATCCACGTCCCCCCCTTGACGGGATTTCGGCGGTCGGGATTCCGGCGTCGGGATTTTGACCGCCGGGATTTTATACTGAATCCATTGGGAGTCATACAGTGAATGGGAGTCATACAGTGAAGGAGGGTCAGGCTTGGGGACATACAATGAATGGAGGCAATGATGGACATTATGAGAAGGGGGGCAGGTTGGGGGACAGAGTGAATGGGTGCAGAGTGGATAACATACAGTGAATGGGGGACATACAGGGAAGGAGGGGCAGGCTGGGGGACATACAGTGAATGGAGGCAATGATGGACATTATGAGAAGGGGGGCAGGTTGGGGGACAGAGTGAATGGGTGCAGAGTGGATAACATACAGTGAATGGGGGACATACAGGGAAGGAGGGGCAGGCTGGGGGACATACAGTGAATGGAGGCAATGATGGACATTATGAGAAGGGGGGCAGGTTGGGGGACAGAGTGAATGGGTGCAGAGTGGGGAACATACAGTGAATGGGGGACATACAGGGAAGGAGGGGCAGGCTGGGGGACATACAGTGAATGGAGGCAGGCTGGGGGACATACAGTGAAGGGGCAGGCTGGCTGACAGAGTGAATGGGGGCAGAGTGGGGGACCATTCTGATGTGATTAATGATTCAAAGAATGTCAGGCTGAATGGTCGGCCCCCACACATTTACACTTCACCAAATCTGGCCCTCGTCGCAAAAAGTTTGGACACCCCTGGTCTAAATGGACACTGTCAAAGCTCGTTGCACTCGCCATGCTTCGGGCACGGTGCCTCGCTGTGCTCAACACACTATTTGAATCTCCTTCCATGCCATAGTGGATGGTAGGACATGAAACACTGCCTGTCTGTACATGTTGGCTCAGAGGAAAAAAATGTGAAAAACTCCTGTATATATACCGTGTATTTCCTTTCTTTACATTAGTACATTGAATAATGCTACAAAGGAGCTTTGTGCTTAGGATAAGGATTGGGTATATTGGAGAAGACATCAATCACTCATTTCTAAACATGTGACGGGTATTAGCCCTCCTCTGCCTCCGGGCAGGGGGGGGGGGGGGGGGTGTTTGCCGGTGGAAGACAATGATTATTTATATTGACTGTCGGTTCAGGAGCGGGTAAGACCTCTTTATAGCTGCTGCTTGTGAGAATCCCCCCGCACACTGACGGGCAGCTGGGCTGGATAATTGAATTGAGAATCCCACTGCGCCGGGCTCCACAGGGGGGCAGTTGCTGGAGGTGTAACGTGTTTAGAGAGTCTGCCAGGCCTCCGAGTGATTGGCAGAGCTGGCGTTTAAAGGCCACTTCAGCTGTTCAACTTTGCCCTAGACGAGGAGCTGTGATAGCTCTCTCCAGGCTGCAGCTCTCGGTTTATGTAGCAGGTATTTGGTGGCTGGAATGCCTGGGGCATGTTTAGTAGCTAAGCCAAGAAGAGAAATCCATTAATCCCCTTGGAGCTGGCAGGGTCTGTGACACATAGGAGATGTCAGCCGCAGAATGATGAACGAAACTCTCCTGCGACTGTTCGGCAGGTACCTGCATGTTGTGCACGGTGCTGCTGCTGCTGTGCTGAACAATGCAATGGTTTATTCTGCAGTTCAATCTAGGACACGCACCACGGCTGTGCAGGCCGCAGTTATTATGCTGGTGCTGTAGTTTGCAGGCCTGATTTCTCCATAGTATGTAACTGTATGGATGGAGTTCTGGTTAGACCAGCGCCATACCAAGGGCCCCATCACCGATGTCCCAGTCCTGGGGGGCTGCTGTGTCTTGTGAGGGCCCTTATCAGACTGCATAAACTTGGGGTGGGATGTACTAAACTGAAAATGCGGTAAAAACCCTGTTATCGGGGGTCATACCGCATTTTCAGATGCACTAAAGCCCCGCCGCTGGGGCTCTGCCGCAGGAGGTTAGGCAAGCTCTAGCTCAGGGCTGGGCAACACCGGCCCTCCAGATGTTGATGAACTACACATCCCAGCATGCCTTGCATCAGTTTCAACATGGCCACATAGCAAAACTAATGCAAAGCATCCTGGGATATGTAGTTCATTAACATCTGGAGGGCCGGTGTTGCCCAGCCCTGCTCTAGCTGGTGTAACCCCATAGAAGCCTATGGGCTTCTTTTTGCAACCCCCGCTGCCCCGCACCAACCCCGGCTGTCCTGCACTACCCCTGCCGCCCCCACTCACCTGATGTCAGGGCAGTGACCACGTCCTCCCTAGCACCAGAACATCCCCTATCCTTGTGCATGGAGGAGGATGAGGAGTCTGGCAGTCCCTGCATCCATCTGAGCAGGAGGCTGCCGGGCTGGAGGAGGGAAGGAGCCGCGGGGACCATTGGAAAGACAGCAACTAGGTCTACAAGTATCATGTCAACATGCATGAAGGCCGATATGGGGTTAGGTCAACAGGGTCATTCGGTTGACACAAGCATTAGGTCGACATGGGGAGGGTCTACAGTCAAAGGGTCGACTTGGGGTATTTCACTTTTTTGGCCTGATTGCCGACACAATCGACATGGACACTAAAAAAGGCTCGTCTCACATGTCATGCTTCAGGCACGGTGCCTCGCTACGCCCAATACACTATTTTATTTTCTCACCACACCCTTGTCCAGGGATGGGGAACCTTCATCCCTCCAGCTGTTGTTGAACTACATATCCCAGCATGCTTTGCTACAGTTTTAGCATAGCCAAATAGCATAATTGTAACAGTGCATGCTGGGATGTGTAGTTCAGCAACAGCTGGAGCACCGAAGGTTCCCCATCCCTGCCCTAGTGGATGGTAGAGCATGTACCGCCTGTCGGCACAGAAAGAAGTGAAAAACACCATGTCGACCGTTTGACTGTTGACCTAATGCTTGTAGACCTAGTTATTGTATCCCGGTCAGTTAGCGTTCCTTGAGAGGTAAGGACCATCTGAGCGATATCCTCTCATGTGTACACTCTGTATCGTTAACGCAGTTCACACCTTTGTATTCCCACAAATGAAATGACGTACCACTGCGCAGATGTGCCATATATCCTTCCTTGCTGACTGAGACACGTTTTACAACTAGCCCATGGTTACAGACCCTCCCGGAATTACCGGGAGGATCCTGAAAATCGGGTCCTCCTCCCGGCCCCCCGGAAAGGTGGGCAACCCTCCCGGATTCCGGGGGACCCCCACGCCACCCCCCGATTGCGGCGTCTTGCCCATACCTTTTGGATTGAAATCGTCAATCCACGGGTCTCAGAGGAGGGGTGGAGCTAAAATGGCACCATTTTAGCCCCGCCCCTCCAAGGAGATCCGTGAATTGGGGGTTTTAACATCCTGGGGGCGGGGCTTAATGATGTAAAGCTCAAGCCCTGCCCCCGAACTGCAGCTGGAAGTCTCCTCTCCGGGCTTCTCCCGGAGAGGAGACAGAAAAAGTCGTCAACCCTGTACTAGGCTACAGCGTGTGCATGCGGTAGGGAATATAGAGTGCAAGCTCCACTGGGGCAGGGACCGATGTGAATGGCCAAATATTCTCTGTAAAGCGCTGCGGAACATGTGTGCGCTATATAACTAATTAAAAAAAAAATAATAATAATGTAATAAATAACATGTGTGAAAGATAGCTACACTTACCGTTTCCCGCTTTCAGAAATCTTAACTGGTAACAGATGACAATAGCTCACACTCCGCAGCAAAGGAAATGGAAACACAATGCCAATTATTTGTCTGGGAAGCACGTGCACGAACCAACATGTATGCTACTGGTAACTCTTTTATACACGACGAACAGTACTTTTATTTAATGGCCTTTCAAGCGCTGAAAGCTTCCTACGGCCTGAAAAACATTCTTTTAACCTTTTGTATGCACGAGCTGCCTGCCACGGGTAGGAAAACAGCTCTCATTGTGCTCCTGTTTGCAGCAGCACTAACATTGTGTACTGATGCTTTCCCCAGTAACCGAGTGTTGTATCTGTGTGATGGTGTGTGACATGTGGCCCCCATTCGGTTATCTACATTAGTGAGCACGCACTGCGGAGACTATACTGCACAGATATAACTGCAGCACTCAAAAGCACAGGTATAAACCTGTTTGCACAAGCAATAAGTAACATGGGGACTAGGTAAAACCCGGAACCGGACCTCACCCCTGAACGCAGGACTTGACAGGCTCCATCATCAAATTCTGGAATTGCAGTGATGACAGTAGCAACCTCTACACAGTTACCGGCCACATGCACTTAGGGATGGCCATTGACTATCGATGTTAAGAAAACATTGATGGCTGGAACCTAGTTCTCAATGTTTTGGGCATCGATAGGGGAGGTTCGAATAGTTTTGTGCCTTTGGTGTACGCCGGGCACCACTGTATCCAGCTGTGTTGCTGCAGGCTAAATTAATGTCTAGTTAAAGTTTCTTCTGCGCATGCGCACTCCTCCCGACGGGAGCATCGTGGCTGCTTGCCCCATTCTTCTGCGAATGCGCAGCTAAGTGATAGCGGGAACCATTGATGGTAGGTGGTAGAATATTTGGTACTTGTGAGTTATCCGGGCTGCCGATTTTGTCCTTAAGTTTGGTTAACTTAAGGACACCCGACCGACGCGATGCCCGCGATTTAGCCCCAAATCGGGGGCATCGCGTCGGTCGTGGCCGTTATAAGGGGCCGCGACGCCCACGATTTCCCATAGACAGTAATGTTAAAAGACACGATGGACCCGATTTCCCATAGACAGCAATGTTAAAATAAAATGTGAAATTGGCCAATATGTTTTTAAAAAAAATGTTTCATGGCCCCCCACCACCGTTAACGCCACCCCACTATTGACGCCAACCCGAAGCGTGGCGAGCGCAGCGAGCCCGCGAGGGGCGGCGGTACGTGTCCTCCGACCTTTTCATGCCCTACTATCCACTAGGGCGTGGAGTGAGAAAAGAATAGTGTGGCGAGCGCAGCGAGCCACCGAGCCCGAAGCGTGGCGAGCGCAGCGAGCCCCGCGAGGGGACGCGGACACCTGTGAAGCCCGCAAGGGCACGCGGATACCTGTGAAGGTGTCCGCGTGCGCTCGCCACGCTTCGGGCTCGGTGGCTCGCTGCACTCGCCACACTATTCTATTCTCACTCCACGCCCTAGTGGATAGTAGGGCATGAAAAGGTCGGAGGACGCGTACCGCTGCGCTCGCCACGCTTCGGGTTGGCGTCAATAGCGGGGTGGCGTTAACGGTGGTGGGGGCCATGAAACATTTTTTTTAAAAACATATCCAATGTGAAATGGCCATATTGGCCAATTTCACATTGTCATTTTATTTTAACATTGCTGTCTATGGGAAATCGGGTCCATCGCGTCTTTTAACATTACTGTCTATGGGAAATCGTGTCGGAAATCGGGTCCATCGTGTCTTTTAACATTACTGTCTATGGGAAATCGTGGGCATCGCGTCGCGGCTCCTTATAACGGCCACGACCGACGCGATGCCCACGATTTCGGGCGCGATGAAAAAATCGGCAGCCCGGATAACTCACAAGTACCGAATATTTTATAGCCATCAATGGCAACCATCGATGGGAGATGTGTCGATCCCTACATGCACTTGCACACTCTTACCAACAGGGCTTGATGTGCTGGACACAGAGATAAAGGGGAGGGGGAAAAGCCAGGGAATGGAGAGAGGGGAGGGAGTGGCTGTGATTGGCTGGGCTGGAATTGGCTCTCCTTCCTATGCAGCTGCTGTCTCACCACATCTCACCCCGCTGAAGGATGGAGTAGCGCAGGGTTGTCTACTACCTGGCTGCTAGTTCAGTGAGGCATGGGGGGCGGGGCCACTGACAGGGTGGGATGGGGTCATGGCAAGCCTTTGGCAAGTTGATTGACAGAAAGTCTGTTTGTGGTGTCACCCGGCTGTTTAGGGGGAGTGGCAGGAAATTGCAAGTGTGCCCAGGCGTTTTCAGGGAGGGCGTGGGATATCAGCTCCGTCCCCATCAGCCTATTTATATTGCAATTTGCACTGCCCGAGTGGGTTCTGGGCACAGACTGCGAAAATCATTCGATGGTGAGTGAGTAGCGAATGGATTTGCAGCTGACCGCAGAACCGCGATATTTGGTGGTATACTGTTAGGATCGGACGGACTGCAAACTGTGTGTCAGTAGCTGAAGTAAGCAATGGGCTGGTACAAAGAAAAAACTGTGGCTGCAGAGGAATTCAGGACTCAGGACCAGGTGTGGAAAGGTAACTGATGAATAATGTCAGATTAACCCCTTCTGTGCAGAAAGTCTGGGAAACAACACAATGCCTGGAAGCAGGGGAAAGCAGCAGCTAGCAATGACACAAATCTAGCCAGGACCTGGATCCAGCGTAAAAGAATATCCACAGAAAATAACGATGAAATACTTTATTCAAGCATCACAGAATAAAGTATAATTCCCATTGCAAACAGAGTGACTTTTAATGGTACGAGAAATGCAGGTAGGCAATGCAAAGTACTATGGATAATTGCAGAGGATATGGCTGATTGCAGGATGCAGAGTAGTGGGAGAATGCAGGCCAGCTACTCGGTATATGGTAAGAATTAGCAGGAACCAAAGTACTTAACTGAAAGTCCTTTTAATAGCAGGCAAAGTAAATATCCAGACCAGGTTGATGACAGGAACAGACAAGGCAAGGCAAATGTCCCAGGCTTATTTCCAGGGGGAGCTGGAGTACAGGCCATCCACACATGTAGCAAGAACTATGACCAGTAGGGTGGAGTCCTACTGATCCCTTTTTAGCTGGGGTAATCAGTGGATGCAGCTGAGAGCAACATGAAACACTCCTAGCTGCTTGCCATTAGCAGCCAGCCAGACAGGAGAGAGTGTAACAATACTATTTCATAGATTACCATCGATGGTTTTGCTTATCGACGATCATCCATTGTCTTTGACTGATTGGCCTGTGGGCGGGACTGAATGGGTTTCAGGGCGGAGCTATATTCCATTTCCCACCCCCTTGGGGGAGATAAAAAACAACTATTCCTCATCAATGGCAAAACTATTCTACATCGGCCATAAACCATCAATGATTTTGAATCAATGATGGTTGATGGCCATCCCTAGGGCTTTTAGTCTGGCGCGGCGGCAGTGATCTGCTTGCAGGGCGCTGCAA
This sequence comes from Crinia signifera, assembly GCF_055691185.1. Taxonomy (NCBI): domain Eukaryota; kingdom Metazoa; phylum Chordata; class Amphibia; order Anura; family Myobatrachidae; genus Crinia; species Crinia signifera. The sequence goes on from NC_139224.1 coordinate 22,200,273, forward strand.
ATTAGCAGCTGTGTGACCAGGTCTGAATAACCCCCACCTCCAACATATGTGTTTGAGTAGCACAGTGCATGCAGAGCCATCTTAATATATATGCAGATAGGACGGCTGGCGGCTGCCCAGGGCCCCGCAATTCTAGGGACCTCTGAGCAGGGACAGGTGGTGATCGCAATCACAGTGGTCATGTAGCATTCTCTACCTGCAGCCAATCAGAGAATGGCTATGAGCATGCTGATTGGTGGAAGGCTGGATCAAGGGGTATTTTAAAAGAGGAGTGGCCTGCAGCCGCTAGTGCTATTACTTCTTTATTCAATTGCAGGGCTCCAGGAAAATGGGGTGGTGGACAGTTTTCCGGTGATTCTCCCTACTCATGCACAAAACACCAAGAAAATGGCCACCATACCAATTTTCCAGTGCCTTTACAGAGCTGCTGCAAGGGACGGTCAAACTCTGGATAGGTGAGTACTGAATTAATGGTTGCAGCGTGTACCGTGTGGTGCCCACCAGAGCCAAGGTGCCAATGTGCGCCTATTATAGATAGGCCAATGGCTGGAGCTATCCACCAATCCGAATGCTGATTCATACATTCAATGCATTGAAGCGTGTGGCGAGGCGGCGGAGGACCGTAGGAGATGGGCGATGTGGCCATTGGTTTCTGTATTCTGGAGAGACCCTACTGGGAACAACTAGACAGTACGTTAGGATTCCGTTCTGTCTCTTAGAGTAATGAGAGGGTTAATCCTCAAACACTAACTCCACCCATCAAGATGAGAGATTATCTCCCGGGGTAGGATTTATACATAATAATACCATTCATGAAACGTCTAACAATATGCCGATGTTCCTGGCACTGTGGCTCTCTCCTTCCCCCCCTTGTGCTTTAGCATCACCTAGCAACACCCGTATCTGCGCTGCTTCCTCTCCTCCCCGCAAGTGTCCAGCGCGCAGAAGATGCTGAGCTCAATCTGTCATCTCCCGGCCAAGCAAAGACAAGCTATCTGGTCGCTGCAGCAATCAATTGAAGCCTTACATTAAGTGCTTCTTAGCGGAAGATTTCACCTGCATTCAGTTACAGCCAGCTAAGTGAGGCTAATCGCTTATACTGATACCCAGATAGCTCCTATTTCAGTACTCGCTTACATCAGGGCGACCAGCATCCGATCTGAGGCGTCTACCGATTTTCCTCTGCATCGTGCGTTCGAGCCTGAAATCGTTCCGATGTATGGCCAGATTAAGATCTGGTATTGCCCTATGTTGTTACTAGTATACAGTCTGCACCTTTTATTTGCACTCTGATAAAGCAGTGCATTCTGGGACTGGTTCAGAGATGGGCGCACTGACGACGGAACAATTTTCTGGTACGGCGCATTTGTCTAAGTCACAGCAATTGTATGAATAGGGAAGAGTACCATAAATTACTATATCGATGTGTCAGACAGCCTGTGAAATCTCAGCCTGAATAACCCCCAGTACCCCTTCTCTACACTGAAGACCCCAATACACTAGTGCGATTTCACCACTTTTCATCCGATTCTGACAGATCGGGCTGAGAAATCGGATGAAAAATGTAAAATCGCATGTGTTTCAGCTCCAGTTTTGATCCGATGTGCGGTATCGTTCGCCTCAGATCGGAGCCAGAGAGCGCAAGGTCTGCACTATAGATTTGTTGGATCCCGCAGGCCTTGCTGGGATCGGATATAATGCATCATATACGAAAGGGCTGTTTGCGATCCTCCTGCCCAGGCGGTCAAGGGGGATTGTATGTGACTTCTCCCTTCAGAGAAGTACAATTGCATAGTGTATGGGGGCCTTAATGGATAGTGTCCCTGAAGGTTCCTCTCCTGCCCCGACTGCTTACTTTCCTATAGTGCAATGCTCATTGCCTTCATGAACATTTCTAACCAACCTTTCCATTATCACATGATTTCCATTATTTTTGTAATTGTTCTCATGATCTTTTCTGAGAAGCTGACACAGTGGTGCAGCAGCAACAACCTCAACCTAAACCCCACCAAAACTGTTGAGATGGTGGTCAACTACAGGAAAAAATCAAATGCACTGGTCCCATTAACAATAGCCAACACGGTGGTGTCGCTGGTTGAATCCTTCAAATTCCTAGGGACGACCATGTCCAGCGAAATAAGATGGGGATTAAACATAACCACAAACATCAAAAAGACCCAACAGCGCCTGTTCTTCCTGAGGCCACTCAGGTAATCCAACATCCCACAGGAGCTGCTGTGCGTATTCTACACCGCCATCCTGGAGTCTGTCTTATGTTCCTCGATCACAATCTGGTACGGTGGCGCAAGCTAGAACGACAAACAAAAACTGCAGAGGGTAGTGAAGACTGCGGAAAGGATCATAGGGACCGACCTCCCCCCGATAAGGGATCGGTTCTCATCCAGGGTAAGGAAAAGCGATGAGAAGATCGCGAAGGACAAGCTGCATCCCGGTCACAACCTGTTCAACATCCTACCATCCGGAAGACGGTTTAGGTCCTTCCCCGTCAAAACGTCCAGATCCGCAAGAAGCTTCTTGCCGTTAGCCGTCCATCACCTGAACAATCCAATCAAAGTGAATGCAATCCCAATATCAACAGCCAAACAACATGTCCCTACTTGGTGACCTGACCACCATAATGCATGGAATGTCTTAATGTAATGTATGTAATGTCTCCCCCCCCCCTTTATCCCTGTGTGATGCTGCACTGTAATCCACAACAAATTCCTAGTGTGCGCAAGCATACATGGCCAATAAAGTTGATTCTATTCTATTCTAATGAATAAAAATATCATTCTTTAAAGTTCCCTTTCTCAAAGGTCTAATTTAGGAACCAGGAACATTGCCTTTGTAGACTGCCTTTATCCAAACCGATTGAGTCACTATTAATACCAGAGTCCATTATTATTTCTCACTTAATTGCTCCTGTTCTACAAACTTCCTCAGCTCCTTCCTATATGTTCTCATTCTGCAGCTCCTAATAGAGATTCTTTACTAAGTGCATTGTCGTCCGTCTAGTCCCCTAGGGTTATCCTGTCACGTCTAAGCCTCCATTGTTCCTGTTAGCCTGGTGACTCCTTTTATGTTGCTGCGGCCACATCAGTCTCCCTCTGTCATCATTCATTGATGGAATATATACTTGTGACTCGCGGACGGGATGACGGGGGTCAGATGATCAACATTGGTATCCCACTGAACAGAATCACGTCAGAGGCTGGGAACATATTCTTATTATTTTACCCTGACCCTCCCTACCTGCAGCCTAACCCTAACCTAACTTTCCCTCTTAGTGCCTATCTCTAACCCTAACCCCCATGCAGACTAGCCCTCCGCCCTTGGGCCCTTATTCAGATCTGATAACAGTACAAATTTGTTCTCAAAATGGGCAAAACCATGTGCACTGCAGGTGGGGCAGATGTAACATGTGTAGAGAGAGTTTAATTTGGGCGGGTGTGTTTAAACTAAAATCTAAGTTGCAGTGTAAAAATAATGCAGTCAGTATTTACCCTGCACAGAAACAAAATAACTCCCCCAAACCGAATTCTTTCTATACATGTTACATCTGCCATACCTGCAGTGCACATGGTTTTGACCATTTTGAGAACAAATTTGTACTGCGATCAGATCTGAATAAGGGCCTTAGTGCCTAACCTTAACTACCCAGTTACCCAGCGGTAGTGGAACAGTGGCTTTTCTATGGCACAGGAGACACACAGGGCAAAGTCCTGGTCCTACGGGTAACAGACAGGAAGGCATGTGGTAAAGGTGGGCATTTGTAGTGGCGCAATTAGTGGTAGTAGTAGTATTTATTTATAAGGCGCCACAAAGTGTCCGCAGCGCCGTACATAGCAAACAAATAAAAATTACAAGGTAACGTACAGGGTGTGTTGATAAAATACAGCATAAATAGGGGTATAGCTGGTAGAACTAAAATCAGCATCAGTTCTGTAGTAGGTGTGCAAATTGTCGATTAGAGACTGAAGATGAAGTAGAGGAAGGGAAGAACAGGACAGGAGCACAGGTGAGGTAAAGAGGTAGGGTGAGTACGTGAGGCAGGAGGACCCTACTCATAAGAGTTAACAGACTAAAAGGAGGTGGGTGGACGAACGAAAAACAATAGGATAAGTAGGAACGGATGGAGGGGTAGGGAAGGCAGGATAGGAGGAGCAAAAGAGGTTAGGAGGAGGAGGGATAGGCTAGTCGGAAGAAGTGGGTTTTGAGGGAGCGCTTGAAGGAGGTAAGGGAATCAGAAAGCCTGATGGGTGGCGTGAGGTTGTTCCAGTGCAGGGGGGCAGCGCGAGAGAAGTCTTGGACACGGGAGTGGGAGGAGGTGATTAGGTGAGAGGTCAGGCGGCGGTCGGCGGCGGAGCGAAGAGGACGGGAGGGAGTGTGGATAGAGCAGTGGAGGAGGAGAGAGCCTTGTAGGTGGTGGTGAGGAGCTTAAAGATAACTCGAAAAGGAATGGGGAGCCAGTGAAGAGAGAGACAGAGGGGGGAGGCGGAGGTAGAGCGGCGGGAGAGGAAGATGACCCTAGCAGCGGCATTAAGAATGGATTGGAGAGGGGCGAGGCTGGCGAGAGGTAGCCCGGAGAGAAGGATGTTGCAGTAGTCAAGGCGGGAGATGACAAGAGAGTGAATTAGGTCGGAGGTCATGCACATGACATCAGCACATCTGTTACAAATGGGGGGCCTGCAGCAATACCAATGAGGAGTCATCACTTAATGCTTTCCTCAACAGGCCTTTCCTTTTCCCATTCACCTGGAAAATCCTAAAAGCAAAATAATAATAATTTTAAAAAATCATTGCATCACCATATGGAGCATACACACTAGGCGATCCCCACCGGGGCCATAGCGGGGCGCCGGAATCATCACTAAATGCATAAACGTTTGCCAATGTGGGGGGGGGGGGGGGGGTTAGGGGGGTATGATGGTGTGTGTGTGTGGGGGGGGGGGGGGGTACAAGGTGTTGCGGAGACCATGCTGAAACCAGAGTATGTAAGGGTGACCTGAAAGGTGACCCAGACTGGACAGAGCAGGGCCAGGGGCCGTTTGTTATTTATACTTTGGGAGTGAATGAGGTTAAAGCCTCAGGATGACTTGCAGATAATTAGAGAAAGTTTAGCTTTGAAGTCTGTGTTGTCCTTAGCCGGCTGAGCCAGTGGTCCTTGGAAGAGCTCCTCAATCTGGCTTTTCCTGTTTCCCTGTCCTATTATCTGATTGGCAGGCCAACCCGAGATGCATTACAGATAGGCAGACACTAAAGGGATCATTCAAGTTGAACGTAAGTCCGTTATCTACATAGCTCCCAACACGACCCATTCAATGAGGCATAAAATGCTCTCTTCCTGGACTTTCTGCTTATATTTTGGTTGTCATTCTCTTTCTTAACAAGTGACAGCAGTCATAATATCAGAAGGAAGTCCAGGATAAGAGCATTTTGTCCCTCCTGGAATGGGTCATATTGGAAGATACATATGAGTGACATTATCAGACCTATTATAAGTAAGTTACCCAGGGTCGGCTCTACCATTAGGCAGATTTAAGCAGCTGCCTAGGGTGCTGGGATCGGGGGGGGGGGGGGGGGGAGGGGAGGAGGAGGAGGAGGAGGAGGAGAGAGAGTGTTGAGAAGCCTTATGTAGGGTACACACCAGGACGACCCGCTCACGATGCACATCGTGAGCGGGTCGTCAGTGTCTCGTCCGACCCGCTCACGGTGACGCGGGGGGGCACGACCCGCTCACGATGTGCACGGTGAGCGAGTCCGATCCGATGGCGACCCGCACCCGGCTGTATGGTCGTCATTGAGATCCTACCTGCAGCAGGTAGGATCTCAATAACGACCGACCCGCGGGACCGCGCATCGGATCGGTATCGGTCCACACCAGGACAGAAAAGGGTCCAATCAGCACACAATCTACATCCAATTGGTCGGAATTGGATCTAGATTGAGGGGATCGGGCCCTAGTCGTCCTGGTGTGTACCCAGCATTACACCGGCCTTGGAGTTACCAGTTCTTAAGGCAGTCTTCATACATAACAAATCCGTGCTGGGAATTTATCTGCAACCACAACACCTGCTTGGTGCTGACTGTAATCTGAGCTCTCAGTTGATTCTGAACTAATTGGCAACAAGCCAGAAGAAAGTTACATTTTGCAAAACTGTGCAGAGGGGAAGGGGGCAGAAAAATATACTTCTGTATACTGTAGGTGGGAAAAACACTCCACATAAATGCAAGCCTGACGTATCTGAGCGTTCAGAACAAATTGCCATAGACACGAGTAGACAAAGCAAAGAAGCAATAATTATTATTTGGTTCTTGTGTAGTTTCACGGCGGCACTGCCCGCGGATCTCATCGTATGCAAATGCCATCCTAAGCAAATTGCAATTTGCATACGATGTGATTTAGCACACCCCAACTATCCACGTCAGCCCAAAGCGTGGTGAGCGGCGGCGGTACGCATCCTCCCGACCTGTTCATACCCCCACTATCCACATCGGCGTGGAGTTGATTTTAAAAATTGTGTCGCTGCTCTGTGTGTCATTTTAACGCCGCCCGAATGAATGACCGCCACCCCCCCACACACACACACACACACACACACACACACACACACCGAATATACCAGCACGAATGCAAATGGATGTTTAGCATAAACATCGATTCGCAGCCTTACATGCGGACAAAAAAACATTCGATGGTCACCGACCATCGAATGATTTCTACAGCGCTTGCAGATGTAAGACACCTCTCTGGTGTGTTGCCCATATACATGGGAACACCCGCGTCACTGGGCCATTTACATGGGAACACCCGCGTCACTGGGCCGTTTACATGGGAACACCCGTGTCACTGGGCCATTTAAATGGGAACACCCGCGTCACTGGGCCATTTACATGGGAACACCCGCGTCACTGGGCCATTTACATGGAAACACCCGCGTCACTGGGCCATTTACATGGGAACACCCGCGTCACTGGCCCGTTTACATGGGAACACTCGCGTCACTGGGCCGTTTACATGGGAACACCCGGGTCACTGGGCCGTTTACATGGGAACACCCGCGTCACTGAGCCGTTTACATGGGAACACCCGCGTCACTGGGCCGTTTACATGGGAACACCCGCGTCACTGGGCCATTTAAATGGGAACACCCGCGTCACTGGGCCATTTACATGGGAACACCCGCGTCACTGGGCCATTTACATGGGAACACCCGCGTCACTGGCCCGTTTACATGGGAACACTCGCGTCACTGGGCCATTTACATGGGAACACCCGCATCACTGGGCCATTTACATGGGAACACCCGCGTCACTGGGCCATTTACATGGGAACACCCGCGTCACTGGGCCATTTACATGGGAACACCCGCATCACTGGGCCATTTACATGGGAACACCCGCGTCACTGGGCCATTTACATGGGAACACCCGCGTCACTGGGCCATTTACATGGGAACACCCGCGTCACTGGGCCATTTACATGGGAACACCCGCGTCACTGGGCCGTTTACATTGGAACACCCGCGTCACTGGCCCGTTTACATGGGAACACCCGCGTCACTTGGCCGTTTACATGGGAACACCCGCGTCACTGGGCCATTTACATGGGAACACCCGCGTCACTGGACCATTTACATGGGAACACCCGCGTCACTGGACCATTTACATGGGAACACCCGCGTCACTGGGCAATTTACATGGAAACACCCGCGTCACTGGGCCATTTACATGGGAACACCCGTGTCACTGGGCCATTAACATGGGAACACCCGCGTCACTGGGCCATTTCGCCGCCATCCCTTGCCCCCCGCTCACACTGCTAGGCGCGAATGGGACAGCAAGCAAGCAGCGCGCCAAATCCGCTTGCACCAAGAGGCTGCACATGCACATAAAAAGTATATGCACATGCGCAGTTGCTCACCATCGCTTCATTGCGCAAACAAGCAGGGGAGGGTGGTGATTAGAATCCCTTTCCCCCCTTTCTAATGCTGATTCCATGTACGTCGTTCGTAGTAATAATATTATTATTCATACATTTGAATTAGCAATCTTGAACCATGAAAGAGTTAATCAGCCGCGGGCCTCAATGCACACAAGGCTTCCAGCGGGGTTAGACAAATAACTCAAATGTGTTTGTCTTCCTAATTTCCATGTAAATGGACAGCTGATGATCCCAATTATACCCCTTTTACACCAAAAACCCTGGTCGGACCCTGGTCTTTGAATGCTGGAGTATCCAGGGTCTGACCCTGCTTTATACCCCATTTACACAGCACTTTGACCTGGGTCGGACCTGGGTCTGCACCATTTACACTGAACCTGGGTCAGCCCTGCCTTAAATAATATTTTATATATATATTTATAGAAAAATATATATATATATATATAGAAATATATATATATATATATATATATATATATAGAAATATATAATATATAGAAATATAATATTAATATATATATATATATAATATATATATATATATATATATATATATATATATATATATATATATATATATATCAGGGCTGACCCAGGTTAAGTGTTTTTTTTTTTTTTTTTAAGGTGCTGGGGGTGCCGGAGGGTACCTGTCCTGCCTGCTGTGCTTGGTGTACCTGGGGGTACCGGGGTGCTGGGGGGTGCAAGGGGTGCTGAAGGTACCTGTCCTGTCTGCGGTCGGATCTCAGCGGAGAAGATGATGTGCGCCGTTGCTGTACCACCCCCCCCCCTCCCCGGCAGACGGTCCCTGCGGCGTGCGGCGTATGGAGTGTCAGTGGCGGGGGTCCCTCTGGCGCATGGGAACTAGTACTAGTTCCTATGCGCTGGAGGGACCGCCGATACTGACACTCCATACGCCGCAGGGACCGGCTGCCGGATGCGGGGGGGGGGGGGGGTGATACAGCAGCGGCGCACATCATCTTCTCCGCTGAGATCCGACCGCAGGCAGGACAGGTACCCCCAGCACCCCCGTACCCCCAGCACAGCAGGCTGACAGGTACCCCCCTCTCCTCAGCAGCCGCAGGGACCCCCCTCCTCCCGCAGCAGCTGGGAACATCTTCCCCAGCGCTGCACGCTGTGGACCCGCTGCGGGTGCCTGCACCCGCAGCGGGACCATTTACACCGACATTTACACGGGTCCTATCCGTGTTCTACCCAGGTCAGGACCTGGGTAGAGGACCCGTGTAAATGGAAACGGATACCCCCCATTTACACCGCCGCGGATCCGGGTCTGACCCGCCGCTGACCCGGATTTTTCGGCGGTGTAAAAGGGGTATTATTGTCATGGTTAAGTGCCCCCTTATTTACAGGATATCCCAAATACCTTCACTCAATTGCTAATGAACATCCCCAGCAGCAGATGGGGCCCTGAAGACGTTACGTAAAACGCCTGTTCTTAGGCTTTTTCGGTTATTTCCCGAATATATCTCGGGTTTTGCAATTTACGGGGTCTAATTGTTTTGGAAGCCGCCTCGTCCTCGCTGTAGCCAGTAGTTGCTAAATTGATTTAGATTGATCCAGGATGTTATATACAGAAATGAATTGTGATTACATTCTTGTGATTCAGCGTTCTGATAAAGGGACTCCGTTTTATTTTTTTCTACTTTATTTAAATTTTGAGTAGTAATTTTCCAAAGTACATTGGATTTAGGGATGCATTAAGTATTGTGAAATTTAGAGATTCGCTTTCAGGTAATGGTACGATTGCTCAACAGAAATGACACCTACGATTGGGATGGGAACACTGAAATGCAGGCGCCGCTATTGCGAACCAGCGGTAAAGCTGCGTTTTAAGGGGGTGGCATTGTAGCTTAAACTTGTAATGCCATCCCCTTTAATATTACAACTGTGTCGCTAAAACAGAGTCGGCATATTGGTGTCCCCATAGAGATTGTCAACAATCGAACCGCTTCCCACTTGACTTAATTAGTGGATCAGCGAATTTGCATAATAAATACTGGTTACTGTTTCATTCATTGCTGAGGTGTCTTAAGTTTGCTAATTACATATCATTTGTTTGTTACATCGTTATTGATTGTACCCATTTGTCATCTCCCTTGTTATTGTACTGTTCAATGTACATTTTTGATATGCTTGAGAATCAATTCAAACATTTTGTGGGGAAACAAAAAGGTTACTGGTAGAATCTGGCCGATTATGTATCTCCAAACTATGCCATGACTGACCCGGTTTGAGGGCTCTGTCCCAGATTTCCCATCAGCACTTTGCAGTCCAATGAGCCTGGCAGTTGGAGAGGTCTGTTCTATTTCCCCGAATGAGGGCCACAGGTTCTCGGCACTGGTACGAAATCAGTATGAAACCCCGGCGGTCGGAAACCCAACGGTCAAAGAACCGACGCCGGAATCCCCCCCTTGCGGGCTCACTGCGCTCTCCACGCAGCGGGCCCGGTGCCTCGCTACACTCGGCACACTATTTTATTTTCCCTCTACGGGGGTCGTGGACACCCTTAGAGGGACAAAGTGCCGGCATTGCGGCGGTCGGGATTCCGGCATCGGGATTCCGACCGCCGGGATTTTGACAGCATCCCACTAGTACGTACTAGGGTGAGAGTGTAGCTAGAGGGTCAAAAGGTTGCCAGGTAAACAGTGATTGAGGCTTCATGTCCAAAGATGCAGTATCAATAGGACTAGGTAAAAACCGGACCCGGACAAGACCCTGGAGCTCCAGACCAGCTATCAAACTCTGTTTTCCGGAGCTTGTAGTGTCCGGTGGGTATCCCATCTGGGGGGTGTCTTGTCTGGGGGAATGCCTGTGATAGCTTTCACCAGGGACATGGGGAAGGGGAGATTACAGACTCCGTGTGTGGTCCGGTTCCGGTTTTTGCTACATGCCCGGACCATACAGGGAGGCTTTATTTTCTCCCTCCTCCTCTCCCTGGTGACAGCTGACACAGGAGCCCCCCCCCCCCGGACAGGACACACCCCGGGCAGGACACCCCCCCAGAGTTTGCTGTCCGGTCTGGCATTCCGGGGTCTTGTCCGGGTCCGGTTTTCACTCATACCCAGTATCAACATCTTCTTGACCATGGAGCATCTAGGTAACACTCAGGTTACTCCGGATGTCTGGCAATACTATGCTATCGGGCCAGTGGACCTGCCACCATTGTCTTCATCACGCCCAGAAAACAGGGACTGCATGCCCCTATTTTCTGGTCACGCTCCCAGAGTCCGGAGCCGCAGCACAATCCCGAGACATGCGCACCGTCCCAGCGGTGCTTGCCCATTCCTTAAAAAACACGTCCAGGCTGAATTAGCCCCTGAGCTGTGTATTTATTTATTACGCACTCTCTGGTATAAAACAAAATGAATTTCTATACTTGTCACTCGCACCATTAGCGATACAGGTGTAGAAGTAGAAATGTATATTTTGATCCCACGTCGTGTATTTGTTAGAATTCAGTGGCACATAACAGAAAAAAATCTGTTCTTGTTATTAACACCATTAGCTATCTAAGTGTAGGAACACAGAAGGCAATTAGTTATATCAGCCGGTGTAGTTGTTGTAGTGCTAACAGCAGAAAATGAGCACATTTCTACCAGGCCTGCGAGAAAGGCGATGGCTTCGGCGTTCGCACGGAATACCTCGGAATCTGGCAGAGAAATCGCGTTATAGTCATAAAAACCTCACGTCAGCGCTAAGGAGCTTAATAATGAGATTCAGCAAATTGACACCATCACGTCCTCACAGGAGAAAAGCCTATTAATTATCCAAAAATGGCATGAGACGCTGGACCGGTGGCCGGAATTAACAAATGTGTCGCTAGAGAGTTTTTAGTCAGTGTTCTAGTGTGTTGTGGTGTATGAACATGTGACTGACAGGAATCTCCCGGGCATTTCAAGTGTACCCCAGGCCTGGGCCTAAGCTGACAAAGATGATGTGGGGCCAGATGCACTGAGCTTCAAAAATTGATCACATGGAAAGTTATAAATAACCAGCCAATCAGCTCCTACCTGCCATGTTACAAAGTTGGAAAAATGTCAGGCAGGAGCTGATTGGCTGGTTGTTTATCACTCTCCATTTTATCAATTTTGAAGCTTAGTGCACCTGGCCCGTTGTCTTTTAAAACATCATCACGACGGTGATGCATTGTGATTGGCTGTCGGACATTTTGCCGCATAACCCTGAAAGAAGGGCCTAATGTAACAAGGAACGCTAATTAGAGAATTTGCCAATCAAGTGATTATCAAAGACTGCGCATGCGTACCGTACGCCTTGTGTATGCGTGAGAGCGAATAGCGATAGAAAATGCGCACGGATCTTAAACACAATCACCTCGTAATGTGACTGACAGGAAGCTGGCGTTTGGCGGGTGGAAACCTGCAGTTTTATGGGTGTGTCAGAAACAAACTCAGGCCTATCAAGCGTTTTAAGGGTGGGCGGATGTGTGACACCAGCACTGGTCTGGTTTCACTCAGCGGAAGCCTCCAAGCTATTCAGATTTGCACAGACGGTCCTTTCGATGTTTTGGGATTTGCGGGTGGATCTGCGCTTGGATAGCAATCTGCGATAATTTTGCAATTAATTTGCCAATTTGCGAGGGTCGTTTTTTCTGGGTGGAGGCTATCTACTCGCAGACATCTGAAACTTCTCAGATTTTTGATCTAGGTTGAATTAGGCCTGAAAGCAGATAATTACAACGCCAACATTTTGATCCAAATCTGAAGACCAAGAATGTTTCTAGGACACATATGGAGGATCGGCAGTGAGGATGACGGGGATAAGAATACTGCCGTAGGCATCCTAAAGGTGGGAATCCCGACAGGGGTCAGGTAAGTATACCTACTTTTCTTCACCCTGCCACCACCAACCCCCCTGAACCCCCCCGCAGCCTGACCTTAACCCTCCCCACTAGTGCGTAACCCCCCCATCAGCTTACCATTACCCTCCCCACTAGTACCTAACCCTAACCAACAGCTTGACCGTAACCTTCCCCCACTAGTGCCTAACCCCACCCCCCACAGCCTGACCGTAACCCTCCCCACTAGTGCCTAACCCTACAGCCCATAACCTGAACCTTAACCCTCCACCATAGTGCCGAACCCTACCCCTAACAGCCTGACCTTAACCCTCCCCACTAGTGCCTAACCCTACCCCCCACAGCCTGACCTTAACCCTCCCCACTAGTGCCTAACCCTACCCCCCACAGGCTGACCTTAACCCTCCCCACTAGTGCCTAACACTAACACCCCCAGCCTGACCTTAACCCTCCCCACTAGTGCCTAACCCTACCCCCCCACAGCCTGACCTTAACCCTCCCCACTAGTGCCTAACCTTAACCCTCCATACTAGTACCTAACCCTAACCTCCCACACAGCCTGACCTTAACCCTCCCTACTAGTGCCTAACCCTAACACCTCCAGCCTGACCTTAACTCTCCACACTAGTACCTAACCCTAACCTCCCACACAGCCTGACCTTAACGCTCCCTCCCCACTAGGGCCTAACCCTAACCACCAACAGCCTGACTCACTAGTGCTTAACCCTAACCCCCCACAGCCTGACCGTAACCCTCCCCACAAGTGCCTAACCCTAACCTCCTCCCATAGCCTGACCTTATTCATCCCCACTAGTGCCTAACCCCCTCACACACACACACAGCCTGACCTTACCCCCCCCCCCCACTAGTAATAACCCTAACCTCACCTCCACAGCCTGACCTTATCCCTCCCCACAATCGCCTAACCCTAACCTCCCCAAAAAAGTTTGGGAACCACTGGACTAACCCTAACCTCCCCCCACAGCCTGACCTTATCCCTCCCCACAAGTACCTAACCCTAACCTTCGCCCACAGTCTGACCTTATCCCTCCCCACTAGTGCCTAACCCTAACCTCCCCCCACAGCCTGACCCACTAGTGCCTAACCCTAAGATCCATGTGACTTGATAGTATTGTTCATGGACTGGCAGACTTGAGGTCTATTTCATATGTAGAGTAATAACATAACTATTCCCCCGCTACGCTTGTTACGCCGGGTTGCTGCCTACTCTACGTCTAAAGCCTCCTTGCCTCAGGGGTGTAAGATCTCCTGGGACTCATAATACGTCCGCGGGTCAGTTCGGCGGGCAGGATATAAGCTTGGCTCAGGTTGTGTCAGAGCAACAGGCCATTCTATCCTAACAGCAAAATCTTTCTAACAGCTTCAACTCCGCTGGCCAGCTATGTAACACGATACCGCTAATTTACAGTGAAACGGAGTAAAACTAGACCACAGCAGCTCCTGGGCAATATAATAGTGTATATATTAATAATGTCAGATGTATATTATTCTGTTTATTGGGTTTCAACTCCAAAGCTCAGCGGTATTACTACATTCCACCCAGAACACTACTGAGCACTGAAACACAATAATCAGGGATCTGACCACACGTTCCACTGTCTGCGGGGAAGCCAGGAATTAATCTGCACTGATATTATGTGTTCTGTACTGTATATCTGTTGTGTGCAACTTGCAATAGTTATTCCTGCTAGCGGCTGCATGAGGGGGTGTTTCTATACACCCCCCCTCACATGGCAGCAAAGGAATTCGGCGGCCGGGGGGGCGGGCTTTGCGGTGGGTGGAGTAAATCCGCTCGTTAAGCACCGAACGACCTTTGCATAGCAAGCTGTACTGAATGGCCCCCTTAGTCTGAGACAGCCAGATCCAGTGGTGTAACTCCCAGGCTTAACAGAAGCTCTCCAAGCAGCAAGAGGTAGAGTCATTGTCAGGTGAATGGGGGCTGGGTACCGTGAGGGCGTGGCCAAACCAGGAAGCAATAGGTAGACAAGGTCAAAAGGTGGACAAGGCAAAGATCAACGTAGCAAAGGTCGACAGGGTCAAAAGGTTGATGTGAAAAAGGTAGACACGTGAAAAGGTTGAGATCTGTTTTTCACATTTTTTTTGGTGTCAATGTCAACAACTGTCGACATGCTTCAGGCTCGGTGAATCAATATTATATTCTCCCTCTGTGTCGACATGGACGGTGACGTATAAACAAGCCAGTTTAAAAACAAAAATTATGAAATATAAATTTTGACGGTTTCAGGTGGTGATCGTTTTCATGTCGACCTTTTGACCCTGATTAACTTTTTGAACCTGTCAACCTTTTAGGGTAGACCTATTGATGGTCTATCTAGACACTGTAGATCTATCAACCGGAACCAGGCTACCGCCATTTTCAGCGGGGGCCAATGACGGGGAAAGTGGAATACTTGCCCACTTTCCCAGGGAAACGGAAGCGACATCCAATTTCCGGTAGTCTCCCAGCCATTCCAGGAGTGTAGGCAAGTCTGGCCAGTGCCGTAACAATAGCCCACAACCTGGCACCCACACTTACTCAGCGCCTCCCCGCCACCGCGGAGTTTGTGGGGGCTATTGCTGCACCGCTGCTGAGACCGGCAGATCTACTTGTCTGCGGTCCCAGCGCTCCTCCTGCTGCTATGAAAAATGGCCTCACAAAATGTCCACCCCCTTACAGCACACAGTTTTTGAGGATGCTAGAGGAGGCGGCGACGGCATACACATTACAATGACTACTCATATAATGCATTTGGGGCGGTACGGATGGCGTAATGGCTCACAGCACTGAGGTCATGGGTTTGATTCCCACCATGGCTCTAACTGTGTGGAGTTTTTATATTCTCCCCGTGATAGCGTGGGTTTCCTCCGGGTACTCCAGTTTCCTCCCACAATCCAAAAATATACTGGTAGGTTAATTGGCTCCCAAAAAATTATTCCTAGAGTTAATGTGTGTATATGTGGTAGGGAATATAGATTGTAAGCTCCACTGGGGCAGGGACTGATGTGAATGTTCAACTATACTCTGTAAAGCGCTTCGGAATATGTGGGCGCTATATAAGATAAATAAATATATAAAATGTAATAAGTACCCAAGACACTTAAAGAATGTGAACTTTTTAATGGACAAGATGCAAATATAATATTTCCCACTTGTAAACATATGGGTAGCCTTCTCCAGCCCACAGGATGAGAAACGCTTTATTTTATGTAAAGTGAGTATTCCGTGCCGTAAAATCCCAACTGCAGCAGTGTTATTTGGTCTACATTAGTGCTTTGGGTGATTTCATCCTATTGGGTGCAGCATATACCTGTCATCCCCGCCATCAACAGTAACTAGTGCCTGAGGGGGTGTTCATGATAGATTAAGGGTGCAGGATGGGTAGATCAGGGCCTGGTTGCTTAGTCTGAAGGCTCTCTGCTCAGGGCCGGTGCAAGGCCCGCCCCAGGCGAGTCGGGGTGGGGGTGCCCCGGTGCCGGGGGGGGGGTGTGTACCTGTCCTGCGGCTGTGTAAATAAAGCTTGCGGCGGCAGCGGAGGGTCCCTGCAGTCAAGAAATAATGAGCGCTATCCGCCTGGCTACGCGGAAGCGCTTCTGTTGTGAAAACACTGGCCGCACGGCGCACGCTGATTGGCTGAATCTCAGCCAATCAGCGTGCGGCCAGTGTTTCCACAACAGAAGCGCTTCCGCGTAGCCAGGCGGATAGTGCTTGTTATTTCTTGACTGCAGGGACCCCCCACCGCCGCAAGCTTTATATACACAGCCGCAGGACAGGTACCCCCGCGGCACGGGGGGGGGGGGGGGGCGAAATACCGCCCTCCAGTGGCCGGCGCCCTAGGCAAATGCCTAGATTTGCCTAGTGGTGGCGCCGGCCCTGTCTCTGCTTCATTACTATATACAGGGCCATCTCTACCATTAGGCAGCTGCCTAGAGGCTGCAGAATCTGGAGGATGCCTCTTATTGAACTTAGTGCAAAAATATACAAAGTCATTTAGTTGGCAACATACAGTAATACAGACAATAAACACCAGCGCATCATCAAGAGGGGAACCCTCCCCCGTTGGCTGGGTGGCTGCATCTGGGTAACAACAGTCTGTGGTCAGGAAATTCAGCTCCGGTTCATCAGAATTCAATTAAAAACCAAGAGCAGGGAGCAAGGATGCAAAACACAGTGAGGCTTAAGGATCAGGTTCATGTGCAATCAAATGAGCCCGGCTGGTATAGGAGTTCAGGCAAGTGAGGCCATGCCGGTATTACAGGTTCTGTCCTGAGAGGAACAGGGGTGTTTACAATGCTCACCACACCCTTGACTGTCAGGGGAGAGCTGCAGGTGCAAACAGAAAGACAAATACAGTATGCATGATGCATGGCGTCTCCTCCCAAGATGCAACTGAGATTCGGCACCGCTGTCCCTCACTGGAAACACAGGTTCACATAAACCAAGGCACACGATGAATGCTTCGTGCTAATGGTACATTATACAGAGGTAACGATGGCAATGTAGTCAGTGATTCTAAGGTGCTGCCCCCAAGTTCTCCCAACAGGTCATGTTTTCATTGGATGTCTGCCTGTAGAAGCCAGGGGTGCCGTGAGGGGGGGTTTCCTACCTGGCCCCCACAACCTGGCAGCAGCAGCTCCTCTCACCCCAGTACAGGCTGCTGTGTGCTGGGCTGCTGTGGGGCCAGGGAGGTGCTTGAGGTACTATTTTTTTTCCCTGTATATTATTTTAGGAGTGTATGACCACGCCTCCTTTTGATTAGGCCACACCCCCTGAAAAGCATTGGGGTCTGTCCAGGATCTCTTCTACCCTGGTAGGAGCAGGCAGGGTAATTACTCATTGTCCCAGGAACGTCACCTGTTCATGATTAAAGAAATCTATAAAGTGTGACCTGTTGGTGGTACCTGAGGACTGAATTTGAGAACCACTGTTGTACAGGGACAATTACATCAAGCCAGTTCAGAGTCTCACCAACTGCCACCTCAAACACTGCCGATCATTGCCATCCTCGACCCACTGGCAGTCGGTGGCTCCCTTATTTGAATTTTGAACGGGGCTGCAGCCCTACATCTGGATCCTCCTGTGCATGTTTGGTGCAAATGTCATTGGCTTTTGTCTTGCTAGATCCCACATCGGCTAGGGTTGCCCATCAACTTCCAATGGCTTTAAACCATAGGCTTGAAACCATTTATGGACATCAATGGATTATCATGGGCAGTACTAATTGGGGCTTTCACCAATGTTTACCATTAAGGTTCTGTCAACGATGGTGAAACTAGTCATCGGCATCAGATCATGGATGGTTAATGTTCTACCCTAGCATCAATCTCTAGGAGATCCTGGTGGGGTCTGGCTGGAAGAAGAAGTCTGCAAGTATGGACAAATTGTAAGATTCGGAAACATGGGGGATGCAAAGCTGCCCGATGTATCAACATCGGGCAGCAGCAGTTTGCATTCCTGGGCTACCGCAATTCTGAGATGCAATAGCCTATGGGTTACAGGGGCAGTGCGGTCAGCGGGGTCAGTGGGGGGGGGGGGGGGGCAGCGCTTACGCAGACCCCCCGGCTGAGTGCATTGCAGGGACGTGCTCCTTTCAGAGTCCTGTCCCTGCGTGTGTGGGATCATACATTCCGACCAGATTGCATTGTAAATGCGATATGATAAATGGGACCCTTACTCTGCTGGTGCGATATAAACAGGCTGATCAGATGTCACGTGAAGTCCCTGAAACACCTGGGCATGCCTGCCTTCTCCTGAACACTCCAAGAAAACGTGCGGTAACCCCTCAAACTCCGGCTTCCTGTCAATCAACTTGCAAATGGCCAGCGATAAATAAAAAGATGCCGGAGGGATATTGACGCAGGATGTTTTTACGCATGCGCGCTACGGTTCTCACACAAATGCTCAGTCATTTGATTATTGCTTGGCCTGTGAAATCAGGTCTGAATAACCCCTTTGTTTTTCCCTACATTTTCTCTTGTGTGAAATGGGTTTGGACACAACATCATTGTGTGTGCTGCTGCCATGAAATCAATACAACAAAAGGTAAGACCGCACGCTCCACTGACCTTACAGTATCTCACAAATCCTAATTCTCTATGGCCACAAAATAATCGATTTTGGGCATTACCCTATCGTTTTTTTTGCCACAAAATCAATTTAGCCCGTTACAATAATTTGTGTGCCACAAAATCAATTTTCAGTTTTTTTTTTTTTTAAGTTTTGTGACGCCAAATCAATTTTGTGCATTACAAAATTGTTTTTGTTTTTTATTATTAATCACAAAATAATTTTTGTGTGTCAGCAAAGTGGTCTTGATTTGCCGGGCAGGGGCCCAATTACCGTTTTGATGGCCACTGCTGTTTTACCGCCTATTTGCCCAAACCTCTGTCTCCGAAGTATTATAGGATTCATTATATGGGGCCAGATGTACTAAGCTTGAAAAAAGTGATAAAATGGAGAGTGATAAACCACCAGCCAATCAGACTGTGTTTAAAAAATGACAGGTAGTAGTTGATTGGTGGTGGTTTATCACTCTCCATTTTATCACTTTTCAAGGCTTAGTACAGTGGTAGCCAACCCTAGCCCTCAAGAGCTACCAACAGTTCACATTTTCCAGACAACCTAGCTGCTGCACAGCTGCACTCATTAATCACTGACACATTTTAAAATATACACAGATGGAGCTAATTAGCTCACTTGTGATTCTGTGAGGAGACCTGCAAAACATGCACTGTTGGTAGCTCTCGAGGACTAGGGTTGGCTACCCCAGGCTTAGTACATCTCACCCATAATGTCCACAGTGACCTTCTGCCAGTAGCTGCAGAGTCACGGGCACCCATCTGTAGAGTTGTGCTCTGGCCTCCGGACAGTAGGGGTGGCCATCACACCTCTGGCCATTGATGGGGAGAACCAGATGGTTTCCAAAATGGATTATACAGAGCTAGCAAGTATTTTTTCTTTCTACTAGGTGTCGGGACATGGAGACTAGCTCTGCCCCCAAAACCCGCTAAGCCCCGCCCCAGGCTCTTATTGGCCTGAACACTAAAGCTAGGATGACACCTCACAGATGGTTTAATGCCACTGAGGGTATCAATGGTACGACTGAAGAATAACTCAACTCACCGATGGTCAGTCCTACCCGGCAGTGCTCTACTTCCTGGTGCTGTTAGCACCTCCCCCTCAGAGCATCGTCATGGTGACACTGATTCCTGGTCTTCTCTGTGTTAGCAGTGTGGAAATGTGATGCAGTAGATGCCATTCTACAAATATGTGGCATCAAGGTGTTACATTGGGGTAAATGTAATAGGGTCCAAGAAGCTGGAGGTGTGGACGTTTGTCCGAGAATGGCCAGGATTGCCACTTGGGTAACATTATATTTACCCCCATTGTATTTTTAAATAAATGGTAGCAGGTCAATAAGCCAGAATAAACCCATTGTTATCAGGAAGTCCCATAACCCTGATGTTTATTTACCCCTTCTGTGTCACGCCTGTCTGCCTGCCCCTCCCCTTTAGAATGTAAGCTCTCACGAGCAGGGCCCTCTCTCCTCATGTGCTATTACTTCTGTTACGGTAAATTACTAAAATGGGAGTAATATTGAATATGGGATGTTGCCTATAGCAACCGATCAGATTCTATTTCTTATTTGTTTAGTACCTTCAAGAATATAGTAGATAGCATCTGATTGGTTGCTACGGGCAACATCTCATCCTCAATAGAACTCCAATCTTAGTAAATTTAGCCCTAAAGGTGCATACACACTGTATAATTTTTTTGACCAATTTAATTGAAAGACATTTATGACCCTTGAACCCAGACAAAAGATGTTGACGAAAGATGTTGACAAAAGACAAAGGATCTAGCTACAGTTTATAGGCTTTTTTTGAAAGATATCCAAATTGAGCTGCATGCACAGCTGACGAACAATCTTGATGAACAACTGACGGGTTTGCGCATCATCATTTGTCGTTCGTCGCATAAACACTAAAACATATTTCGACCAATATCGTTCAGAAGGGCAAAATAAAGAAATTAGTACAAAAAATTGGACAAAAAAATTGGACAGTGTGTATGCATCTTTAGACTGTTTTTATTACATCATACTCCCTTCAACAGCACCTAACCCTAGGGGGGCAATTTACTAATGTGAGAGTTCTATTTCACCTGGGTGATGCTATGGGCAACCAATCAGATCCTGTCTATAATCTCCTAGAGGGTGCTCAGTAAATATGAAGTAGACTCTGATTGGTTGTCCCCTAGCAACATCCCATGTGAAATAGAATTTAAAATGTACTTGTCCTAAATCGCCTTGTACTGTAAGCTGTCATATTCTTGTTTTTGCTCTTTTATTTATTCTATTGGGCGCGGTGGAACCCTTATGGCGCCGTATAAATAAAGGATAAGAATAATAATATTACAATATTACACATAATGTCCAGTAGTCAGAAATGTAACCACTGTGATGATTTATCAGTAGCTGTGAAGCAGTGGTCTATTACCCAGGGGAGGGGCACTGGCTATAACCCCGCCTTTTATATTGACCAGTATCTAAATACATTTTTGCTGCCACTTGCAAATAATGTTCCGTTTCCATTAAATGTGCTGCAGCGTTGGCGACACGATGTAATTATAAAGTGTAAACCAGCCCAATTAGTCCAGTACTTTATACAATCCCCCTAGGCTCCACTCGCTGCTTTGCAGCTGCCCTGGTCTAACCTTCCCATTAGAAAACGATTGGACATCTTTATTTTCATATAAGTGACAACACCCATGGGGCTGTTCCCGTCCTCCCCCTGCCACCCCTGGCGCTCAGCATAATAGACTCGGGGAAACGTACAAGTGTCAGATTTTTCACACATCTGTGCTGTAAATTAATAATGAGAGAAGGAGGCGATTTCAGCAGAGAATGGAGGGGGGATGTCCGCAGGCAATCGCACCATCTTCTCCCGGGCTTCTGACTAATGTACTGACTGCCTGAAATAAAATCCGCAACAAGAGTTGGCCTTAAAAACTTGTAAGAGGGCTTTTAAAAAAGAACTTGAAAAAAGCAGATGCACAAAAAGGGACAAACCGGACAACCTGTAGACTTTTTTGTATTAGCTGTCAAATTCTTTGTTTCGGTGTACGCCTATTTATTAAAATTATAATTGGATTCAATTCTTTGAAGATGGCAGTTTTGGGTGGATCACTGCATCTCCAGTCCCTGCTGTGATCCCTCCTGCCCTGCTGCCAGCCACATCCCCATAGGTTTGTATCAATATTGGCCAGCATCACAGTGGGTCCCCGGGCTACCGCCATTCTGAGATGGTGGTAGCCTATGGCGGCAGGGAACTGACGTCCGCGGGGTTTAGCACTGACCACGCATCAGAGGACGTCAGCTGCCCGCCAGCTTCCCGTAGGACTCCAGAGATGTTTCTTCTGTGATTCGCACCTTTGCGCGTCAACCAGAATGACCCCCTTAATATGTTGATCCCAGATTCCAGAAAGCATTACCATTGGATGTGCTGCATGTCCAATGAGACTATTCCACAGTCAACAGTATAGTTACACGCAGCAGATGATAGAACCTGCCGCACGGCGGATCATTTAATGTCTGTTGAACGCCACGATTTCCTGGTCAGACAATGTAACGCCTGATAGGCCGATACACTACCGCTCTCTTCCAGTCACATAAGCAGCGCTAATTTAAAGACTAATCCATCCCGGGTGACATGAGTGAATTCGCTCGTTAAAAAAACAGTGCCAAATTGGTTAAAAAGTCCAATTTAATTAGCTAATTCATTAGCGCTGCTTCTTACACGGTGGTTTTGTGAAAACAAAAACGGAAGTTAATTTGATAAAGGGTGGCCAGATACATTCTCCTCAAACCCTCATCCGGCCCCTGTTTGTTTCAGAAACAAAAAATACTGTCCGGTAGTCTAGACGTATTCAGTCGCTCTCTCCTGCTCCATCCCATCCCCCAACCAGGGCCCAAAGCAGCAGCAGCGATGTGACTCAGCCACCAAAGTGCCCCTGGTCTTTCCCACTTTCTCCTGTGCAACATATTTCCGGCATGGAATTCATGAGAAGAGACAATTATTATCATACAGCCATTTTTTATGGTTTTATCTCTGCAACCAGAGACTGTCGCCTCCTGCTCGAAGCAGATTTGTACATGTTTTATGACCTTCTGTACAATAAGAGAGCGGGATGCACAGCAGTGACAATGGTAAATAGCTGATCAGCGTAGCAACCCTCAGGCAATGTTTCTGACAGTCCAAATTAGCTTAGAACCGCATTTGCATACTTTACAAGCGAAAATAACAATGACAAATGGGATGTTAACTTGCAATCGGGACAGCAGCTTGTACGTAAGTGGGATCTATTACCCCCAAAGATTGGGACATGGGAGAATTGCGTCAATTTCCATCATTCGGAACAACGTGTCTAAAATCTAATTAAATATATCTAAAGTTTTCCCTTGTCAAATCCACCCGCAGATATTGGCATTGTTAGACCTATTAAACTGTTTAGAAGCGCTCCTCTTAGTGAAAAGAAGGCCAATTTATCGCATTTATCTACCGGTCCCCCTCCTGCCCCCCCCACCCCCCCCAGAAATCCGGTCCCCCTCCAGGCCCCAGAAATCCGGTCCCCCTCCCAGCCCCCCGGATTTGGATATAAGACCAAATGACGTATAGCGCGTCATGGTAGCCCCACCCCCCCGCTCTGCAAAGCCTGAAATACCGTCATACACGTCATACCTTTCTAGCACCGCCCCTGTCCCCCCCTTTCCTACCCCGTCAGATTCCCCGGCCCCCTGCCTCAAAAGAACTGGCAGCCCAAAGGTAGGCAACCCTGTTTGATCGGTGCTGTGATAATTGACTATGTATGGATGTATCACTTATCGCATGCAGGCAGGGCTGCCATCAAAAATTGTGGGGCCCGGGACTAACAAAATAGGCAGGTCCCTCCTTTCTCGAACACCTGTTATGTCTGGTGAGACCAGTGTCTGCAGCAGTAGATGCATTGCTGAAGCCAGGGCCGGCTGAGCTTAATTTGTTTTTGGTAAGAAAACATAGATTTTAGCTCCCTCACT
This sequence comes from Crinia signifera, assembly GCF_055691185.1. Lineage (NCBI taxonomy): Eukaryota > Metazoa > Chordata > Amphibia > Anura > Myobatrachidae > Crinia > Crinia signifera. Next base: position 22,224,148 of record NC_139224.1, read on the forward strand.
GTGGATATTGTGGGTGGAGCTGCAATGTGGGTACAATTGATACTTAAAAACAGGGACATTGCAGGCTAGAGGTGTGTGGCAAAAACGTAGAGCACGACCATATATGCAATGTGTACCAATTCACATTGCACCACACAGTAGTGCCATTTATACACACTGCACCATCTAGAGCCCCTTAGAAATACTACGCCAGGTATGGCCCCTTGGAAACACTGTGCCAGGTACAGCCCCTTAGATACATTGCACCAGGTAGAGCCCCTTAGACACACTGCGCCAGGATTAATGCCCATTACACATTGTGCCACACACCATAATGCCCATTACACATTATGCCACTCACCTTAATGCCCATTCCACATTATGCCACACACTGTGATGCCCATTACATATTATACCACACACCATAATGTCCATTACAAATTATGTCACTTAAGTGCTGCTTACCTACATGCTCATTGCTAGGGGTTTCTGGCTCAATGCCAGGGGCTTCACGCTCGATGCCAGGGGCTTCATGCTTGATGCCAACATCACTTTACTCCATGGGTGTCACAGCTGTAGCTGGCATTATTATCACATTATATGGTTTGCAGCAGTTTTCACGATAACTGCTCCAAAAGCTCATCAATACATTAAGGTGATACTAAAATAACAAGAAAAGGGTGTGAAAACACCCTTTTTTAACATTATTTTACTAAAAGTAATGTTAATAAATGGGCCCCTTAATGGGAGATATATCAGACCTTCTAAAGAGGACAAGCAGAAGTTGCCTAATCAGCTTGTAGCTATCATTTATTTAGTACATATAAAATTATAGGTGGAATCTGATTGGTTGCTATGGTTACTATGATTCCTGTACTGTGCAGGCAGCTTCTGGGGGTGTGGCCGTGTGGACCATTTAGGATCCAGCAAATATCTTGCCCTCTCCTATTGGTCCATGACCAAGAGGTCAAACCTGTTGAATTCATTTTCCATTGTACAAATGAATAAACCAGGGCCCTTTTGTCTATAGGCGGGACGAATGTGGTTTCACCATTGCGAAAGGCACAGAAGCACTTCTCCTGCAAAGAGAAGGGGAGTGGGAAGGGGTGGGGGTGGGGAGAGTCTTCTGTGGAGACAGCCCTGCCAGCTGCCATTGTTAATAGGACCTTGTCACAGGGTCCATTGATCATTTTATTTCATCCAGTCCTGTATGTTGTAAAACTGAAATGTTTCCACACAAATCCCCAGGAAGGGAAGTGCACGCTGCGAGGAGATACCTTAATGATTATGTACCACAACAGATGAGTGTTACTGATAAGCATAGCTAATACACCAGAAACACCACACAGCAGGCATCAGGGAAGAAGGTACTCCTATTCTCTGGGAGTACTCAGTTGCTGAATAAAATGGGGGCAAACTGTATAAGTCGATAACCAAAAAGATCTTGGATCGTGGACAATTGTATGCGAGAGTTGTCCAAATACAGGGGGATATGTATCAAAACTTTGGGAGAGATAAAGTGGATAGCCTCTAGCGATTATTATAAAGTACAGTCTCTAGAATTAGAATTAAACCGTGGCGGCCATGAATGGACTGTCCACCTTTCTCCGGTGCCACGGTGTAACAGTGAGGTGAGGTTCTCAGCATTAGACCCCCCTACTACTTTATAGGTGTCTGTACGGTTTGGATATGGGATCTCGGCAATGACAATGCCGTCGGTCGTAACAGTTAGAGTAAGTATGCTAACCCTTCCTCCCAGCAATCTAACCCTAGCCCTCCCCGCATCCTAACCCTAAACTCCCCCCCCACAGCCTAAACCTAGCCATCCCTCGCCACAGCATAAACCTAGCCCTCCCTCGCCACAGCATAAACCTAGCCCGCCATCCCCGCATCCTACCCCTAACCTTTTCTCTTTGATGGGATACACATGAGTAAAGTATAATTCCCCCCCCCACAGCCTAAACCTAGCCCGACCTCCCCACAGCCTACCCCCCCCCGCAGCCTAACCCTCTCCCGCAGCCTAATCTTAGCCATCCCTCCCCGCAGCCTAACACTCCACTGCAGCCTAAACCTAGCCCTCCCCATAACCTAACCCTAACCTTCCCCCCCTGCAGCCTAACCCTAGCTATTTCTCCCCACAGCCCAACCTTAACCTCCCCCCCCCCCCACAGCCTAACCCTAATCCACCCTCCCCACAGCCAAAACCTAGCCCTCACTCCCTGCAGCCTAACCCTAACCTTTCCCTCCCACAGTCTAAACCTAGCCCTAACTCCCCACAGCCTAACCCTCCCCACACAACCTATCCCTCCCCCGCAGCCTAAATTTAGCCCTCCCTCCCCACAGCCTAATCTTAACTGCCTCCCCCCCCCCCACAGGCTAACAATCCGCTGCAGCCTAAACCTCCCCATAGCCTAACCCTAACAATTCCCCCCTTCAGCCTAAACCTTAGCCCTCCCTCCTCACAGCCTAACCCTAACCCACCCTCCCCGCAGCCTAACCCTCCGTCCCCCATGCAGCCTAATCCTAACCCACCACAGCCTAATCCTAGCCCTCCCTCTCTGCAGCCTAACCCCCATATCCTAATCCTCCCTCCCACAGCCTAACCCTAACCCCCGTATCCTAATCCTCCCTCCCACAGCCTAATCCCAGCCCTCCCCGCAGCCTAACACTACCCCCCCCCCCCCTGGCATTCTAACTTTAACCCCCCCCCCCCACAGCCTAAACCTAACCTACTCTCCCCAAAGCTAACCCTCCCCTTCACAGTCTAACCCTAAACCCCCCCCTCTTCGCAATCTATACCTAGTCCTACCTCCCACAGCCTAAACCTAACCTACCCTCCCTGAAGCTAACCCTCCCCTTCACAGCCTAACCCTAAACCCCCCTCGCAGTCTATACCTAGCCCGCCCTCCCACAGCCTAACCATAACCCTCACTTAAGCCTATTGTCAGGGGTTTGTCTGGTGGTGTTCCCAGTAATGACCTGGGTGAGCCAGTGGAGGGCGCAGGGAACCGAAAGCTAGGCGGCTTGAGGTAATGATAGCTCATATGCTGAGAGCTCTAGGAGAATACACGGTATACACAGAGAAATGACGAGACCCAAAGCAGGGGTGTGGAATCCCACTTGTCAGTGGTTTTCACCAGTGACCGCAGCAAGGGGATATGGTCTTCACTGCTCCTGGCAAGCAGATCGCAGCCCTCTACCAGGGTTTCTCTGTTGGGACTGTGGAACCAATGGTGTGGCCTGGGCGCCAATAGCAGGGGTCAGTCTGGGAATGGATGGAGCGGCCTGTGAGCCAGTAGTAGTGTCGGTCTGGGAAACAATGGTGCGGCCTGGGAGCCAACGGTATTGTTGGTCTGGGAACCGATGATGCAGCCTAGGAGCCAATGGTAGTGTTGGTCTGGGAACTGATGGTGTGGCCTGGGAGCTGATTTAGTGTCGGTCTGGGAACCAATGGTGCGGCCTGGGAGCCGATGACAGGGTCGGTCTGGGAACCAATGGTACGGCCTGAAAGGCGCTGGTATCTGGTCTTCCAACTGTCACAAAACCGGATCACCGTTGGCCTTATTTGAAGCTTATGGTTCTTCATTCATGACTCATTCCTCTTGCTTTAATCTGGATTATTCACCATGACTCCATAATCAATTACACTGATTTTAAGTTAACTGGAGGGTATCCAGTAGATGACATCTTACGAACCCACATAATTGCTGCCCTCCTACATAATTACGTAATTGAAGCCTTCAAAAACAATGTAAGAGTTGGGGCAAGGGGGCCTTCATTAAAATCCTTCCCCTGCTATCCATTTATGTGTCAACAATTTACCCTGTCGACCTTTTGAACCTGTCTACTTAAACCTCTGTCAACCTTTTTTAGTTACTATTTGCGCCCATCAACCGAATGCATGACCATGTCCACGATATACCTAGACACTGTAGATCTTCTGTACCACACCTGTTCGAGCAGGCTGAGACTGCATGTTGTTTGGCCTGTGTTTGCTGCCTAGACACAAAGCACACACAGCTATTATACTGCTCCGAGTGTGGCGTCATAATGATAGACAGCTTCTTAGGCCCACACACGTCTGTCCACAATTCACAGATAACATAATATAAGTGCTGTATTCCAGGACAGCTCCACTATGACACATCCAGCCTCTGGCTAACGGGGGGAGGGCACCGAGTACATAAATTTAGTTGCAAGTAAAAATAAATCCAGATCTATTGGACACAATCCAATCTGTGTACGGATTGCTGACTCGGAATTCTCAGCAAATGAGGGAAAGAAAACATTTGCAGTCCCTGTGGAGGCAATGATCGCCAGCGCTGTGGAGAGACGGCTTTCCACAAGGGGTGATTATTGTGGGTGACTAAGAGCCGGCGGGTTCCCAGGCTGCCGACGGTTTAATTAAAAAGAGTAGAGGCCATTTGTCCGACATGTGCGGATGATAAAGGTGCAGCTGGGCTATTAGGGTTACAGCACGAATCTGCATGCCGCAGTACGGGTTACAGGTAACAAGCTTCGTTCCTGCGCAGCCGCTGCCAGGCCTGGATGTGCCGTAATGTACAGAGGACGGAGCAGAGTTTTACCAGCAGAATAAATAGGACAAAGGAAAGAGAGGTGATCTGTCAAACATGAGTTTTTCACAGTTTTGGAGTCTATGTCGACCTATGTCCTAATGGACACCATATAAGTGTACCACATCCCCTTGCATGGCCCCTAGAGTAGAGAAATTAGCCCAATTTGGATGTGTTTGACATCCCCTCCGACCCGATGCGTGGTCCCGTGCGCATTGTGTCGGAGTTGGTAGGTCGGACGGGCTGCACATTAAATTTATCGGACCGAACCCATCACTGGCACTTTTTAGCACCCACAATGTGTAGTGTGCCAGTGGTGAAGCACCGCTGGCACACACCTATGTGCAGTGGCAGAGTCTGTGGGGCGGATAGAGGGTCGGCTGGGGAAGCAGTGGGGTCCGTGCGCTATGTGCAGCGGCAGAGTCTGTGGGGCGGATAGAGGGTCGGCTGGGGAGGCAGTGGGGTCCGTGCGGCACTGGGGCGGCAGCGGTGCCCCTGTGGCACTGGGGGGGCGGGGGGGGGGGCAGCGGGGTCCCTGTGGCACTGGGGAGGCAGCGGGGTCCCTGTGGAGCTGGGGAGGCAGGGGGGCCCCTGTGGCGCTGGCCAGTCAGTCAGGTCCCTGCAGCAGCTGGGAACTACTACGCTATATATCGGGCGGTGGGGCGGGAAGCAGCTTCTAAGTGTGAAACCATATTTTGAAGACTGGTCATCCATTTATTGGCTGAGAAAATTCTCTCAGCCAATCAGATGGGAGGCCGTTGATTGGCTGAGAGAATATTCTCAGCCAATAAATAGCTGGACAGTCTTTTCAGAATATGTTTCCACATTCAGAGCCTCCAAGGGAGCTGCCGGAGGTTCTCAAGCTAGTGTATGGAGGCCTTTATTTTGTCAACCATGCCAGTGTCGACCTTAAGCTTGTGTCGATATTCTGTCAATGTTGAACCAGGGTATGTTGACCATTCTTAGGTGCATAGGTCACTACTACAGCCAGGAGTGTGTGTGTGTGTGTGTGTGTGCTCAGAGTGCAGACAGCGATGTGCCGGGTGTTGCTGTGCAGATAATTACTAACAGTCTGAGTTTCCCTGCCGCCGGCACACAGATTGCCCACCAGCCAGAAACTTTTCCAGCCTAGTTCAGCGACATCTCGCAGCATCTACAAACCAGGAGGAACAAAGCAAAAGGGAACAGCTAATGGAGTCATTCATTCTACGCTTGTTCCTCCGACTTCAAAGCCCCCCAGGATTCCCAGCTCTGACTTTTGTCCTCAGCAGGAAGTGTCCTGCCACACATACAAGGAGTCCTAATTGATTGCAGATCTTGTGTGTCAGACAAAGAATACCTGAAAGAATCCGTATTCAGTGCGTTCCAGTGTCAAGTAACGAGCGCACAGTATCTAGAATAATGGACGGATGTGCCAAGAAAATTGGACCTTTACCTGTCTGTAGGATTGTGCTTCTTACTGCTCCAACCTATAACAGTACATACACACTGTGGCAGATCCAGCATGTTTCCACATGAGGATAATGTGGAAAATCCAGACCAGGTTTTAGATCAGCAGCAGCAGGAAAATTAGATCCAGTCCAGGTTTCCTAACTGATGTTATCAGGGTTGAGCTGATTAGCAGCACCTGTGGCTCTCTGATATAAGTGTTCCCAGGGCAGGAGGTCATTATTCTGGATGGTGGAATAGCCGTCCAGGTGATAGGCCGGCGGTGTGGGCCATGGTAGGGACCACTGGAACACTGGGCCTTATTCTAGTTCACTCTTTCTGTCAAAATCCTTCTTAGATGGACAAAACCATGTGCACTGCAGGGGGGCAGATGTAACTTGTGCAGAGAGAATTAGATTTGGGTGAGTTATTTTGTTTCTGTGCAGGGTAAATACTGGATACTTTATTTTTACACTGCAATATAGATCTCACTTTGAAGTAAAACCCCACCTAAATCTAATTCTCTCTGCAAAAGTAACATCTGCCCCACCCGCAGTGCACATGGTTTTGTCCATCTAAGAAGGATTTTGTCAGAAAGAATGAACTACAATAAGGCCCTCTGTGAGGATTTTGTACTATGCTGTGACCATCCTTGCCTATGCTGTTTACCTGGTGGGTTTGTTGGACACAGTGAGGTGTTAGAACTTTATTCTAAAGGACATGGATCCATCTTAGAGATTGTTTCCCTGATTCGGGAGAGATGTCATCGTACAGGCATACTTACCTACTTTCTGGCTGCCCTTTTCGGGAGAGGGCTGCCAGCTCAGGGGTGAAGAGAGGTGGGGCAGAGCCACGTGTGTGGCTAATTGTTTGGGGGCGTGGTCAGAGCGATAGCACCATTTTAGCCACACCCCGACATGCAATGCCCTTTTTCAGACATTGCACTGCGGTGGGTGGGCAGGACTAAAACGGCGATATTCGCCGAGGGGGGGTAGGGGGGTGGAGCAGTGCCATGGGAGCTGCGCAGCTTACAAGGAGGGTTTCCCCTCTTTCCAGGGGGCTGGGAGGGGACCCGAATTCCAGGAGCAGGAGGGTAGCAACCCTGCATACAGGTCAAAAGTGAAATATGACTCAGGCATTAAACCACATCTATCTATCTATCTATCTATCTATCTATCTATCTATTTTGTCCCATTTAAACTCTGTACAATACAGTATAGCCTAGGGAACTTTGTCTACCAGCAAAAAAGAGCATGGAGTAGTTAAACCTAAACTGATGGATAACCAGTGGTGGATCCAGGGAAGGGGCAGCACAGTTTAAAATATAGATAGGGGAGACACAGCAACTGCCACTAATACCCCTTTTACACCAAAACGCCGGGTCGCACCCGGCTTTTTTAGACCCAGGTTCAAGCCGGGTGCGACCTGGCGTTTAGTGCCATTTACACCGGGCGGACCCGCACCCGCGCCCGCCCCCCCCCCCCCCGAGCTTGGAGATGACAGCGCGATGTCATCTCCAAGCGCCAATCACCGCCGCGCGCCGCCGCCGGACCGGAACGCTGCTGGGGGCAGCCCAGCACTAAGGTAAGCTGCTAGGCTGCCCCCAGTCCCCGCGCACACTCCCCCCGCCGTCGCACAGGAGGTGAATGGATGCCGCACACAGGCATCCGTTCACCTCCCTCCCCCGCCGCCGCTGCTGCTGCTGTCTGCAGGGTATAGCAGACAGCAGCGCCGGCTGTCAGTGACTGTCAGGCTGACAACCCGTCCAACCTGCGGACGCTGCGGTCCGCAGGTTGGACGTTCCCCATTCATGTAAATGGGAGCCGGGTCATCCGACCCGGCGTTCCCATTTACACCGCCCTCTACCCAGGTCCTAGCCGTGTTCTACCCAGGTCAGAACCTGGGTAGAAGTCCCGTGTAAAGGGACACGGCGTTAGGAATTTACACCGCCGAAGATCCGGGTCTGACCCGCCTCTGACCCGGATTTTTCGTCGGTGTAAAAGGGGTATAACTGACTCACTGGCAGTTGATGTGTCTCCCCTATTTGAATTTTGGACTATGCTGCAGTCCCTCCTCTGGAGCCGCCACTTTGGGTATCCAAGGCTGCCTACTTGATGTAGAACAATGCACCAACTCCATAGAATATATTTATATAACTATCATTTAGCCTGGTAATTGCTTTGCTTATTACCTAGTAGCATAGAGAAACACAAATGGCACTTTGATAAATCCCTGGTGGGTTCTTGCAGGACGAGAAAGGCAGAGAAGAATTTTAGACACAGAGAATGTGACCCTTTTCTCTCCTGGAAGGAGACTCCTGAGATACAACCTGAGGTGTTCCGATTCCAATTACTATCATCCTCCTAATGCCACCGTTTATCATTTATTTATGTTATACTGACAAATCCCACAGCGCTATACGGTGAAGAAGACAAAGGGCCGTAGATTACACGATCACTGGGAGAGCGGGGAGATATGTAATCACTTTGGGGGATGGAGAGATGCGTGTGAATGTGTCGGCTTATCATGCAGCTGGAAAAAAAGTGAAATATACAGTGGGTGGCATTATAAAGATGCTGATATATGATGGAATTAATACACTCTCATTCGGGGGAATATGCCTGGTGGAATTATACACACACAGTGATGCACGTCTCAGGATGACTAATACCCCTTTTACACCGCCGAAAAATCCGGGTCAGCGGCGGGTCAGACCCGGATCATCGGCGGTGTAAATGGGGTATATCCGTGTCCATTTACACGGGTCCTCTACCCAGGTCCTGACCTGGGTAGAACCCGGATAGGACTCGTGTAAAGGCCGGTGTAAATGGTCCCGCTGCGGGTGCAGGCACCCGCAGCGGGTCCACAGCGTGCAGCTGTGGGAGAGAGGGAGATTGCTGCTATGTCAGGGAGTCTCCTGCAGAATGCAGGAGGGGAGGCAGTGGCGTAGCTATGCTGAGGCAGCCCCCGCCATGGCTTGGAGGAGCCAGCGTCTGCTGGGCGCACTGAGAACTGATGAAAGGTCACTGGGGGAGATTCTCTAAGCTAAAAATGCGGTAAAAACCCCGTTATCGGGGTTTTTACCGCATTTTGGGATGCTGTAAGCATCCCTCGCCGGGTTACCGCGAAAAATCTGGCGATGCCCCATAGAAGCCAATGGGCTTCTACCGCAACCTGCCCCGCGCCGACCCCCCGCCGCCCAGCACGGACCCCCGCCGCCCCGCATCGCCCCCTCACCTGTGTCCGGGCAGCACAGCGCAGTGCTGCCCGGACCTGTGACCTCCTCCCTGCACTGATCCTCTTCCGGGTGCAGGGAGGAGGAGAGCCCGGCGCAGCAGCAGCGCCGGGTGTGTGAGGGAGGGGGGAGCTGCCGGGACCTGCTGGGACCCGGCGACTCTCACCGCAAAGGACAGCTCTTAACGCAAGAGCTGTCCTTTGCTATAATTATCGCATATGTTACAACATAGAGAATCTCCCCCACTGTCTGTACACAGAGCTGGCGCTGGCTGCTCAGCGCGCTCTGCAGTGCAGGAAGGCAATGACCTGGACAAGCGCTGTCCCTGCTGCTCCTGTCAAACAGCTGACAGGCAGCAGCAAGCTACAGCAGTGGAGAAGAAAGCTCTGCAGCCCGATCCCCCTGGACGGTCTTCTCTCCCCTCAGGTAAAACACACAGGCTCCCCACTGCTGCTGTGTAACGCAGGGTTGCCGACCCTCCCGGAATTTGCGGGAGTCTCCCGAAAATCGGGTCCTTCCTCCCGGCCCCCGGAAGGGTGGGCAACCCTCCCGGAATCAGGGGGACCCCCACTGAGCCCCCCGATCGCGGCATTTATATGCCGCAATCCGCGGGTCTCAGGGGAGGGGGCGGAGCTAAAACGGCACAATCGTGACGTTTTAGCCCCGCCCCCTCCATGGATATCAGTTATTTTGCTATTTGTCGTAATGGAGGCGGGGCTTAATGACGTCACTGTTAAGCCCCACCCCCAAAACTCGTAATGCAAGATTCCTCTCCGGCCTTCTCCCGGAGAGGATTTTTTGAAAGTCGGCAACCCTGGTGTAACGTGCTTCAGTTCCCACGGCCCCCTCTCTAACAGGTGGTATACCCACTCACCCTTTCCCACTCTGGAGTCTCAGGGTACATACACAGTCACGCACTTTAACCTCCAGTCCCAGCAGCAGCTGAGAAGCTTCCTCTCTGCATTTCCTCCTGTACATGTTGTTCCACCCCCAGATCTCCTGCTACAGCTTCTCAGTTCTGCTGCTGTCCTCCCCTGCTTACTGTGAGTCTAGATTATATCCCCAGCTGTGCCACTGCCTCTACCTACCCCATGTGTGCCCCTGCCCACCCCATGTGTGCCCCTGCCCACCCCATGTGTGCCCCTACCCACCCCATGTGTGCCCCTGTCCACCATATGTGTGCCCTTGATCCTGCCCACCCCATATATGTCCATCCCACCCCATGTGTGCCCCTGCCCACCCCGTGTATGCCCCTACCCACCCCATGTGTGTCCCTGTCCATCATATGTGCCCTTGCTCCTGCCCACCCCATGTGTGCCCCTGTCCACCATATGTGCGCCCTTGCCCATCATATGTGTGCCCTTGCTCCTGCCCACCCCATGTGTGTCCATCCCACCCCATCTGTGCCCCTGCCCACCCCATGTGTGCCCCTACCCACCCCATGTGTGCCCCTGTCCATCATATGTGCCCTTGCTCCTGCCCACCCAATGTATGCCCCTGCCCACCCCATGTGTGCCCCTACCCACCCCATGTGTGTCCCTGTCCATCATATGTGTGCCCTTGCTCCTGCCCACCATGTGTGTCCTTTCCACCCCATGTGTGACCCTTTGCCATCTCTACCTCTGACCACCCCCCCCCCCCCATGTGTTCCTCTGCTGCTTTCCCCATCTGTACCTCTGCAGCTCTGCTATGTCCTTATGTGTACCCATGCCTCCCCTTCCCCCTCCATGGCTGTTTGCTGCAAGACCAACACAAACAAGACCATGTACAGCGCCACACATTTGAAGAATGCAGGTAAGCACAAATTTATATTGGTAAAGCACTGGGGAGGGTCTGTGTGGATGTGGGGAGGGTTCTGCTCCTTCTCTCCATGGTGACTTACTGCCTGACATCTATTGAATGTTACCTTATGGCTAGTGTAGGTGCATTACAGTGTGTGGTGTGTAGTGTAAGTGGCGTACAGTGTAAGTGGCATTATGTGTGTGGAGTACATTGTAAGTGGCATTATGGTGTGTGGCGTACAGTGTAAGTGGCATTATGTGTGTGGCGTACATTGTAAGTGGCATTATGGTGTGTGGCGTACAGTGTAAGTGGCATTACGGTGTCTGGCGTACAGTGTAAGTGGCATTACGGTGTGTGGCGTACAGTGTAAGTGGCATTATGTGTGTGGCGTACAGTGTAAGTGGCATTACGGTGTGTGGCACACAGTGTAAGTGGCATTATGTGTGTGGTCGACAATTTAAGTGGCATTATGTGTGTGGTGTACAGTGTAAGTGGCATTATGGTGTGTGACATACAGTGTAAGTGGCATTATGGTGTGTGGTATACAGTGTAAGTGGCATTATGTGTGTGGTGTACAGTGTAAGTGGCATTACAGTGTGTGGCGTATAGTGTAAGTGGCATTACAGTGTGTGGCGTATAGTGTAAGTGGCATTATGTGTGTGGAGTACAGTGTAAGTGGCATTATGAGTGTGGCATACAGTGTACGTGGCATTACAGTGTGTGGCGTATAGTGTAAGTGGCATTACAGTGTGTGGTGTACAGTGTAAGTGGCATTATGTGTGTGGCATACAGTGTATGTGGCATTACTGTGTGTGGTGTACAGTGTAAGTGGCATTATGCGTGTGGCATACAGTGTACGTGGCATTACAGTGTGTGGCGTATAGTGTAAGTGACATTACAGTGTGTGGTGTACAGTGTAAGTGGAATTATGAGTGTGGCATATAGTGTACGTGAAATGATGGTGTAAGTAGCATTATGGGGGGGCACCAGATACTATTTTGGCAGGGGGGAGCAAAATTTATAGTTACGCCACTGAGGGGAGGTAACTATGATGTAACAGTGTAATATGGGCTAGGTGACATGAGGGAGATTGCTAGACTAATGAGGGAGAGAGGGAGATTGCTGCTAATTCAGGGAGTCTCCTGCAGAATGCAGGAGGGTAGGCAACTATGATTCCAACACATTTCAACATTTAGGACTTCTACAGGGGGTGTTACTAGTCGCTGTCAGTCATCCTTTGTATACCCCAATAGCAATCCCTTAATCTGGCACACCTAGCCCTAATATGTAGATTATTTATGAATGATGAATGTCACCAGTCAGTACCTCGCACATGGATAAATGCTTTCACAATAAAATAAAAGGTACAAAAAACAATATAAAATAATGACTTTCGCACAACTTTTGGTCACATGACTGCAAGTATCATCCATTGAACTGACTGGAATTAGCCTTCATTAGAGGACAGACGTTGTTCCGAAGAAGACTCACAATGATCAGTTTCCTCATCGCAGTTCTAATTAATAATAATTGGAATAAAAACAACAACAAGCTCCCGTCTTACAAATCGCGTGATACAGCTGTTCTCATAATGACAAGTCACCAAGTGCTCGTAGTACTAACAGGAGCATTCTGCATTAGCGGCTTCACAGAATTAGACAGATAAGTATGCAATCAGATTAACCGTTAATTAACATGGTAATTAGTGATTGGACCAGAGCAGATACATCATGCAGCATATCTATGCTAGTATTAGGACATTGCAGGTTTCTTTCCTCTGTCTTTCCTCAGCTACTGTATCTATTCTCAAGGGCATTTTAAGAGTGGAGTTCCCCAACATTCCCATCGCTGTCCCTTACCCCCAACCCATCGGTGTCTTTCATCTCTTTACCTCCTTTTTATCCTCCCCATTCTCTCTCTTTTACCTGTTCCTCTTGGCGTAGGTGCCGATTTATGTTTTTGCTGGTGGGTGCTCAAGCCAAAAATATAGGAGAGTGGTTTCATGGGGAAGGGGCGTGGCCTCAAAATAATACCAATTTATATTACACAGCACAGTTGTCTCCAATATTCAAATTGCGGCAGCAGAGTTCCCTTTTTTACACATTACAGCAGCAGAGTCCCCTTTTTTACACATTACGGCCAAATACATAAATGCCCCCACAGTGCCAAGTACATAAATGCCCCCACAATGCCAAATACATAAATGCCCCCACAGTGCCAAGTACATAAATGCCCCCACAATGCCAAATACATAAATGCCCCCACAGTGCCAAGTACATAAATGCCCCCACAATGCCAAATACATAAATGCCCCCACAGTGCCAAGTACATAAATGCCCCCACAATGCCAAATACATAAATGCTCCCACAGTGCCAATTACATAAATGACCCCCCCCCCCCCAGTGCAGGTACATAAATGCTACTCAGCCGCACAGCATGCCCAGAGCACGCACATGCTGGCCAGCCCACGTCCGCATATTACTCCGCGGACGCAGTGGCGCCGGAACGGGGGGGGCGAGGGGGCAGCTTGCCCCCCCAAAATTCATGAGGCGCCAAAGCAGACGCCAGTGCGGAAGCCAGGGGAAGGAGACGTGACGTCTCCTTCCCCTGACTAGTGACCGTCCCATCGCGGCTCACGTGGGCGGGGGCTGACGATGCGGCCAGCGCGCGCCAAGCCCGTCCGCCCTCCCTCCCGCCCGGCGCTGCCCGGCCGTCCTCTCTGCTGCCCGGCCGCCCTCCCTCCCGCACGGCGCTGCCCGGCTGCCCTCCCTCCCGCCCGGCGCTGCCCGGCTGCCCTCCCTCCCACCCGGCGCTGCCCAGCCGCCCTCCCGCCCGCAGAATCAAGGAGCCGCCCGACCACCCACCAAAGAGGTGAGCAAAATTAAGGAGCTGCCCAGCCTTCATTGGCCCTGTATTATCAGCATTGTCCCTGTATTCATTACAGGGACAATGCTGGCAATACAGGGACAATGCTGGCCTGTATTGCCAGCATTGTCCCTGTATTGCCAGCATTGACTCTGTATTGTCAGCATTGACCCTGTATTGCCAGCATTGTCCCTGTATTGGCAGCATTGTGCCCGTATTGCCAGCATTGTGCCTGTATTGCCAGCAGTGTCCCCGTATTGCCAGTAGTGTCCCCGTATTGCCAGCAGTGTCCCCGTATTGCCAGCATTGTGCCCGTATTGCCAGCAGTGTGCCCGTATTGCCAGCATTGTCCCTGTATTGGCAGCATTGTGCCCGTATTGGCAGCATTGTGCCCGTATTGCCAGCAGTGTCCCCGTATTGCCAGCAGTGTCCCCGTAGTGCCAGCATTGTGCCCGTATTGCCAGCATTGTGCCTGTATTGCCCGTATTGCCAGCAGTGTCCCCGTATTGCCAGCATTGTCCCTGTATTGGCAGCATTGTCCCCGTATTGGCAGCATTGACCCTGTATTGCCAGCATTGACCCTGTATTGCCAGCATTGTCCCTGTATTGCCAGCATTGTCCCCGTATTGCCAGCATTGTCATTGTATTGCCAGCAGTGTCCCCGTATTGCCAGCAGTGTGCCCGTATTGCCAGCAGTGTGCCCTTATTGCCAGCAGTGTGCCCTTATTGCCAGCAGTGTGCCCTTATTGCCAGCATTGTGCTCTTATTGCCAGCAGTGTCCCCGTATTGCCAGCAGTGTCCCCGTATTGCCAGCAGTGTCCCCGTATTGCCAGCAGTGTCCCCGTATTGCCAGCAGTGTGCCCTTATTGCCAGCATTGTGCCTGTATTGCCAGCAGTGTCCCAGTATTGCCAGCAGTGTCCCCGTATTGCCAGCATTGTGCCCGTATTGCCCTGTGTATAATGCCCATGCATATATGCCGCTGCCCTGTGTATAATGCCCACGTGTATATGCCGCTGCCAGTGTGTATAGTGCCTGGGGGTAACATATAGCAATTTAGGGGGCGCCAAAATGAGATTATATCTTGCCCCCCCCAACCTAAAAACGTTCCAGCGCCCCTGCGCGGACGGAATACACTCTTCCCGCCATCCTGGCATACAATTGCCAGGTGGCAGGCCCGGCGATGCGGGTACTGCAGACGCAAATTAGCAAATTAATATGGCAGGACTCGGACCCATGGGTGCTCATCAATTTCCGTGGGTGCTCGGGGCCCTTGAGCACCCGTAGAATCGGCACCTATGCCTCTTAGGATATGGACACTATGATACCCTTCCTCTTAACCCACTTTCTTTTATCTCTATCTCTGTGTGTGCCAGGCAGCTAGTGAGATTCCCATATCAAC
The DNA here is from genome assembly GCF_055691185.1 of Crinia signifera. Lineage (NCBI taxonomy): Eukaryota > Metazoa > Chordata > Amphibia > Anura > Myobatrachidae > Crinia > Crinia signifera. The sequence goes on from NC_139224.1 coordinate 22,239,412, forward strand.
TTCCCATCTTCAGTAGAACTCCCATCTTAGTAAATAAGAACACGGGGATATGCAGATGTATCCATGACTTCATTTAAGATTTCCATCTCAATCCCATCCTGCTTATCTCATTGGTAGATGGTATAAAATCACATTCTATTGTACATACAATTCCCAGCATTTGCCCCTGGAATGCAATGCAACTGGGGTGCATACATTTAGCATTTTATCATGCAGGGTAAATACGTGCTACTTTTGCATGTAGTCCACAATGGCTGGACAGCTTTATCTTTACACTGCAATTTAAAAATGTCACGTTAAAAGTAACCCCTGCAATGCAACAGCCAGCATTATCAGGTAATTGTGGGGTAGACCCTGCAGCAGCTAGCTGAACTCCCCCACCAGAGCCAGCCCAATTCACCTCGATCAGTATGTTTGTTGTGCCAGCCTTGATCAGTGTTAATCGGGCAGCCGGCCCTCTTGGTCCCAGACACAGAGGAACTTAGGAACAGATTTATCTAAAACAACCGCAGACATGATAACAACTGTATAATCTATTGGGTCAAAAACAATGTTATCATTGTACAAACACTGGCTGAGCTAGCTTGTAACTGCAGTAAATCCCCAGGCTGGGGGATACTACCCTATGGGGGTACATTCCACCACACTTAACACATATGTACTAACATACAGATGGAGCAGCTGTCAGCCAGCCTGCCCGATCTGCAAGGTGGCGGGGAGCGGCTTCTCTGCCTGTCTCCGCTTCCCTGCCCGTCTCCACTTCAGGGAGACGGGCAGAGAGTGAGGGCAGGCTGGGGCAGAGCGGGTGAAGACAAAGCAGGTGGTGAAGCGCTAACACAAAAATATATATGTATGACCAATTGGGTATTACAAATATTTTATTACTATTAAAAATTCATTTTCTTAAAAGCAATTGCGTGTTTGAAATACAATAAAAGTATACAGCCTGAAATGGGATACACAGATTATTTGAACAAGATATATGCAGTTTGGGGTATCTCACTTGTTCCTAGGAATACTCTCCCCGGGTTGAATAGTCACAAGCTCCCACATAAATTTTGATGGAGACTGGGGTGGCGGGTGTCCATATACCTGCTGGAGTTGTTGGAACCTGATCCAGATTTTGTAGGGATCCTAGGTTTCAGTCCTTGATAGGGTAGCTCCAGATGAAATGGCAGGTGGTGGTGTCCCTTGTAATGTCCAGTAAACGTCCAACAGTTGGAAGTGTGGGGAAGGGGAGAGTTGGTCCAAGTGAGAATTCCTTTTTGTAATCCCAAAGTGGTCAGACTGTATACGCTCGGTCTGACGCGTTTCGTCGTCCACAGACAACTTTTTCAAAGGTATACTGATGTGTCTCTGGGGCAGACCGGGTGGAGGGGCAGAGCCGGGCGGAGAGCTGCTCCATCTGCAGTAGCAGTACATAGTATTGCAATGGACAGCTCTTTTGACAACAGCTGCCCACTGCGGTGCCGGGACTATCCAGGTATTGGCCCATGGGGTCATTCTGCACATGAACCATGCGATGAGGCTGTGGCGGGGTGCTGGAAGGGGTCCGAATGGATACCTACCACTCAGGAAGAAAGCAGAAAGAAGCCCATATAATTCTATAGGGTATGCTGGGAGGCTTACGTATTGGACCCCACTCAGGACGATGACAACGCCGGCTTTACCCTGTGCCCCGAAGATGCGGGGCTTAGTACATATATAAATCAGGCTTGCTTACCCTCCCAGAATTGACGGGAGACTCCCGAAAATCGGGTCCCCCTCCCGGTCCCCCCGGGAAAGTGGGCAATCCTCCCGCATTGGCCACACAGCCCCTGCACCCCCCTTCCGTGTTTCACTAAATACCGTTTTTGAGGGTCCGCGATGAGCAGCTGGGCTAAAATTATGTAAATCACACAATTTTGTGTCATTTTAGCCCCTCCCCAATCTGCGGACCCACAAATTGCTTTCTTTGACTGCCATGGGGGCAGGGCTTGGTGACGTCTGCCTCTCCCCGGCCCCCTGACAAACTACTATCGGGTCTACTCTCCGGCCTTCTCCCGGGAAGGAGAACAGAAAAGTCGGCAAGTATTTATTTATTAAGAGTTTCTTATATAGCGCAGCATAGTATGATGTAAATGCGGTGTAAGAAAACCAATGCATATTCCCTATAGTACATCCTGTCCCCTGTGTTAATTTGTGCAATTGCGTGAGATTTGGAATATGCACAAGAAATATACTACAAGGCTAGGAATGGACATCGGAAGCCCACCATCAAATGATGGCTGCCATCAAATCGTTCAATAAGATGGTAACTGACCATTGCATCAAAACAATTTGATAGAAAACAATTCATAAGATTTGCGCATACACAAACCTCTGCTGCATGGCTGGCTGGGGATGGGACTGGGTGTGCACGACTATCGCAACAACATCAAATGTTTACAATTTGATGGCGGCAAATATCGGAATGCCACTATCGAAAGGTAAAACCACTGCCATTGCAAATGCTGTAACAGGGTGGTGTTTATAAGTAACAAGATATATTTATGCTGCTTAGAAAATGAATGTTCACACTGCACAATAGCAGATACAGAGACATAACTAGGAGCTTATCTGTACCATGCATCAGATACGAGTCAGCAGTGGTGAGTGATAGGACATTAGTGACAGCGTCAGTACTTCTCCTGGATGTCTATGGACTATATAAAATCCCCCTATTCAGACTCTCGTCTCATTCATGTCTCTCTAGTACCCTGCAGACATCTACAGGCATCCCTCCCAACAGTCCCGAAGACCGCGGGAATGTCCCGGTTTTCAGGGACATTTCCGCATCCCTCCCGCGACCGGCAGTGTCCCGCGGCGAGGGGGGGGGGCTGTTGGGAGTCCCCCCTGTCGGCTGCTGAGCAGTGGTGAATAAACGATGTGCGCACACGCTCAGCGTCTATTCCCGCAACCAGGGGGCTGGGGCATGGCTAGAGGCTCACAGAGCCTCTGGGTCATGCCCCCATAGCGTCAAAACAGGGGCGTGGCCTCACAGGAGAGCTGCGATTATAGGCCACGCCCCTTTAATTAGGCCATGCTACAGACATTTTTTTTTCAATGCACCTGAGGCGCACATCCCTCTGTTCCGTCTCCCTGAAAGTTGGGAGGTATGCTAAAGCCCGGCCATACACCATACTTGCCAGGCGGCTCCCCGAAAATCGGGTCCCCCCCCCCGGCCCCCTGGGAAGGTGTGTAAGTCTCTCGCATGCCCCCCAGAGCCCCGCTCCCCCCCCAGAGCTGCTGAAAGAAATGCCAGAATTTGTGGGTCCGTGGAAGAGGGCGGGTCTAAAATGATGCAAATAGCGACATTGGGGGTGGGGCTTTGACTCGTCAGCCTTGTCTCCGCCCATTCCCCCCCCCCCCCCCGACCAGGAGATTTAGTTGTTCTCTCCGGGAGAAGCCAAATTCAAAAGTTGTCAAGTATGCCATACACTAGATGACTTGTATATATCTTTAACCATTTCCCTTGTACTCCCTGGTTGGGATGGACATCAGCCATCGATGATTCATATTGAGGAATAGTTTTGCCATCGATGGGGAGAACCAGATGGTTCCCCTCCATTGATGGCACAGCATAACCGAAGAGTTTTTTCGCCCCGACACCAATAAAGCCCTGCTCCCTGTATGGTTTGTACTATCGCCATCGATAGCAAACATTGATGGCCATCCCTACTCCCTGGAGCTCCAGGACAAAGGACACAGAGGGGTATTCAGACCTGATTGCACGGCTGCTAATTTGAAGAGCCCTGCGATTAGATATCCACCGCCCTGCCAGAGTGAGATCCCGCCCTGTGCTCTTCTTCAGACATTACCGATGTTATTTTTAAGTACTGCCAACCGGTCTCCCTGAAAACGCCTGGGCACGCCTATATTTTTCCTGACACTCCCAGAAAATGGCCGATTATTACCACCCACATATGCCGGCTTCCTGTCAATCATCGTGCGTACGGCCAACAATTAAAAAAGACACTGGATTTTATCGCTGGATGGCCCCCTAGTGCGGACACATTACATTATTTTTACAAACAATGTCGTTCATTGGCCACATCCGGGAGTATAATTGTCCTTGACGCTATAGTCAGGAGTGAGCTATGTAAAGATGAGAAATTGGGTCACTTACGACCCGAGTGAGCCTGCATTATTTACGATATAGTGCATACACACTAGGTGGTATCCACAAAGATGTCATTAGCGATAGTCATTACGGCGTATAACGTCTTTTTTATCGGCTAGTGCAGCGGTTCCCAACCTTTTTTCTCTGTACCCCTTGATTGGGCTTTTCATTTATGAGTACCTCTCCTCTCAAGTACCACTTATGCAGGCAGACAGTGGGCCTTATTCTGGTTGGAGCGGCCGGGCCGTACGCGGACGTCCCGGGATTTTTTATGATCTGCGCATGCGTACATTCGCTAATGCGCAGGCGCGACCACTCACCAACGCTTACGGACGGGTCTCTACGTGCGAAAAAACCTGTACGCGAGTGTACAGGTATTGGGGGCGGCATAGGGGCGTGAAGAGGGGTGCGGCCGAAATAATGAGGGAAAATGGGCGTAAATATGGGCGTACACGGGGGTGTGCACCAAAAATGAGCGGTGCTACTACCGCACGATCGACTAAAGCACCGTTCATTTCGGACACAAAACAGGCGGCCTCCAACCGCCATCTCAAACCACCCCTACAGATACCGCATGCCAGCGTGCGCTTGGGTTAGCTAATTTACGCGGATTACTACTCAAACACATACACCTGAATGTAATAAGCAATGCTGCAGTCTATTAAGTCCAAACCATGATTTCACTACCTGCAAGCCACACACAGCACTCTAAAGCTGGGTACACATATGTACAATCGTCGGGCCGTTCTTCCGATCTGCGGACGAACGGCCGTTCGATTGTATATATGTGTACGCTGTCCCGATCCCTTCGTTGCGATCGATAAACGGCCAAAAACGCTTTTGGCCGTCCACGGTCGGTCGGTCGCAGGTTCTTTGCTGCTTAATATTCTTCCGACAGGACACATTGGAAGCTTATCTTTCTATACTTCTCTACATTTAAAGGTTTGTTTAATTTAAGGTAAGAATCTTTGTAAGACCTGCTTATATATGCTAAGGTAGGTATTTGTTAAACAGGTCCACACATTCACTACGTGCTTTCATAGACTTTACACAGTAGCACACTCAATCTACACAAGTCGACATGTGTCAACGTGTTCACTCTAATACAAACATAGGTTTTGTATTTATGATACAATAACATAAACCACATCTAACACCTACAAAGGATGTTTCAGCAATGTTTTAAGCCCATGGCCACTATTTTGCACATTAATTAATTCAATCAATTAATTAATTTTCATAATTATAGTTGAAAGGCAACATTTGCAGGTCCATATATATGAAGGGTATGTCAGCGTACACGGACGTACGCTCACTCTCACGAGCGGTGACATAAGCTGACTTTTCTATTGAAAACAATAGGGACCCGTCCGTGCAAGCTGGCGTACGCTCAGATAGCCGCAAGAAGTCGGTGGGAAGACGGCCGAGAGACGTCCGTAAACGGTGGTGTACGCTCAATTGTACGCCAGTTGTCGGAGTGTAAGGGCTGGTCCGTCCGCGTACGTTGCCGTACGCTCATTTGTACGCCACTCCCCTTCTACGTTGTTTCTGCCCGTACGTATGCGGCTGAGTTGTGGGTGGACTTAACCCCAACGGCCGCGTGCGGCTAGCGTACGTTAATAGCGAACGTACGCACGTTTGGCCGCTACGATCAGAATAAGGCCCAGTAAGTGCAGGTGATTATATTATATACATATAGAATATATATCCTTTACAGTGTCAGCTCTCACGAGCAGGGCCCTCTCTCCTTATGTGCTTTTCTTAGAACATATCTCTGCCGGGATACGGTTGGTCAACCATAAGTTTGTCGACAGTCATTATGTCGACACCACCAGGTCGACATACTGGAAGGTCGACATGGGTCTAGGTCGACATGGGACAAGGTTGATAGGTCGTTAGGTCGACGTAAGAATTAGGTCGACATGGGTAAGGTTGACAGTCATTAGGTTGACATGGGGGTTTTTCATTGTTTTTTGAGCCGACATGTGCCAACAGGTGGTATTTCTTGCCTACCTTCCACTAGGACGTGGTGGGAGAATAAAATAGTGTGCCGAGCATAGCGCCCGAAACACGGTGAGCGCAGCGAGACATGCGAGGGGACGTGGTGCTACGCTTCAGTGTCGATGTACTCAACATTTGGGTAAAAAAACAGTGAAAAACCCCATGTCTACCTTTTGACTGTCGACCTTGCCCATGACAACCTAATGCTTGTGTTGACCTAACGACCTGTTGACCTTGTCCCATGTCGACCTAGACCCATGTTGACCTTTTTTTAAGCATGTCGACCTAGTGGTGTCGACCTATTGACTGTCGACCAACTTATAGTGGATCATATGATCCATACCCTCTCTGCCACCCTGATAATTGCATCAGTGTCCTGTTCGCTCAGCTTTGTATTGTGAGGCGCTGCAGAACCCTTGTGGCGCCATAAATAAATGATAATAATAGTAATATAACTGACGAGACTTGTCACTGAGTATTGGATGTAGACAAAGTACAGCTGCGGGAATCAGATTGTGTATCTTGCCCAGGCAGGTCATCTGCTACCCCAAACCAGCAATGAATAGGCCATAAATTCTGTCTGTCATTGCTGGAAGGGATAACTCCCACAGAAGGTGGTACTGTATGTCAGTAACATGTCAGTAACAATACACAATCGCTCATACTGAGTGCTGCACCCCTGCCCCTGATTTACCTCTAGAAGGAAAGTTACAGCTGATCCCCTAATTTAGGTTATTGTAGAAATATGGGGCAGTACGGATGGTGTAATGGTTAGTATTACTGCCTCACAGCACTGAGGTCATGGGTTCTATCCCCACCATGTGTTATATATACGGGGCAGTACGGATGGTGTAATGGTTAGTATTACTGCCTCACAGCACTGAGGTCATGGTTCTATCCCCACCATGTGTTATATATACGGGGCAGTACGGATGGTGTAATGGTTAGTATTACTGCCTCACAGCATGAGGTCATGGGTTCCATTCCCACCATGGCTCTAACTGTGCAGAGTTTGTATATTCTCCCCGTGCTTGTGAGAGTTTCCTCTGGGTACACCAGTTTCCTCCCACAATCCAAAAATATACAGGTAGGTTAATTGCCTCCCAGCATTGCCCCCTCAGTGTCAGCAGTATACACAGTGTTGTCCCCTCAGTGTCAGCGGTATACACAGTGTTGTCCCCTCAGTGTCAGCGGTATACACAGTGTTGTCCCCTCAGTGTCAGCGATGTACACAGTGTTGTCCCCTCAGTGTCACTGGTGTACACAGTATTGTCCCCTCAGTGTCAGCGGTATACACAGTGTTGTCCCCTCAGTGTCAGCGGTATACACAGTGTTGTCCCCTCAGTGTCACCGGTATACACAGTGTTGTCCACTCAGTGTCAGCGGTATACACAGTGTTGTCCACTCAGTGTCAGCGGTATACACAGTGTTGTCCACTCAGTGTCAGCGGTATACACAGTGTTGTCCCCTCAGTGTCACCGGTATACACAGTGTTGTCCACTCAGTGTCAGCGGTATACACAGTGTTGTCCCCTCAGTGTCACCGGTATACACAGTGTTGTCCACTCAGTGTCAGCGGTATACACAGTGTTGTCCCCTCAGTGTCACCGGTATACAGTGTTGTCACCTCAGTGTCAGCGGTTTACACAGTACTGTCCCCTCAGTGTCACCGGTATACACAGTGTTGTCCCCTCAGTGTCAGCACTATACACAGTTCTGTCCCCTCAGTGTCAGCACTATACACAGTTCTGTCCCCTCAGTGTCACCGGTATACACAGTACTGTCCCCTCAGTGTCAGGGATATACACAGTATTGTCCCCTCAGTGTCAGTGGTATACACAGTACTGTCCCCTCAGTGTCAGCGGTATACACAGTATTGTCCAAAAAGAAGGTAAAGTAGGAATAAGAAACTATTCAGTTAAGCTTGACATCGATGCTGGGAAACCTTCTGGTTCTCCCCCATCGATGTCTAAACTATTCGACATGGGCCATAAACCATCGATGATTTTCAATCATCGATGGTCGATGGCCATCCCTACTCAGTGCCGTATGCTGAGCTGGGAAGAGAGGCTGTACTGCAGCAGCAGCCTGACATCTCTCTCTCACTCTGGGCGAGATTTACTAAAGGGAAAATGCCGTAAAACCCCCGTTTTACGGCATTTTCCTATGTATCAACAAACGTCCGCAGCGTTTTCGCTAGGCAGGGTACCCTATAGAAGCCTATGGGCTTCTTTCGCCGCCCGCAGCGTTTTCGCTAGGCAGGGTATCGCCACCCTCTGGGTGGCGATACCCTATAGAAGCCTATGGGCTTCTTTCGCCGCCCGCCGTACGCCGTCCGCGCGCCCACCCCCTCCCGTCCTCCTGTGATCATCTCCTCCCCCTGGTGTGACAGCCGGCAGGACATCCGGCTTCAGGGGGGAGGAGGAGACACAGGGGGACGCTGGCAGCCACCGGGAGGTGACGGAGACCCCCGCAGCCAACATCACAGGTATCGCGGGGGTCTCCGTTACCGCAGCCCGATGCTGGCCGCATATGTTAGTACATATGCGGTAGCATCGCGGCGGCTGCCGTGCGAAGGGCGGAGATGTATGTTGATACATCCCGCCCTCTGTGTGGTTGAGGATCCTGCACCCCGCACAAATTTTTTCCCTCAAGGGCATGGCCACGCCCCTTCCTGGAGGCGAGGCCATGCACCTCTACTCTATCAAGGACCAGCCGGTAGGCAATGATTCCAAAAGCCACCCAACAAGTTAGACCATACACAACATTCAGCTACTGTGTGAATATGAACTGTTAGAACACGATCTCTAAAAGTTTCAAGATCATCCTGTTGTATTTCTCTTCTTTTATTGCATGGTGGAGATCTTTAGACACACGGAGATTTATTCTGCCCTACAGACATGTGTCTGAGTTGTGAGGTTTATCGGCTGCCTCAGTCCTGACCTACGAGACCAGATTTTGTCTTTGAAACTCGGTCCTGATTACTTCCTCATGATCTTTATTAGATGCTGAAGGCTTTCATCATGAGGTAGCTCAGAGCGTGGCGTACATGCGGCCATTATCTCTCACATTGGCCAATCTGGAACTATTTCCCCACATCACAAATTTGCAGCACCGTCATTTACTCAGAAACCAGGAATTTTCTTGAAACTAAAAAGCAAAAAATAAAAAAAGTAAATCTTCCCGTCCTGCGAAGGAGAACGCGTCCCGATTGCATTAGACGGAACTGCAGAATGTTAGAGGTGATTGGGCAGATGTATTACGCTTTTAAATGAGATAAACATGAGGGTGATTAAAAAGTGATAAACGTCCAGCCAGTCAGCTCCCAACTGCCACACTATAGGCTATGTTTGAATATGACAGTTGGACGCTGGTTGGCTGGGCATTTATCGTTCTTTTTCACCCTGGTGTTTATCTCTTTTTAAGGCTTAATACATCTGCCCCAATCATTTTTATCTTCGGCATTCACACAAAGACTCACGGCAAGAAGTGAGAGATGTTTCCCATAGCAACAATCAGATTTTAGCTGTTATCCTCTAGAACAGCGTTGCATACCCTCCAACATCTGAAGAGAAGAAATCGGTACACATGCGAGAATGGGGGGCAGGGCCATGGGTAAAGTGGGCGTGGTCACACCCTCTTTCCAAATGTGTTCTGATCTGCTATAGTATTGAGCATTTTTTTCCAAGATGCCTCCCACCCTCCACATTCACTGCATGCACTGTGTCAACTGTTTTGTAGGTCTGCTGGTATGTCAAAGATAGTAAAGCGCCTTTGGATGAGAACCAAAACATGTCAGCAATCTTTATATAATAGAATATATCATTTTATGCAGATATAAATTTACATACACACAGACCTGCAATGCCAGGCTATGGATAGCTGATGGACTGCGCTCTGTATATACCTGCTGTCAGTTCTCCCCTCAGTCCCTGCAATCCCCTCCTTATCCCATCACCGCGCCTCACTCGCCCACCAGCATGGAGAACAGACTTCTCTTTAATACCATCACGTCGCTCACAAACTACAACTCCAGGCATGCCCCGTGAAGAGGATGGTTACATGAGACAACACAAAATAGTTCCCCTTAGCTTTCAGGCAGGGATACGGTGCGCCAAACAAAATCTCACTTTACTCCAGGTAGCTGCTCCTTTCTAATATAGGCCACCGTCCATTCCAAAGCGAGAGGAAGATGCGGCGTAGGATTATTGTACAGTGACCGGACCTTTGTCGTATATGAAGACGTGTGTTTTACGTACGTGCCCTCCAGTTGCTAAGTAAGTAGCCAGTACGGGGCAAGAGAAGCTGCGCGCGTAGTTGTCTACCCGGCCTGCCAGGCCCTGTACAGGTGATTCGGCTGTAATGATACACACGCGGATAGCTATCATAGCTTTCCCAGAGCCGGGGGAGGGACAGCATACATACAAATCTGTGCTGCAGCACATATACACATACACTACAGCGTGTAAGAGCTTCTGTTAAAAAACGGTACAATCGGTACAGTTTATTTTATCCGGTACAGACCGTTAAAAAACGGTACTGTACCGGGTAAATCGGTACAGTTGGAGGGTATGGCGTTGTCAAACTCATGACCCAACAGCTGTTGTGGAACTACACATCTTAGCATGCCCTGCCACAATCTGTGGCAGGGCATGCTGGGACGTGTAGTTCCACAACGGCTGGAGGGCCATCAGTTTGACAACACTGCTCTAGATTCTAGAAGATGCAAGATAAATGATAAGTAGAATGTAATTATTTTCTAATTTTACTCCACAGAGCCTGAATTAAATTTGTACGCAATGCAGGGTTCAGCTGTGGGGGGAGGGGGTTTAAGTGACGTGGGAGGGTTAAGCTGTGCGCATGGGGGGGGGGGGGTTAGGCTGCTTGGAGGGAGGATTAGGCTGTGGGAGGGCTGTGCATAGATGTATCTTAAATGAGTGCAGTGTGCGCATGGGCCCAAACAGCGCACCCTACCCGAATGTTTACTGACTCTCCGGAATCCTGCATTGACGCTGCCACAGAAATCGGTGCGGGCTGTGGTGGGTCGCGTTAGAAGCCCAAAATTCTGTAAAAATCCCAATAACGGGGTTTTAGAGAAGTGCGTGTGAGCTCCAGATACTGCACACTAACCGCACCTGTTATACCAGATGTTCCTGCATTGTATGCCTGCTGCATTAGCCCTGTGCTGGCCAGCATCCCCTGTTCTATCGGTTAATAAACCAATCCCTGTTTCCACTAACTTGTGGACCAGGGCTGCCACTTGAAATTTTGGGGCCCGGGGCTGATTTCTAGTCCAGGCTCCCCCTCACTTACAGCCCGGCTCTGCTGGTCACTTGGGGTAGAGCAGAGCAAAGTGCGGGCTCCCCCCCTCCACTGCCCCCCGCTGAATCCCCCTGCTCCCAAAGTGCTTGTATAGGAGAGCAGTCTGCTCCTCCACCTCCGGATGCTGGCAGGCATTTAAATTTGGCGCCGACTTTTAAGCCAATTGTGACTCACGGCCCGGCAGCCAATCAGAGTAGCTGCCGGTATGATTGGCTCAACAGTGTGATTGGCTCACCAGACAGTGCCGTATTTTAAATGGCCTCCAGCATAGGAAGGTAAAGGAGAAGCCTGTGCTCTGGGAGCAGTGAGCTTCGTTCAGTGGGGGGCAGCTCAGCAGAGGCAATCGGGGCGTACACTGACCGTCCCCTTTAGTAATAACAGTCAGTCAGAACTGACTTTTATTCCAGCCGATGTTCACCAATAAGGGGGCGGGCACTGACCTGTGATGTCAGCCACCCTCCCCGAGCAGGCATTGACCTAAACTGCCACGAGATTGGCACATGTTCACGGCACAATTTTTGTCCAATAATTACCTCATGGCATCTGCTAGGTATCATATATATCATTCTTTACAAATCGGTGACATCTGTTCTACGGAAAGATTAAGTTACACATCCCCCGTGTGAAAGGTTGAACCTGACTTTGGATCCATCGTCTTGTCTTTTGTCCCTGTACTCGTGTCAAACAGCGCTTTCAGAAATGAGGTCTGAGATAATAAATACTCAACTCTCACAATCTCCGTTGGCATTGGCCCTGAAAATCATGACAGGGGTTAAGGATTTCCTGCTTCTGGTGTCTTCAGTAGAAACTGATCTGTCTTGAAATTGCCACAGAGAACACTGTAGATTGGGAGGGAGGCTTTATAAAAATGGAGGGCGTTAATGTATTCCAATGGACATTTAGTACTGAAATATTGTAATCAGCGCTATATAATGTAACGTCATGGTTAAAGGAAGTCCATCCTGACTACTACAGATTAATATTCCCAAATAGCAGAACTGAACTTGTCTGAGATTTCTGGTGAACGTCAGACACTCGACGTAACCACATTTTTTTTAATAGTTAAACGTAATTCTACTCCCAAAGGAGAACTTTAAAGTTTCAGCGCACTGTGTGGAGTGGGATTGGCGCTCTTGACAGGGAAAGAGGTACAAGATGTTGCGCATTGAAACTTTCCTGTACTGAGCATTGGTGGTAGAGACAGGGCTGTCACTAGGAATATTGGGGCCTGGGACTGATTTCCAATGCGGGCCCCCTCATCTCTCCTCCCCATCCCCCCCCCCTCACTTACCGCCCGACTCCTGCTGCAGGTCCCAAAGCACAGGCTTCTTCACTGCAGGACACCGGCGGCCAATTAAAATGCAGCATCGGCTGGAGAGCCAATCAGAGCTCGTGTACCAGCAGCCGCTCTGATTGGCTAACACTACACAAGCTCTGATTGGATCTGGGTAGTGTAACTGGGTATGTTGGGTCATCTGACCCAGCTCCCATTTACATCAATGGGGGAAGCCCAACCTCTGGACCGCATTATCCTGCAGTCAGTATGGAGGTTGGGGGGGGTGGGGGTGGGCACAGCCTCCGCTGCTCTCTGCTGTACTGTGCAGACAGCAGGGGAGGCAGGGAGGAGGTGAATGGATGCCTGTGTGAGGCATCCATTTACCTCACGGATGGGGGGAGGCTCACGGTGCACGGAGGCTGGGAGCAGCCCAGCAGCTTACCTTGCCCTGAGTGCGACGATCGGGTCCCGGCGGAGTGATCAGCGTTCCCGATGCTTGGAGATGATGTCATCTCCAAGCACCGCCCCCATTTACACTGCGGGTCGGCACCACAGTGTACACCAGAAAAATCCAACCGTGTTCCAAATACGAGGCCGGATCCAGGATTTTGGTGTAAAAGGGGTATAATGTTGACCATATAGGGCCAACCTATTAATTGTTGACCTAATTAGGATTGACCCAATGAGATCTATACCCATGGCACATTACATCAGTCAGGCAGAGAGCATTGCTCTGTACGCTGCACTCTGTACCATGTGTCTGATCACCTGTCTATACCCTGGCCTCTTCCCTCGCTGCCCATGCCTGCTTCTGCCCGTGACCTCTGTATTGTTTTGTGAACCTGTTTTGCCTGTTCTTGCTTTCAGCCGTTCTCCGAGTTTATTTTTTATCTTTGTTCTCTTTGTCTAATCCTTCCTGTGCAACAACCCGTCAGTGGCACGCTGCAAAGTTTATACTCTTGTTGCTGGGTCCCTGGACATTATTGCACTAGTGGCCTGACGAAGCTCAACAACAGAATGCAGTGGCAGGGTCCGATGCTTAATGAGTATGTGGCCAATTAACACAGGGGGTGTGTCCAGCCCCCCAGCTATTAGAAACCATAGGGGGAATATAGGAAGCAGTGAATAAAGTGGAGAATTTGGCCAGTGGAGAAGTTGCTCATGGGAACCAATGGTTGCCATGCCACTTTCCCACAGTTTTCACTGCGTTATACATCTACCCAGGGTAGTAGAGTGCCTGCCCATGCCTAGATACTTTTCAGGGGGCATGGCCTAATCACCAGAGGTGTGGCCATGCACCCATAGAGCAATATACAGAAAAAGACTTGGCGCCCCCCCCCCCCCTGCACCAACACAGATCATGGAGGATCCTGAAGCAGCAGCAGCTGGAGCTGCTCTGTATTGTGCAGGCCAGAGAAACAATCCTCAGGTCAGTGGTACCATTCACTGTCCCCATCCCAGTGCACCCATGTCCCTGGACCCCAGCCCAGTGCACCCCCCATCTGACCAACCATCCCCAGCCAAGTGACGCCATCTAACCAACCATCCCCCGTCCTCAGCCCAGTGCTCCCCATCTAACTAACCATCCCTGTCCCAGCCCAACCATCTAACTAACCATCCCTGTCCCAGCCCATTCCCCCCATCTAACCAACCAACCAACCCCCATCCCCGTGCTCCTCATCTAACTAACCATCTAACCAACCATCCCCTGTCCCCAGCCCAGTGCTCCTCATCTAACTAACCATCAAACTAACCATCCCTGTCCCAGCCCAACCATCTAACTAACCATCCCCCGTCCTCAGCCCAGTGCTCCCCATCTAACTAACCATGAAACTAACCATCCCTGTGCCATCCCAACCATCTAACTAACCATCCCTGTCCCAGCCCATCCCCCCCATCTAACCAACTATCCCCCCTGTCCCAGCCCATCCCCCCATCTTACCAACCATCCCCTGTCCCAGCCCAACCATCTCACTAACCATCTAACTAACCATCCCTGTCCCAGCCCATTCCCCCCCATCTAACCAACCATCCCCCTTCCGCAGCCCAGTGCTCCCCATCTAACTAACCATCAAACTAACCATCCCTGTCCCAGCCCAACCATCAAACTAACCATCCCTGTCCCAGCTCATTTCCCCCATCTAACTAACCATCCCCTGTCCCCAGCCCAGTGCTCCCCATCTAACCAACCAACCATCCCATCCCCAGTGGCCCCCACCATCCCAGTGTCTATCACTCTGCCCCACCTTCCCTCCCCGATCAAACTACTGCCCACATCCTACTGCCCACCACCTAAACCACCCGCCAATACAGTCACAGCCCCTCCCCCCCCCCCAAACCTTAATCCTCACCTTCATGTAACCTTAACCAGTATCCAGTCTGTCTGGTCCTGCCTTCCACTCTGTCATACCCCTCCCCATCTACTAATCTGATGCCAACCTTCCCTCCCCCCCCCCTTCCCCTCATTCTGGCGGAGTGCTGGGGAGCCCTTTCAAAAATTTCCCTATGGAACCCAGACAGGTCCTGTTCCGCCTCCTGGATCTCACCGTATTTTTACTTTCCTAAATAAACTTTATCACATATGTAAGTTACAACAATACAGAATTTGAAAAAAAAAAAAAAAAAGATGAAAAAAAAGTGATGTCAAAGCTTTTGTCTGAGAAACTCTCAGATGTTCTCTGATCATTTCACCAACACATCTTTCCCAGCAGCTGCAGCGATGTGATGGACTCCGCGCTCTCGTGGGAGTTTGTGTCAGAGTCTAACAGAACGTTTTACAGGCAGAACACAGAATCATTCAACGCGGCACATCCTGAGCTGCGAGGAATCCTGTGAACAAGGGCTGGAGAGATCTCCCGCTGAGAGCGGCTTTGGTTTATACCGAGTACAACAAGAGAGCAGAAAACAGACACCTAACAAGAGACTTGCGCCATTAAATGAAGTACTCATCACCATTGTTAGCCTGAAGAAAGCAATTCCGCCGGCTGATTATCCAGCAAGTGGGTAACGCATTCAGCGTCCACCTGGCAAAGAATTGAGCAGCGCTAGCTATTTTCCATGTTGGTAATGGGGCTGCTCAGGACACAGGAAATTTGCAAGAAAATGAAGCAAAATATTATTTTTCACCAAATTAATTTCAGATGGGAATATCTGAATATCATTTTGTTTTTCGTACTATTATCCGTTGCTTATCATTATTTTGAAATGGCAAAATGATAGCAATAGTCCAAAACCAAACTGGGCCGGGAGGTTAATATTAGTGTTGACACAAGAGCTGACACTGCAGTCTTGGACTGTGCGTTGTTGGCGCATGTTCCAAGTAGACTCGCCTCATCTCCGGGAACACAGGTGCCCATGTTGGTTTCCTGGTGATTCCAATGCTGCACAGGCCCTTGGGTGGTAAGCTTAGCATTGTGAGTGCATGCTGGGTGGGCGGTATGGCCCACCCCGGACGCAGGAGCCCATGTGCACAGCACATGCCGCACCCGTTATATATATGCCCATCTTTCAGTATCCCTGGCCTCTCTCTGAGTTTCCTCTTAGAACTTACATTGAAGGTGGTAACATTATAGTAACAGACAGGTCCACTTGCATCAGTCAATCACGCCACAGTACCACAGCGACATACAGCTAGAGCCATCCTCATCTAGCCCTTTAATAGGATTAAGTGAGCCAGAGCTGTCGGATTTAATCGTATGATAATCCCCTACTGTATTGTTCTATGTATTGTATTGCAGCTGAGAAAAATAGGCCTTGGTGAGCCATGGCTCACCATGGCTATCCGGAGATGGCTAGTTGAAGAAGGCTCCATATGCATGGCCGGATTTGTGCCTAGGCCCGTGAGGCACCGGCCTCAGGGCGGCACCAATCAAGGGCGGCACAGCAGGCTGACGTTCTTTTAAATAGCAGCATGGCAGAGCGGGTGGGTAGCGGCAAGTGACAAGCGGCGCCACCACCGACATGATTCATCATATGTCAGCGGCAGTGCCGCTCGTCACCCACCGCTGCCCACCCGCTCTGTCATGCAGAGTACATCACCAGCTATCTCCGACGGTCCCCCTGCTCGTCACCGACCGCTGCCCACCCACTCTGTCATGCAGAGTACATCACCGGCTATCTCCGACGGTCCCCCAGCGCGTCCGGCTCCGCCGCTAGGTGAGCTGAGCTGAATTGCTCTGGCTCACTGCCGCAGGCGGGGAAAGCAGCTAGGCTGAGCAGCGCAAACCTCCCTGCAGTCAGTCAGTGTGAGAGAGACTGACTGAGACTGCACATAAAGTTAATTCACCCTCCCTCCGTCCGGGTCCTCCATACAGTTAGCAGTCCAGACTGATAGATAGACTTATACCTTAATAATGATTATATTAAAATAGGGGGGGGGGGGGGGGCGGCCAAAAATGTTGTGCCTAGGGGCGGCCTGACCTCTAAATTCTCCCCTGTCCATATGTATAAGTTTGTACTGGCATAGCTTGAAAAGATTTATCAAACCTTCTAAAGAGGATAAGCAGAGATTTACCCATAGCAACCAATTAATCATAGTCTGGTTTATATAAAGATGTATAAAATCTAGAACCTGATTGGTTGATATGGGCAACACCTTGACTATTCCTGTTTGGAATGTTCTTATGACCCCTCCCACTCAGTATCCTCCCTCTACGAGGCCAGTTAGACAGGCTTTTACGTTACCTTTTTAGATTCCAAGCCAGGTAGCATGGTACATAAAGACCAGTGCGGTATTCGAAAGAACACTTAAGGGGAAATTGGGACGCGATCTGGTTCACAAGCTGGTCGTTCTGATGTATGGCCAGCTTTAGCCTTTGGGGGGGCCCTCCAACTCTGTTCAGCACTCATCCCACACGTCATCTTGCCCATTCCCACATGTTGCCTGGCTCATTTACCCATACTCGTTATCAAGTTCCACCTCACTCATCGTCTTGCCCGCCCCCGCTTGTTTGGCTCTTAGAAAATGCATGTGACTACACAGCGCAGCAGTCTGGATGCAAAGGAACCGTTAGGAATGGGACAACTTGCAAATGTGTGGTCTAAAGGGCCCCCTGAGAGAAAAGGGTCTGGGGCACAAGCCGGCTGAGCACCCCTGCAACCCTCCACCCCCTTAATCTGGATTTCAATTTGAACTATGTTGTGAATATTTGTGTAATATAATAATAATATTAGCATAATGTTGGCGAAGCAATAATTATGTTCTCCAATGATTCCCTGAAGCACAGATGGAAATGTCGTCACACCACTGAGCACAGTTTTACTCCATGTCCACACCTGTTATGAATGACCTACTCTTCAGACACTGCCTCACCTGGTTGTATGACCTCAGTGATGTCACTAGTTTCTAGTGATTTGTCAGGCAACATTATCACGGAGATCAATCCAGCTCACAAAATGGCTGCCTCCAGCAGTGTTTAGGTGACAGGTGCACTTTTAGGAAGCGTGTTCAGCTATTCCATGGTTTAGATAGGGAAGAAACAAGATCACGCTCCAGCCTTTTGCTGGTATAACATTCAAGGGGATGACATTCTCTGCATACCAATGTTTTCTCCTCAGAGTTTGGCGACACCCACATCTTGTAATCGAAACCAAGACAAGGCTCCACTGTGTGTTGCATGCCTCACAGACGCCCCCCAGCACAATCAGTCCATTTTCTGTGCTTGGATCCTTTGGAGAGAGGGGGAATGAGTGCAGTTACACACTCCAGGGACACTGGCAAGGAAGAGTTTTGGCATTGTACTAATTAACAGCCAATTAAAAGGATAACACCATTTTTGCGCCCCACCCAGTTTTGTTCCAAAAAATGTCTGTCAGACCACGGAAAGGGTGAAAGGAGTTACTGGGATTTAGGATGGTAATACTTTATATTCCAGAGTACCTGTGTACATACTGTTTTGGCAGCCATTTTATTTGCAGAGCAAATATAGAGTTACCAGACACCAATGAGGCACCATTGCTTCCAAATGAATTGATAGACTGCAATCTCGTGAACAATTGATCAGCCTACAAAATGGCTGACCCCACCATATATAGACAAGTTTTAATTCAATTAAGGAATTGGTGGGGGGGGGGGACCTAAAGCTCGCCAATGGCATTTGCACTGCAATGCGGGCCTGGTCAAATCCGTGTTCATCCAAGCGCTTCGCCCTCTTTAAAATTCCCGGGCCACTCAAACCATGGCCCTTATTCAGATCTGATCGCAGTACAAATTTGTTCTCAAAATGTACAAAACCATGTGCCCTGCAGGTGGGGGCAGATGTAACATGTATAGAGAGAGTTAGATTTGGGGGGAGTTGTTTTGTTTCTGTGCAGGGTAGACACTGGCTGTATTAATTTTACACTGCAATATAGCTTTCAGTTTCAACACACCCCACCCAAATGTAACTTTCTATGCACATGTTACACCTGCCCCACCTGCAGTGCACATGGTTTTGTCCATTTTGAGAACAAATTTGTACTGCGATCAGAACGGAATAAGGGCCCATGTCATTTCAACAGGGTAAAGGCCTCAAAATCCTCTAGTCAGCTTTGGCCTGTTTTCTTCAGATACATATGGATCTGAGAGATCGATCTGAAGAAAACAGGCCATATCTGACCTTCATCAGATCAGATGTATGGCTTTGCCTCAGATCCATCTGACAAAAAAATCTTCCATGCTGCACCAAAGATCCGTCTGATCTAAACCTGTATCCTTCATACTGTAGATCTGATGAGATGTATCTGAAGTGAAGAGAGTGAAAATTTAGCCCAGGATCAGATCAGATCAGAGTTCAAGGGAAATCTGAAGAGATATGTACAGTAGCTTCAGATATGTCTGCGGCTGCACAGTATACCGTGTAATATTCCAGTCTATGGCATAGGTGGTAAAGCAGTGTTTCCCACTTGAGATAAACATAATAAAATAGGTCTATAATCTCCTTTTATCGCCCCCTAAACTTTAGTTTTCTTATCACCATTATTGCACTACCTGCTTTTGTCTAACAGCAGTCACACTTAATTAGCTAATTCATCTAATTATCTAATTAACTGAAATTGCTAGCAGCAATGTAACTTAATTAGGCTTAGCCAGTAGTGGGTGATTTAACTTTTTGTAGGCAAGACATTGTAAGTAAGAAATACATGACTGAGGGGCTTGATATAGTTCTCCAAGATAAAGAAAATCAATTGGCTTTTCGTAGCGGCAGACGCTGTAGTATAATGTTGCTGCTGGGATAAGACGATTATCATTGGCACGCTATATTATTTCCTCCGGATGGGACAAGCTGTTATATCGCGCTGGGTTATGAAGGGAGCGGACATGTTCCTATGTATTGGCGCGTAAATACATTTGATCTGTATGCGGCTGGCATAGCGAATGTGACATTTTTAGACGTAATGGTCGATGATGGAAGGGTTAATGCCAAAGCAGGGATATATATATAACAGAAAAATTCAATCAAATAAAAAGTAAGCAATAAAATATCTCGTTAGCATTGTAAGACTGGACTTTGCTTTGAGGAGTCGCTTGAATACGTGCCGGAAGACTACCGCTAAGAGAATTATCAGTGAGTGTTGCGTAGGAAAGAGCTGCCTGATTGTGAAGATGCAGAGGATCCTTGGAAACCTGGGATAAGTGTCACTCAGGACGTCACCATGGTTACAAGTTCATCGCGGTGTCAAGTTTCAAACGGAAATGTCATATGTTGTTAGTTGTGTGGCCAACATTACAGAATGATTGGCAAGTTCAAGGTGGCCATGTTATGAAAGTGTGTCTCTGATGTCATTGTTCCGGTGTGTTTTCAGTTTCAGTGATGTCACCGGTTGCTGGTGAATGGAGAGGATGCATTCTTATGAGTTTGTGTGTTTTCCTTGTAGGTCGCGGTGAATTGACAGGAACATGCTCACCAAAATGGCTGACTCGGGTCACACAGGTCAACACTCATTCCATTGTCTGAGAAGTGGTGTGGGGAAGAACACAGAAGAAATACAGAACATTAGAAGAACCTCTAAAGTTTAGGTAGAAGTTTCCTTGCTGTAAGTGCGGGACTTCCTGCGAGTCTGCCTTGCTGTAAGTGCGGGACTTCCTGCGAGTCTGCCCCTGCTGTAAGTGCGGGACTTCCTGCGAGTCTGCCCTTGTTGTAAGTGCTGGACTTCCTGCGAGTCTGCCTTGCTGTAAGTGCGGGACTTCCTGCGAGTCTGCCCTTGCTGTAAGTGCTGGACTTCCTGCGAGTCTGCCTTGCTGTAAGTGCTGGACTTTCTGCGAGTATGCCTTGCTGTAAGTGCTGGACTTCCTGCGAGTCTGCCCCTGCTGTAAGTGCGGGACTTCCTGCGAGTCTGCCCCTGCTGTAAGTGCTGGACTTCCTGCGAGTCTGCCCCTGCTGTAAGAGTGGGACTTCATGCGAGTCTGCCCCTGCTGTAAGTGCTGGACTTCCTGCGAGTATACCTTGCTGTAAGTGCTGGACTTCCTGCGAGTCTGCCCCTGCTGTAAATGCGGGACTTCCTGCGAGTCTGCCCCTGTGTAAGTGCTGGACTTCCTCCGAGTATGCCTTGCTGTAATTGCTGGGCTTCCTGCGAGTCTGCCCCTGCTGTAATTGCTGGACTTCCTGCGAGTCTGCCCCTGCTGTAAGTGCTGGACTTCTGGCGATTATGCCTTACTGTAAGTGCTGGACTTCCTGCGAGTCTGCCCCTGCTGTAAGTGCTGGACTTCCTGCGTGTCTGCTTGCTGTAAGTGCTGGACTTCCTGCGAGTCTGCCCCTGCTGTAAGTGCTGGACTTCCTGCGAGTCTGCCTTGCTGTAAGTGCTGGACTTCCTGCGAGTCTGCCCCTGCTGTAAGTGCTGGACTTCCTGTGTGTCTGCCCCAGCTGTAAGTGCTGGACTTCCTGCGAGTCTGCCTTGCTGTACATGCTGGACTTCCTGCGAGTCTGCCCCTGCTGTAAGTGCGGGACTTCCTGCGAGTCTGCCCCTGCTGTAAGTGCTGGACATCCTGCGAGTCTGCCTTGCTGTAAATGCTGGATTACTGTGAGTCTGCCCCTGCTGTAAGTGCTGGACTTCCTGCGAGTCTGCCCCTGCTGTACATGCTGGACTTCCTGCGAGTCTGCCCCTGCTGTAAGTGCGGGACTTCCTGCGAGTCTGCCTCTGCTGTACATGCTGGACTTCCTGCGAGTCTGCCCCTGCTGTACATGCTGGACTTCCTGCGAGTCTGCCCCTGCTGTAAGTGCTGGACTTCCTGCGAGTCTGCTTGCTGTAAGTGCAGGACTTCCTGCAAGTCTGCCCCTGCTGTACATGCTGGACTTCCTGCAAGTCTGCCCCTGCTGTAAGTGCGGGACTGCCTGCGATTCTGCCCCTGCTGTACATGCTGGACTTCCTGCGAGTCTGCCCCTGCTGTAAGTGCGGGACTGCCTGCGAGTCTGCCCCTGCTGTACATGCTGGACTTCCTGCGAGTCTGCCCCTGCTGTACATGCTGGACTTCCTGCGAGTCTGCCCCTGCTGTACATGTGGGACTTCCTGCGAGTCTGCCCCTGCTGTACATGCTGGACTTCCTGCGAGTCTGCCCCTGCTGTACATGCTGGACTTCCTGCGAGTCTGCCCCTGCTGTACATGCGGGACTTCCTGCGAGTCTGCCCCTGCTGTAAGTGCGGGACTGCCTGCGAGTCTGCCCCTGCTGTACATGCTGGACTTCCTGCGAGTCTGCCCCAGCTGTACATGCTGGACTTCCTGCGAGTCTGCCCCTGCTGTACATGCTGGACTTCCTGCGAGTCTGCCCCTGCTGTACATGCTGGACTTCCTGCGAGTCTGCCCCTGCTGTACATGCTGGACTTCCTGCGAGTCTGCCCCTGCTGTACATGCGGGACTTCCTGTGAGTCTGCCTTGCTGCTTTAAAAAATAAAGTCCTTCATCTCTGGGAACCTGGAGGCAGCTACATTAGCCCCATGTTTCTGTTACCTGTCCACACAGACTAACAATGACAGTGAGTAGCACACAGACTAACAATGGCAGTGACTAGCACAGACTCACAATGACAGTGACTAGCACACAGACTCATCACAGTAATATACACTCAGACTGACAGTAATGTACACACAGACTCACATTGACTAGTAGAGAGACTTAATGACAGTGACATTCCTTCAGACTCACAATGACATTAACTAGCACACATACCCAGAGACTCACAATGATAATGATAGCACACAGATTCACTATAAGATACACACAGACTCACAATGATTGTGTCTACATACTGACAGTGACGTACACTGACTCACAATGATAGCAAAACACAAAAAGCCTCTCAATGACAGTGATGGACACACAGACTCACAATGACTAGCAAACAGATTCACAATGTCAGTGTCATACAGAGTCATAATGGATTACGGTCATTTGGTCTACAGTATGTTGGTCAAAAGCATTGGGTTCGACACCATTAGTTCGACATGGGGATAGGTTGACATGATTCTAGGTCGACAGGTCATTAGGTCGACACAAGCATTAGGTCAACAGTGTCTAGGTCGACAGTCAAAAGGTCGACATGGGGATTTTCACTGTTTTTTGAGCCGACATGTGCCAACAGGCGGAATTTCATGCCCTACCATCCACTAGGGCGTGGTGGGAGAATAAAATAGTGTGCCGACTGCAGCGAGCGATGTGATGGGATGCGGTGCACTTTAAACTGTGTCCATGTCAACTGTGTCGACAACCGGGTAAAAAACAGTGAAAAAATCCATGTCGACCTTTTGACTGTTGACCTAATGCTTGTGTCGACATAATGTCCTGTCGACCTAAACCCATGTCAACCTAGACCCATGTCGACCTAATGATGTCGACCAACATACTGTAGACCAAACGATCACAACAGTCAAGCGCACAGACTCACAATGACACTGATTAGAACAGACTCACAATGACAATGATGTACACACAGACTCTGGTTAATTCCGATAACGAACGAGACTCCCGCATGCTAACTAGCTACGCGACCCCCGGCAGCCACGCTGAAGAGGGACTCCCCAGTACCCTCCCGCTTCCCACAACGCAGCCCGCACAGCTACTCTATGGAACAGGCTTAGACACAGGACGCTACCTTGTGCAGCCTCCAGCCCGTACAGAGGACGTCCTTTATGCCACAAGTGTGTACGCTGTACACAGGCAGGTACCATTCTCTCCCGCATCCCCCGCTATCCCTCCCAATCTGCCTCACCCATCCTTGTGTTCCCTCTCATTTCCCCCCCCTCTTTTCTTTACCCCTGTCTTCTGCTTCATTTCCACTTAACCTCTTGTCCATCTGACTTAAACTGCTTCTCATTAGCTGGCTTACTGATAGGTGCTGCCTAAACCCCCTTCAACAGTGACGTTTCACATTGTTGGAGGACTAAAAGCACACTGGTCACAGCACTAACTATATACTAATCAGGGCATTACTCCCTGTTCTGGGAATACTCATCTGGGTACGGTACCCACGACTCACCCTGCATTGGAAATTATCCAGGCAGGGGAATCCGGGGGTCTGCCCCGACAGCAGTTTCCCCACTTGACCGCTCTGGTGTTACACTTCTCCTGCTGCGCCTTAGTAAGCCCGCTCACCCGCCATACCTTTGAGGTCCGCCGATAAACTGACGGTAACCGGCCCAGGGTGTATGAAGGTCCTGTGAGAGAAGGGGGACCTCTCCCATAGAACAGTATTCCACCCTGAGCCCACAGGTATACAAGGTCGGGCAGCAGTCGCTTACGATAGAGGATCACCCAGAGCGGTTTTCACTGTTCACTTCGGTCCCGATACCCTACAAGGATGGCAACATCCCCCACAATACCCTAAAAAGCCCACTTTCACCAAGTGGCAGCTGACAGTTGGAGCAGATCACCTGCTAGAGGGGAAAAGGAGACTTTCCTACCTGAACCAGACTCTCCCTTCTGTTATGGGTATATAAAGTCGGTGGGACCACCCATACCTATCGGGCTGACCGGGACCCCTTTTTCTAACTCATACCCCACCTTCATCCCTATCTGCCCTTTTCCTGCACCCACTCCCCTTCCCCCTCCCTTCAACTCCTTCGTTACTCCCTGGCGGGAGAATCATTAAGTGAATTTATACTGCTACCTTTTTCCTGTTACTGAGATGTACTGCTCTTGAAATTAAAAGCATCATTTTCTTCACAAATATTACATGTAAATTCAGTGTAGCTTCACTTCATGAGTCTTTTTACTGTGCGGGTCTCACGTGATTTAGTGAGATAAAATTGTATGTCTGTTGGGGAGGCCTAATAACCAAATATTCACCCTTCAAAGGATATGTTGGTAACCAGGCCACAGCAGGCCAGGAATTCCTGTCCTCTTGTATGAGCAACACGAAACCTTTATAAGTAACTGTGTGGCGTATGGAGTCAATAATTATTTTCTCTGTTTTAGAATGGTGTATTGGTGCACTTAGCCAATTGTAAATAACTGCATACATTGTAGTAAATTTCTGCAGAAAGGTCAACCCTTTTTTGGAGCATTTATTCTTGAAAAAATGCAACATTGTGACCGAACTTAGAAATAGTTGCACTGTATTTCCTTACAGGGATCAAATGGTGTGATTCATGATTTATGCTGGTAATTTTTTGACCTCTTTCGCCAGACAAAAAGCATGCTAAGTGACTGTTGTTTATTTATTTATTTTTCAAATGTACTCATCTAACTTTTGACCTCGTTATTATCATTATTATCAAGTGCCCCCTGGAAACAAGGGACCTCCCAATTAGAGATTTAGCCAATATTGACAAGTGACAGAGACTCCGATACGCCACTCACCTCAGAGGGGACTTCCTATTCCACCCTGATTTTGTTCAAAGTCGACCTCAGTGGAGGTATCACAGGAGGACAAAGTGCCCCTAGGGCACAGATACTTAGGTGTTACCCTAATTTGTTTAAATGTTTTGTGTTAAATGTTTGTCTGTCTAGTAACTATTTTAGCTTATACTAAATAAAAGTTAATTTTTAAAAAAAACGCTCAGAACTCACCTTGGGGTGGAACAGTCCACCCTCGAATACATTGTGCGGCTAGCATTTATCCACCTTACTCCCCATCCCTGAGCTAGTACCCTTAATTTCCCCCCCATACATCTATTTCATACAGTCTAGTAACCATAATTGTATAGGTTACTAGTTATAATCATTTACTAAGAGTGCCCCAACAAAAAAGAGAGTCGTTCCTTCTCCTCCTTTGCAGACTCACAAAGGGGTCAATCCTATTAACCCCAAAGGGTGCGGATGATTTGACGATTGCGAATCACCACAACACCCGGCACACTTTACGGTGGGTCGAATTCGCTGAAAAGTGCTCGGACATCCATAGGGGTGCAAGCAAATTTCAGTGAATTTGGCCCTGCGATGGGTGCGAGTTAGGGTTAATTCAGGTGCAGTGTTCAGCATGAAAACAGCACCCAAATGGCAACTCACAGCCTTTGAGGTTAATAGAATCGACCACAAAGAGTCAGGGACGTACACACCGACATGATAACATTTAAAGTCCTCCCCACCGCCTCATTTTATATTACTGAATGGGACTAATCCGAATCCTCCTGTAACTGCAATAATATAATCAGAATGTTATTATTTTTCCACTGGTGGTATGATATCCCTGAAATGGGGAGTGACTCTTGTCATGAACTGAACACATGGAAGTGATCCTTCCCATCAGAGGAACTCTGTACAATTATCATAGTTGCCAACCCTCCTGCATTCTGCAGGAGACTCCCTGACATAGCAGCAATCTCCCTCTCTCCCTCATTAGTCTAGCAATCTCCTAGCCCACATTACACTGTTACATTTTTGGTCAAAAAAGGAATGAGAGACAGATACAGTTACATTGAATCATCAGTACCATTTCCCAGCACTTTACCAAGTATAGTAGCTCTTACTACCTGCTTTGGGGCTCATCTACATTTGGATATAAGTCATTTTAGAAGATTCCCCTCAGATGTAGCAGTACACACCCACGCTTCTAGGTGCCACGTTCACAATCTTTTCACAATCTCTCTTCATATATGGAACTAGACACGCCCTTTGGGTGGAGCATGACACCCCCCCTCAATGGGGCGCTGTGCAAAATTCTACTACCAACTATAATCTCCCTGAAACTAGTTTTCAAAAGTAGGCAAGTATGCCAATTATCCCAATCTGATGTCTGATCATGCTAATAGCTAATAATACAGTATTTACAATGGTTTTACTGGACAAAGGGGGTCATTCGGTCCCCACCGTATTAGCACCAGAGAACGATGGCGCGGCTCTGCACCCGCCTCCTTTTCAGCAGACGCCAATGGAAATAAAGGTCAGTTTAGACTGAGGGGAGAAATATCATTCAATGGTCAGCGACACAGGCACAAGGGGTGTCCAGCGGTGTTAAGACGCTCGCTAAGCTGCGAACAATTGCTGCTTAACGAGCGGTACTGGATCACCCCCAAAGTCATGCACAGTTATACAGGAACAACTGTCCCTGCAGCCTCATTCCTATTTATTTTCACATAACTCCTTGGATACTGCTAATATCCTTATGTTTCTCAGTCGCAGTTGAATTATCCCATATAAATGTTCATGTCAAGTGAGGAATGATAATATCTTTTGTGGAAAACAGATCCTCTGGGATTTTCCCTCAGTCCACAACTGTATCAATATGGAAGCACAGGTAATTTGATCAAAGTAATTGCACCAATTAATCACACTCAGCAGGAATATCCGGGCCGCAGCCTGCAAACTAAAGTGGAAAAATTAAAGCGCTTGTTTCAGCCATACCTGACAGGGAGCTGCGGTAAGAAGGACTCTGAGAGTGTATTCTGCTGTGCCCTACGGGGGTCATTCTGGTTGTTTCAGCCATACCTGACAGGGAGCTGCAGTAAGAAGGACTCTGAGAGTGTATTCTGCTGTGCCCTACGGGGGTCATTCTGGTTGTTTCAGCCATACCTGACAGGGAGCTGCGGTAAGAAGGACTCTGATAGTGTATTCTGCTGTGCCCTATGGGGGTCATTCTGGTTGTCTCAGCCGTACCTGACAGGGAGCTGCAGTAAGAAGGACTCTGAGAGTGTATTTTGCTATGTTCTACGGGGGTCATTCTGTTTTTTTTAGCCATACCTGACAGGGAGCTGCGGTAAGAAGGACTCTGAGAGTGTATTCTGCTGTGCCCTACGGGGGTCATTCTGGTTGTCTCAGCCATACCTGACAGGGAGCTGCGGTAAGAAGGACTCTGAGAGTGTATTCTGCTGTGTCCTACGGGGGGGTCATTCTGGTTGTTTCAGCCATACCTGACAGGGAGCTGCGGTAAGAAGGACTCTGATAGTGTATTCTGCTGTGCCCTACGGGGGTCATTCTGGTTGTTTCAGCCATACCTGACAGGGAGGTGCGGTAAGAAGGGTTTTGATATTGTATTCTGCTGTGCCCTACGGGGGTCATTCTGGTTGACTCGCAAATCTGCAAATTTCTTAGGGTGGCAGATGACATCTGGTGGCATCAGGTGCCCGCCCCTGGCATCCGTTTTATGGCTGAATTACAATAGGATTGCCCATTAAAACGCTGGGTGCGACCCGTGCCCGCCTCCCCACGCCACCCGCACTGCATTATGATCTTCTACTTGAAGCACCTTTTTTCCGACCACTAAAATCAGCTCTGATCACATCCCGAACATGGAGGCAGCCAGATTCAACCCTTTGTTTTGTGTAAGAGTCCCTCCGAACAGGTTTCCGTTCCCCGCAAATATGACTCATACCGGTACTGTAGCCAGGGCCGCCGACAGGGGGGTACTGTAGGTACAGCTGTCCCGGGCCCCGGCCTCTGGAACATCCTGGGCAGCTAATTTTGCCCACTGCAACCCTCCACTGTGCTGCCTGCGCTGCACTCGGGACTCAGCAGGTACCGAAGCACAGGCTTCTTCAAAGTGGGACGGCTCAATGCTTTTGAGCCAATCAGAGCACGTGTACCATTAGCCAATCAGGCGGCTGCCGTTACACGAGCTCTGATTGTCTCACCGGTGCTGCATTTTAATTGGCAGCAGGCATACTGCATTGAAGAATCCTGTGCTTTGGGACCTGCTGAGTCGGACGGTAAGTGAGGGGGAGGGTGGACACGCCCACATTATCACCACAACATTCTCATGAGACAGATCACACACATCCGATAAGAGGGGGGGAGGGCGTATTAATTACCACGTCACTTTGCGCAGAGCCACACATCCGGGGATGGGAGCAGCCAGGCAGCGTCTGAGCAAGTGCTCAGATGCCGCCTGGCATTACACCGTGCATGAGTAGTCGAATCCCGAAATCCCGGGATTGGAATCTCCAGTCCTGGGATTGAATTCCCTGCAATTGTAATGCCAAACCCTGGGAGCCCGTTGAACCCGATCCCGGAATTGGCCATCCTAGCTGTGTGCTGTTCCACAGTGTGTTTTTTTTTACCTAAGGATGCATGGCCACACCCACACAATTAGGACACGCCCCCGAAAAAGGCAGGCACGGGCTCTCTACTGCATCCCATTCCGCCACTCGACAAATAGCGCTACTGATTCCCTGCCGACTGCCGCTGTGCCGAACCCACTGGCCACCCTGCGGAACCCACTGCCCTTGCACATATTTGTATATGCAGACATGTGCGATTTAGAAAAGATCATTTTTCTGGGTTAGTTCTAAATGCGTTATATAGTGTGCAGAGATTTGTCCTCTTGGGTCACAATCGTCATGGGACAAGTAAAATGAAACATAAATTACTTTAACTGCAGCCATCATTAATGGGGGATGCGTTTAGTATCCCGGCGGTCTGGATGCTGGTGCTCATTATACAGACGCTGGCATCCTGACTACCCAGCGGCGCTTTAACAGAGGCGGGGGCCAGTGTTCAGTCTCTGGGTGGGCCCTCTCCTCTCCGCACTACTGTAGACTCTAGCAATGCTCCAAAGTCTACTGAGCATGTGCGAGTCTCCGGAAACATGGCCTCCCAAATGCCGGTCATCCGTATCTGCATCCCATTAATGGTTCCCTCTGCCCCCTCCTCCGCCGGGGGTGCAAGGCTTTGTTCTAGAACTTCTAACATTAAATAAACAATACTTTAATTGTTTTCTTCATCATTTGGGGCTACAATCTACGATCTCTGGCAAAAATTGCTGACCTAGAACTTTTTGGGTCTTGATAAATGGACCCCTAAATATTTTATTGGAAGCGCAAGTAGGTACATTAAGGGCGTTATTCTGATTCGGTCGCTCCCCGTGCATTTGCATGGGGGAACGATGTGCAGAAGCAGGGTGCGAGCGGGCACAGCGAACTGCTAGTTCGCCGCCCCATTGGCGCCTAGCAGTGCAGGCTGGGGGTGGCGGTGACAGGCTGCGTTCATGGGAACACCCAGGGTGTTCCCATGAAAACGCGGGGCGTTCCTATGCTAATGTGGGCGTGACGCGGGAAAGGGGGTTGGGCAGATGCATGCTGTCTGCCCTCTTCCCGTACAGGCAGCACACATAAGAGACCAGTCACATACTGCTTTCACATTGCAGAAATGGGTAATGACACGGTATTCTTAAATGGGACTTTAAAACGGGTCTGAGCCTTGAGACCTTTCACATTGCAGGTGAAAACCGTTTTAAAAATCATTTAATACCATTCAAACATTCAACCCGTTTAACCCCCAAGGGACACGTTTCAAGCCATTGAAATAGAGCTGTTCAAACTGCCAAAAAAACGTCTTTGAACCGTGTAGGACTCTGCTTTTTAACCGTGTTGAAATACCGGTTAACTTTAACCGGTAAATCAACTCTGGCACTTTCACATTGCAGCCTTAAACGTTTTAAAATGGAAAAAAAACGACAATATACCGGTTTAAAAGTGCGATGTGAAAGGGGTATTAGATTTGGGTGCACCTTCCAATCATTCAATGGTTGCCGAATGATTTGGCCCCGCACCCAAGGCTGCGAAAGAATGTTTATGCTAAACATTAATTCGCAGCCGAGCGGGAAACTCGCCGAGCAAGGGGGGAGGGGCGGGAACTGGTGCAAGCGGCGGGCGGCGTTTCATCCACACGCAATGCTGCTAATTTTGCAGCGTTGCATGCAGACCAGAATAAGGTCCCAAGTGCACTTGTCGGTGTAAGTGTAAAAATGTCCGTAATGCAGAGAGAGAGAGGGAGAGAGCTGCTTCCATTCTGTGTGATTGTACTGCATACGTGACATCTGTCACTGGTCATGGCTAAAGTACGCAGGCTCCCACCCAAGAACACAAATGGACAATTAACATGTTAAATAGGATCCCCCCTCCCCCCCAGGACAGAGGCGGAATAGGAGAATGTGTCTGACATGCTGGTAGCCTGTCTGGTTGCCACAGAGACAACAAATACTTTCACAGAACCTGCTCCTTCTAGATCCCCACAGCTACAGCTAGCTCACATGCGTATCCCTGTAAGTGCTGATCTGTCTACTTAGCAGTGCTCCATACGCATTATGCCACTCTCTGCTGTCTGTCTGACAAGTGGCGGGTAATGGGTAAGAAGCGCTGTTGAGCGTTTGGTAAACGCTCGGCATTTGCACTTGCCTTGGAGATGCAGATGAATGACATTCTCACGTGTGAATGCCTCACACTACCGGCAAGCCCTGCCTGCAGAACAATGGCTACTCCGGTGCAATTTGCTTGTCGGGAATGTGCTTGATGCCAGACCTGGCGGACAAACCAGAATAATGCCCGGTACACAAGGGGCAAGCGAGCCTCCAGGCTGAGCGGTGTGTGCTGAGCGATCTGTCACGGCCAGGGTTCTCTGGCGGTGACTAGGTGTATACTGCATGCAGTAGAAAGCCCCATACACACTAGGCGATATTGTTCACAATATCGCCAAATAAGGGCTTTCTGAGCGAACAATATCTCCTAGTGTACTAAAAATGGCTGGGCCTGTTACGGGCGTGCTGCGATCATGTCAGTAAAAGCGCTCTGCGTTCCCAGGTGCACAGCCAAAAAGGCCAGGTGCAAGTGTGTGACTGAGGACGGACTGTTTGGAACCACTAGCAGTGCTACTATGTACGCGGACATAGAAAGTGGGTGTTTCAGCGCTAGCACATTCTGGCGCATGCTACTAAACAACTTGGGTGTGTATCATTAGGTCAGTGGCGTAGCTACGTTTTGGGCGCCCCCCCGCCGTTAGGGGGGGGGGGCACCCATACCCACCCCCCGCCACCGCCCCGTCAAGCACCCCCCCCCCCCCCGGCCGCCCCGTCGCCCCGCCGCCTATGCTAACCCCCTCCCCCTCAGTCTTACCTATCGCGCTGCGCTGGTCCCGGCAGCTCCGTTCTTCTGCTGAGGACCACCACAAAATGGCCGCCCCCATACAGCAGACAGTTTCAGAGAACAGTGTGCTAAATGGGGGCGGCCATTTTATGGTGGTCCTCATCAGAAGAACGGAGCCGCCGGGGCCAGCGAGATACGTAAGTCTGCGGGGGATTGGGGGGGGGTAACTATAGCACCGCAGCCCCCGGCGCCCCCACATGCACAGCGCCCCCCCGCGGTGGCGGGGGCTGCGGTGCTATAGTTACGCCCCTGCATTAGGTCCATCGTGTCTAGTTCAACAGTCAAATGGGCGGCAATTATTGGTCAAAGGCAGAAGGTTGACACATGAAAAATGCTGACATGCATTAGGTCAACATGTTCAAAAGGGTGACACAAGGAAAAGGACGTAATGGAAAGGTCGACATAGGAGACATGTGGCCCGGTGGTGCCAGACAGTACACCGCTCGTACACCTCCTTTCTTGAATATACAGATGAAGCAGCTCTCATTTCTCATCACCAATTGCTGCCAGCCGCCGTCCTCTGACGCACGCAAGAGACAACCGCGCACCCCGTTCTGTCAGAGGCTGTAGCAGCCCTCCACCTGGCTCTGCTCAAGCTCCCTGCCCGTGTCCCTGAAGCGGAGACGGGCCGGGAAGCCGCTCCCCGCTGCCTTGCTGATAGGGACGCGCGGGTGAGACGCTCATTCGTCCCTGTCACATGGAGCTGCGCCAAGGCAGGCTGGCTGGCGGCTGCGCCATCTGTAGGGACATCATAGTTGCTGCAGTCAAAAGACATCCCAATTTGAACAAGGTTTGCATGAAAATGTGTGAATCTCCCTTTAAATACTATGCGGTCCCATTAAATGGGGTTGGGATCATTCGGTCTACAGCATGATGGCCGACAGTCATTAGGTCGACATGGGTGTAGGTCGACATGGTAAAAGGTCAACATGGTTCAAGGTCGAAAGGTCATTAGTTCGACAGGTCGTTAGTTCGACAGGTCATTAGTTTGACAATGTCTAGCTCGACATGGGTTTTTAACTGTTTTTTTACCTGAATGTCAACACAGTCGACATGGACACAGTTTAAAGTGCACCGCATCTGCTCGCAATGCGTCGGGCACACTATTTTATTCTCCCACCACACCCTAGTGGATGGTAGGGAATGAAATACTGCCTGTCGGCACATGTGGGCTCAAAAAAACAGTGAAAAACCCCATGTCGACCATTTGACTGTCGACTTAGACATTGTCAAACTAATGACCGGTCAAACTAACGACCTGTCGAACTAATGACCTTTCGACCTAGAACCATGTCAACCTTTTCCTATGTCAACCTAGACCCATTTTGACCTAATGGTGTCGACCTAATGACTGTCTACCATCATGTTGTAGACCAGTGGTTCCCAAACTGTGTGCCTAGGCTCCCTAGGGTGCCTCGGAGCACTTGCAGGGGTGCCTCAGGTTGGTGGTCCAGAACCAATTCAAATAATTTATGGCCAATGAAAATCAGTGCTTGGGGCTTCCAATTATAAAATATGTGGGGAAACAGAAGTCAATCCTGTTCCTCCCCACATAACTGGACCTAAGCATGACATTTAAATCACAACTTATTTCATTTAATTATTTTTTTTTCTTTATATTCTTGGTAACAAACTTTGGCCTAGGGGTGCCCTGAAAAATATTCTGGTACTCCAGGGTGCCGTGATTCAAAAAAGATTGGGAACCTCTGCTGTAGACCAAATGTCCGCATCCCCTTTAAATACTTTTTTTGTTGCAACGGTAACAAAAAAACAAACAAACAAAAAAAACCGTCACCTCCTGCACCACAATTTACCCCACAAAAAAAAGAATCACCTGGCTTTTTTCTCATGTAGGGGAGCCTGCTCTGACCGTAAGGCCTCCATAATAAGTCTGATGATCCTAATAATCCATTGGTGTTAAGACTGCAACTGAAAACATGTCATTGTAGGGTGTCCCATGGAATAAGCGCATCTCTGCTTTATAACGTGTTCGATGTTGCACAATGCAATAGTTCCTTTACGCATCCATTTCCTCATTGCGCCAATTTCTATTACTTCCCCATTGTTACAGTTATTTTCAGTGTCCTACAGCCGGTCCAAGTCCTTTCTCAATCTAAACATTTTACCATTTTTTTTTTTAAATTTGCATTATATGCAAAAAAAACAAAACAGAAACTAATCTAAAACTGTATAACGATTTTGAAACCTGTCGGTTAAACGACAAAACCAGATTTACAACCTAATACATTTGCTTAATGTGAAGCTTTAGCTGACAGATTGGAACCAATATGGTTTGATGGGGCTTGAGCAGAGGCTGCAGCCCTGTTTTTTGGTAAGGTTGGCATTACACATGAGGCTGAGACAGGCATGTTAATGAGCAGCACAAGCAGCTGACATAAGTCCCTCCCCCTTTCTTTAATTCCCCCTTTATTTAAGTCCCTCCCCCTTTATTTAATTAACAAGTACTGGCGATGTGTGATGTCATAACCCTCTGGCAGGGAGACTATTACATCCCATGACTTGAAGGCCAAATTCACTGCAACTTGCCCCCCTCAAACAGCAGCAGCCCACAAATCAGGCTGTAGTTAAGGGGTTTCTATAGGCGGTTGCGCTCACAGCACTCACTGTTGGGTCCACATCCGAATCATGCCCAGTATTAAGATTTATGACAGTGAATATTATTGGAAGGAAGGAAGTAATAAATGACGTTATACAAGACTGTGCCGGTCATACACAGGAGCTGTGTGTGTGTGTGCCTGGCCCTTCATTGTGAATGTCCCCATATTGCGCACAACAAACTAATTGTCTAAATAATCTTTCAATTCAGGACACAGGGCCAGATGCACTAAACAGCTGGCCAATCAGCTACTAAAGTTGCCCATACATGGTACAATTGCTGTGCGCGATGAGATGCGTGCTCCCGTCACACATCTCATCGCACAGCTCAAAAAAAATATTTGCTGCACGTACTTTTTGTCCTAGATCTCATCTCATTGTATTGCAAAACCTAAGCGATGCGATGATGCGATGCGTTATTGTATACAATAATTGTACCGTGTATGGGCACCTTAACTGCCATGACAGACTGTGCTTGAAAGATGTCAGGCAGGAGCTGATTGGTTGGTTGTTTATCACTCTCCATTTTGTCACTTTTTGAAGCCTAGTGCATCTAGCCCAAAATGGCTGTGTGCGCTCTGTACATGGCTCACAGCAGAGCACCCGTCTTCTACACAGACACTGACTCAGAGCAGTCGCACGAGGTATGAGGGGACAGTTACCGGATCACCTCTCCAGCAAACTGTCACATCCCTGTGGCACTCGTCCCAACAGCCATGGTAGGACGTAGGTAAGACCGATCCCCTACTCCTCACACATAGGAAACGCCTCAAAGTTTCATCAGCTAAGACATAACTGTGATGTGGCAGCGATGGAAGCCATGCGGAGTTGGGACAGCATGCCAAAGCCAGCAAAGGCAGCCTACATTGTGCATCTTACCAGGGCCATAACTAGGGGGGCTGGGGGGGTCACACGCACCGGGCGCTGGAGGGGGGGGGGCTGTCAGGTCCGGGGACAGGCAGCGTGGTTCCGGGGACTGGTGTAGCCGCTGCAGCGGCAGCTTACTTTGACTCTGTCCGTCTCCTACAAGCGCGACGGCGGGAAGTGCTGATGACTTTGAAAAGACTTGCCGGATGTTGATTGGCTGAATTCAGCCAATCAGCGTCCGGCAAGTCTTTTCAAAGTCATCAGCGCTTCCCACCGTCACCAAATGACTGCCTTCCTCGGGCGCTGGAAACGCTAGTTTCGGCCCTGATCTTACCGCCTGTGCCCTAGAGAAATACACAAGGTC
Source organism: Crinia signifera (assembly GCF_055691185.1). Taxonomy (NCBI): domain Eukaryota; kingdom Metazoa; phylum Chordata; class Amphibia; order Anura; family Myobatrachidae; genus Crinia; species Crinia signifera. The sequence goes on from NC_139224.1 coordinate 22,275,260, forward strand.
GAGCTACCACATGTACTAGTGACGTGTGCACTGTACTTTGCCCATACACTACAGTGAATTGACCCCTTATAGTACCAGTCATCTGACTAAGGTGAATGCTGCCATTTTGAATCAATTTTTATTAAACTGCAGGCAAAATGCATTATGTGCCAGCACCTTAGCTGCGCCTGCACACCTCTCAACTTTGGAACAATGGCAATTAGGACAGGGGGCGTGGCCGTGATGCAATCTGGTAGTGGCTACACTGCCTAGGGGCGTGCCTAGCACTTTTTAATTTCTTCCCTCAGGATGAAGAACCTAAAACTCTGTTGTCATATCAGGCCAGAGGACAGATGTGGAGCAGCTGATATGGCATTGTGGCAGTTGGCTTCATGCCTCCTTGGATACAGTTAGGATCTTCTTTGGTATCCATGGGGACGTGAAAGTGTTGCAGAGGCCAGGAAATCTCTGTGCGGGGTTTCAGCCGATGTCTGCTTGGCACGTCCAGGGTTGACTTGAATGTAAACTGGGGCCATTCCTCCCAACTGTCACGATTCCGTCGGGACAGTCCCGATTTTCGGGTCCTGTCCCGACGTCCCACCCGCGGCAGGCATTGTCCCGCTGCGGGGGGGTGGCAGTTGGGAGACCCCCCAATGTAGTAGAATAGACGCTGTGCGCATGCGCACAGCGTCTATTCTCGTATGAAAATGAGGTCGCGGTTAATTAGCATAAGCCGCGCCCTCATTTGCATACGCCACGCCCCCTTTTCGGGCGGTCGCGCGGCTTCGCCGCGCGAGTGTCCCTATTTCTTAACATGAAAAGTTGGGAGGTATGCCATTGTACTGCACTGCAGTCACATGGTCACTGATGTGGGACAGGAAGTCATGTGCTAGAGGAAGTACATCAGTATATTCTGCTTATCACTATATGAAGTTACTTATTCATTGTCAAATATAAAATAATAATAGCAAAATGGGTAAAATAACCAACCAATCAGCAAACTGCATTGCATCAAGTTTACTCGTTTCATATGTGTCCTACAAAACTTGTGTCTAATTTAGATTTGCTTGCTTCCTGCACCTACTGTAATTGATAACCTGCTGTTCCCTGTCTCCCCTTCCTGTCCTCTGGTGCCCTTATCTCCCCCTCACCTCCCTCCCATTGCTGCGCTATCCATATCCTATTCCCCCATCTTATCAGGCTCTGAACTGCATCCACTTCTCCTCACTCCTCAGCTGCCTCCATCCCCTCATCCTGTTCCCCGTTGTTGTTCTTCCTCCTTTGTCACACATTACTTGCCTGAATGTCATGTTCTCTCACAGCCTGGTGTTATTTTCCTGATAGTCCTGTCACTAGCTCACACACGGGCTGATTTACAGTAGTGTTACACACAAGTCAGCTACAAGTGCACTCACAATGTGTGCAGGGAAATAATACAGAGTTGCTCACATCTATGCATCGGCACTGGCCTAATCCATCTGCTTGTGGAAGTATCTGTTAGCACCATCAACATGGATTCTGTCCCTTTCCATCTGTGCTTCACATCTGCCTCTCACATCTCTGTCACATCTGCCCCATTACCATCTCTCTTTACATCTTCTCCTTTCTAATCTCTAGTTCACATCTGCCTCAGTCTCCCATCCCTCGATCACATCTTCCCCATTCCAAACTATCCTTCATATCTTAGCCTTTCCAATCTGTACTTCACATCTGCCTTTCCCATCTCTCTGTCACATCTGCCCCTTTCCCAACTCTCACTCACATCTGCCCCTTTCCCATCTCTCACTCACATCTGCCCCTTTCCCATCTCTGCATCACATCTGCCATTTTCCCTTCTCTCCACATCTGTCCCTTTCCCATCTCTCAGTCACATCTACCCCTTTCCCATCTCTCACTTACATCTGCCCCTTTCCCATCTCTCAGTCACATCTACCCCTTTCCCATCTCTCACTTACATCTGCCCCTTTCCCATCTCTCAGTCACATCTGCCCCATTCCCATCTCTCTGTCACATCTGCCCCTTTCCCATCTCTCACTCACATCTGCCCCTTTCCCATCTCTCGGTCACATCTGCCCCTTTCCCATCTCTGCATCACATCTGCCATTTTCCCTTCTCTCCACATCTGTCCCTTTCCCATCTCTCAGTCACATCTACCCCTTTCCCATCTCTCACTTACATCTGCCCCTTTCCCATCTCTCAGTCACATCTACCCCTTTCCCATCTCTCACTTACATCTGCCCCTTTCCCATCTCTCAGTCACATCTGCCCCATTCCCATCTCTGTCACATCTGCCCCTTTCCCATCTCTAACTCACATCTGCCCCTTTCCCATCTCTGCATCACATCTGCCATTTTCCCTTCTCTCCACATCTGCCCCTTTCCCATCTCTCACTTACATCTGCCCCTTTCCCATCTCTCAGTCACATCTGCCCCTTTCCCATCTCTCCGTCATATCTGCCCCTTCTAATCTCTCCCTCACATCTGCCCCTTCTAATCTCTCCGTCACATCTGCCACTTCCCCATCTCTCACTCACATCTGTCCCCTTCCCATCTCTCAGTCACATCTGCCATTTTCCCTTCTCTTCACATCTGCCTCTTTCCCATCTCTGCATCACATCTGCCTCTTTCCCATCTCTCACATCTGCTCCTTTCCCATCTCTCCGTCACATCTGCCCCTTTCCCATCTCTCCGTCACATCTGCCCCTTTCCCATCTCTCCGTCACATCGGCCCCTGTCCCATCTCTCCGTCACATCTGCCCCATTCCCATCTCTCAGTCACATCTGCCCCTTTCCCATCTCTCACTCACATCTGCCCCTGTCCCATCTCTCCGTCACATCTGCCCCATTCCCATCTCTCAGTCACATCTGCCCCTTTTCCATCTCTACGTCACATCTGCCCCATTCCCATCTCTGTCACATCTGCCCCTTTCCCATCTCTCCTTCACATCTGCCCCTTTCCCATCTCTCCTTCACATCTGCCTCTTTGCCATCTCTGCTTCACATCTGCCCCTTTCCCATCTCTCCTTCACATCTGCCTCTTTGCCATCTCTGCTTCACATCTGCCCCTTTCCCATCTCTCCGTCACATCTGCCCCATTCCCATCTCTCACTCACATCTGCTACTTTCCCATCTCTCCTTCATATCTGCCCCTTTCCCATCTCTCCTTCACATCTGCCTCTTTGCCATCTCCCCTTCACATCTTCCCCATCCCCATCTCTCACTCACATATGCCCCTGTCCCATCTCTCCGTCACATCTGCCCCTTTCCCATCTCTCCTTCAAATCTGCCCCTTTCCGATCTCTCCTTCACATCTGCCTCTTTGCCATCTCTGCTTCACATCTGCCCCTTTCCCCTCTCTCCGTCACATCTGCCCCATTCCCATCTCTCAGTCACATCTGCCCCTTTCCCATCTCTCACTCACATCTGCCCCTTTCCCATCTCTCACTCACATCTGCCCCTTTCCCATCTCTCCTTCATATCTGCCCCTTTCCCATCTCTCACTCACATCTGCCCCATTCCCATCTCTCCTTCATATCTGCCCCTTTCCCATCTCTCACTCACATCTGCCCCATTCCCATCTCTCTGTCACATCTGCCCCTTTCCCATCTCTCACTCACATCTGCCCCTTTCCCATCTCTCCTTCATATCTGCCCCTTTCCCATCTCTCACTCACATCTGCCCCATTCCCATCTCTCTGTCACATCTGCCCCTTTCCCATCTCACTCACATCTGCCCCTTTCCCATCTCTCCGTCATATCTGCCCCTTCTAATCTCTCCGTCACAACTGCCCCTGTCCCATCTCTCAGTCACATCTGCCCCTTTCCCATCTTTCCGTCACATCTGCCCCTTCTAATCTCTCCCTCACATCTGCCCCTTCTAATCTCTCCGTCACAACTGCCCCTTTCCCATCTCTCACTCACATCTGTCCCTTTCCCATCTCTCCGTCACATCTGCCCCTTCTAATCTCTCCGTCACATCTGCCCTTTCCCATCTCTCACTCACATCTGCCCCTTTCCCATCTCTCCTTCATATCTGCCCCTTTCCCATCTCTCCTTCACATCTGCCTCTTTGCCATCTCTGCTTCACATCTGCCCCTTTCCCCTCTCTGCTTCACATCTGCCCCTTTCCCCTCTTTCACTCACATCTTCCCCTGTCCCATCTCTCACTCACATCTTCCCCTTCCCCATCTCTCACTCACATCTTCCCCTTCCCCATCTCTCCTTCACATCTGCCCCTTTCCGATCTCTCCTTCACATCTGCCTCTTTGCCATCTCTGCTTCACATCTGCCCCTTTCCCCTCTCTCCGTCACATCTACCCCATTCCCATCTCTCAGTCACATCTGCCCCTTTCCCATCTCTCCTTCACATCTGCCCCTTTCCCATCTCTCCGTCACATCTGCCCTTTCCCATCTCTCACTCACATCTGCCCCTTTCCCATCTCTCCTTCATATCTGCCCCTTTCCCATCTCTCCTTCACATCTGCCTCTTTGCCATCTCTGCTTCACATCTTCCCCTTCCCCATCTCTCCGTCACATCTGCCCCTTTCCCCTCTCTCCTTCACATCTTCCCCTTCCCCATCTCTCACTCACATCTGCCCCTGTCCCATCTCTCACTCACATCTTCCCCTTCCCCATCTCTCACTCACATCTGCCCTTTCCCATCTCTCACTCACATCTGCCCCTTTCCCATCTCACTCACATCTGCCCCTTTCCCATCTCTCACTCACATCTGTCCCTTTCCCATCTCTCCATCACATCTGCCCCTGTCCCATCTCTTCTTCACATCTGCCCCTTTCCCATCTCTCCTTCATATCTGCCCCTTTCCGATCTCTGCTTCACATCTGCCCCATTCCCATCTCTCAGTCACATCTGCCCCTTTCCCATCTCTCACTCACATCTGCCCCTTTCCCATCTCTCACTCACATCTGCCCCTTTCCCATCTCTCACTTACATCTGCCACTGTCCCATCTCTCACTCACATCTGCCCCTTTCCCATCTCTCCTTCATATCTGCCCCTTTCCCATCTCTCCTTCACATCTGCCTCTATGCCATCTCTGCTTCACATCTGCCCCTTTCCCCTCTCTCCTTCAAATCTTCCCCTTCCCCATCTCTCACTCACATATGCCCCTGTCCCATCTCTGCTTTACATCTGCCCCTTTCCCATCTCTCACTCACATCTGCTCCTTTCCATCTGCCCCTTTCCCCTCTCTCCGTCATATCTGCCCCTTCTAATCTCTCACTCACATCTGCCCCTTTACCATCTCTCCTTCACATCTGCCCCTTTCCCATCTCTCCTTTACATCTGCCCCTTTCCCATCTCTCCTTTACATCTGCCCCCCCATCTCTCTGTCACATCTGCCCCTTCTAATCTCTCCGTTACACCTGCCCCTTCTAATCTCTCTGTCACAACTGCCCCTGTCCCATCTCTCCATCACATCTGCCCCTTCCCCATCTCTCACATCTGCCCCTTCCCCATCTCTGCTGCACACCTGCCCCTTCCCCATCTCTGTCACATGTGCCCCTTTCCCATCTCTGCTTCACATCTGCCCCTTTCCCATCTCTGCTTCACATCTGCCCCTTTCCCATCTCTGCTGCACATCTGCCCGTTTCCCATCTCTCAGTCACATCTGCCCCTTTCCCATCTTTAACTCACATCTGCCCCTGTCCCATCTCTCACTTACATCTGCCCCTGTCCCATCTCTCACTCACATCTGCCCCTTTCCCATCTCTCCTTCACATCTGCCCCTTTCCCATCTCTCCATCACATCTGCCCCTTCTAATCTCTCCGTCACATCTGCCCCTTTCCCATCTCTGCTTCACATCTGCCCCTTTCCCATCTCTCCTTCACATCTGCCTCTTTGCCATCTCTGCTTCACATCTGCCCCTTTCCCCTCTCTCCTTCACATCTTCCCCCTCCCCATCTCTCACTTACATATGCCCCTGTCCCATCTCTGCTTTACATCTGCCCCTTTCCCATCTCTCACTCACATCTGCTCCTTTCCCATCTCTCCTTTACATCTGCCCCTTTCCCATCTCTCCTTTACATCTGCCCCCCCATCTCTCTGTCCCATCTGCCCCTTCTAATCTCTCCGTCACATCTGCCCCTTCTAATCTCTCCTTCACAACTGCCCGTCCCATCTCTCCATCACATCTGCCCCTTCCCCATCTCTCACTCACATCTGCCCCTTCCCCATCTCTGCTGCACATCTGCCCCTTTCCCATCTCTCGGTCACATCTGCCCCTTTCCCATCTCTGCTTCACATCTGCCCCTTTCCCATCTCTCCGTCACATCTGCCCCTTCTAATCTCTCCGTCACATCTGCCCCTTCTAATCTCTCCATCACATCTGCCCCTTTCCCATCTCTCACTCACATCTGCCTCTTTCCCATCTCTGCACCACATCTGCTCCTTTCCCATCTCTCCATTACATCTGCCCCTGTCCCATCTCTCCTTCACATCTGCCCCTTTCCCATCTCTGCATCACATCTGCCTCTTTCCCATCTCTCCGTCACATCTGCCCCTGTCCCATCTCTCAGCCTCATCTGCCCCTTTCCCATCTCTCACTCACATCTGCCCCTTTCCCATCTCTCACTTACATCTGCCCCTGTCCCATCTCTTACTCACATCTGCCCCTTTCCCATCTCTCCTTCATATCTGCCCCTTTCCGATCTCTCCTCCACATCTGCCTCTTTGCCATCTCTGCTTCACATCTGCCCCTTTCCCCTCTCTCCGTCACATCTGCCCCATTCCCATCTCTCAGTCACATCTAGCCCTTTCCCCTCTCTCCTTCACATCTTCCCCTTCCATATCTCTCACTCTCATCTGCCCCTGTTCCATCTCTGCATCACATATGCCCCTGTCCCATCTCTGCTTCACATATGCCCCTGTCCCATCTCTGCTTTACATCTGCCCCTTTCCCATCTCTGCTTCACATCTGCCCCTTTCCCATCTCTCATTCACATCTGCCCCTTTCCCATCTCTCCTTTACATCTGCCCCTTTCCCATCTCTCCTTCACATCTGCCCCTTCTAATCTCTCAGTCACAACTGCCCCTTCCCCATCTCTCACTCACATCTGTCCCTTCCCCATCTCTCACTCACATCTGCCCCTTCCCCATCTCTGCTGCACATCTGCCCCTTTCCCATCTCTCAGTCACATGTTCCCCTTTCCCATCTCTCAGTCACATCTGCCCCTTTCCCATCTCTCACTCACATCTGCCCCTTTCCCATCTCTCACTCACATCTGCCCCTTTCCCATCTCTCAGTCACATCTGCCCCTTTCCCATCTCTCAGTCACATCTGCCCCTTTCCCATCTCTCAGTCACATCTGCCCCTTTCCCATCTCTCACTCACATCTGCCCCTTTCCCATCTCTCACTCACATCTGCCCCTTTCCCATCTCTCACTCACATCTGCCACTTTCCCATCTCTCACTCACATCTGCCCCTTTCCCATCTCTCACTCACATCTGCCCCTTTCCAATCTCTCACTCACATCTGCCCCTGTCCCATCTCTCACTCACATCTGCCTCTTTCCCATCTCTCTTCACATCTGCCCCTTTAGGATCTCTCACTCACATCTGCCACTTTCCCATCTCTCACTCACATCTGCCCCTTCCCCATCTCTCACTCACATCTGCCCCTTTCCCATCTCTCACTCACATCTGCCTCTTTCCCATCTCTCACTCACATCTGCCCCTTTCCCATCTCTCACTCACATCTGCCCCTGTCCCATCTCTCACTTACATCTGCCTCTTTCCCATCTCTCCTTCACATCTGCCTCTTTCCCATCTCTCACTCACATCTGCCCCTTCCCCATCTCTCACTCACATCTGCCCCTTTCCCATCTCTCACTCACATCTGCCTCTTTCCCATCTCTCACTCACATCTGCCCTAACTCATCTCTACTTCACATCTGCCCTTCCCCATCTCTCCCTCCTATCTGTCTCTGTCTCATCTCTCTGTCACATTGGGGGCACAGACAAAACGGTGTGAGGAAATCAGACTGGTGAAGAGGGGGTGTGTGGAAATGAGACTAGTGTGGGACACAGACTGGTGAGGAGGGGGCGCGTGGGACCAGTGACGGACAGGGCTGCCAAATCAGCCCTGGCATTTGTGCACACACGCGACTTTACAGGCATGCATGTGCTGCTGATCCAGCATTGCAGTAGAGAGGGGAACAGCCGTATGTGATGCCCCCTCTCTCCTGGACCCGTTCTGTGCACAGAGAGAGCCGCCAGACCCATCGTGAGTCCAGTGGCTCTCTCTGTGAGCTGATTGGAAGGTGGTGCCTCCACTCCACAAATCGGCCCACCTGGCCATCGGCCCCTCTGGCATTTGCCAGAAGTGCCAGATGGCCAGTCTGGTCCTGTGTGGGACACAGACTAGTGAGGAGGGGTGTGTGGAAATGAGACTAGTGTGGGACTGTGGGACACAGACTGTGAGGAGATGGCGTGTGGAAATGAGACTAGTGTGGGACTGTGGGACACAGACTGTGAGGAGGGGGCGTGTGGGACACAGACTGGTGAGGAGGGGGCATGTGGGACACAGACTGGTGAGGAGGGGGCGTGTGGGAAACAGACTGGTAAGGAGGGGTGGGGGGTGGGACACAGACTGGTGAGGAGGGGGCGTGTGGGACACAGACTGGTGAGGAGGGGGCGTGTGGGACACAGACTGGTGGGGGGGGGTGGGACACAGACTGGTGAGGAGGGGACGTGTGGGACATCGACTGGTGGGGACTCGGGATGGTGTGTGTGGGACACAGATGGGTGAGGAGGGGGCGTGTGGGACACAGACTGGTGAGGAGGGGGCGCGTGGGACACAGACCGCTGAGGAGAGGGTGTGTGGGACACAGACTGGTGTGGAGGGGGTGTGTGGGACACAGACGGGTGAGGAGGGGACGTGTGGGATACAGACTAGTGGGGACCCGGGAGGGTGTGTGTGGGACACAGATGGGTGAGGAGGGGGCGTGTGGGACACAGACTGGTGAGGAGGGGGCGTGTAGGACACAGACTGGTGAGGAGGGGGTGTGTGGGACACAGACTGGTGAGGAGGGGGTGTGTGAGACACAGACTGGTGGGGAGGTGTGTGTAAGGAGGGGGTGTGTGGGACACAGACTGGTGAGAAGGGGGCGTGTGGGACACAGGCTGGTGATGAGGGGGCGTGTGGGACACAGAGGGGTGAGGAGGGGGTGTGTGGAACACAGACTGGTGAGGAGGGGGCATGTGGGACACAAACGGGTGAGGAGGGGGCGCATGGGACACAGACGGGTGAGGAGGGGGCGTGTGGGACACAGACTGGTGAGGAGGGGGCGTGTGCGACACATACGGGTGAGGAGGGGGCGTGTGGGACACAGACTGGTGAGGAGGGGGCTCGTGGGACACAGACGGGTGAGGAGGGGGCGTGTGGGACACAGACGGGTGAGGAGGGGGCGTGTGGGACACCGACTGGTGAGGAGGGGGTGTGTGGGACACCGACTGGTGAGGAGGGGGTGTGTGGGACACAAACGGGTGAGGAGGGGGCGTGTGGGACACACACAGCTGAGGAGGGGCGCGTGGGACACAGACGGGTGAGGAGGGGGCGTGTGGGACACAGACTGGTGAGGAGGGGGCGTGTGGGACACAGACGGGTGAGGAGGGGGTGCGTGGGACACAGACGGGTGAGGAGGGGGTGCGTGGGACACAGACCGGTGAGGAGGGGGCGCGTGGGACACAGACCGGTGAGGAGGGGGCACGTGGGACACAGACCGGTGAGGAGGGGGCGCGTGGGACACAGACCGGTGAGGAGGGGGCGTGTGGGACACCGACTGGTGAGGAGGGGGCGTGTGGGACACCGACTGGTGAGGAGGGGGTGTGTGGGACACCGATTGGTGAGGAGGGGGCGTGTGGGACACAAACGGGTGAGGAGGGGGCGTGTGGGACACACACAGCTAAGGAGGGGGCGCTTGGGACACAGACAGGTGAGGAGGGGGCCTGTGGGACACAGACAGGTGAGGAGGGGGCGTGTGGGACACAGACTGGTGAGAAGGGGGTGCGTGGGACACAGATGGGTGAGGAGGGGGCGTGTGAGACACAGACGGGTGAGGGGGGGCGTGTGGGACACCGACTGGTGAGGAGGGGGTATGTGGGACACCGACTGGTGGGGAGGGGGTGTGTGAGACACAGACGTGGGGAGGGGTGTGAGAGAAGGGGGCGTGTGGGACACAGGCTGGTGATGAGGGGGCATGTGGGACACAGATGGGTGAGGAGGCGGTGTGTGGGACACAGACTGGTGAGGAGGGGGCATGTGGGACACAAACGGGTGAGGAGGGGGCACGTGGGACACAGACGGGTGAGGAGGGGGCGATTGGGACACAGACTGGTGAGGAGGGGGCCTGTGGGACACAGACGGTGAGGAGGGGGCGTGTGGGACACAGACGGGTGAGGAGGAGGAGTGTGGGACACAGACTGGTGAGGAGGGGGTGCCTGGAACACAGATGGGAGAGGAGGGGGTGTGTGGGACACAGACTGGTGAGGAGGGGGCATGTGGGACACAAACGGGTGAGGAGGGGGCGTGTGGGACACACAGCTGAGGAGGGGGCGTGTGGGATACATAGACGGGTGAGGAGGGGGTGTGTGGGACACAGACGGGTGAGGAGGGGGCGTGTGGGACACAGACTGGTGAGGAGGGGGGGTGTGGGACACAGACTGGTGAGGAGGGGGTGTGTGGGACACAGACTGGTGAGGAGGGGGTGCGTGGGACACAGACGGGTGAGGAGGGGGTGTGTGGGACACAGACTGGTGAGGAGGGGGTGTGTGGGACACAGACGGGTGAGGAGGAGGAGTGTGGGACACAGACTGGTGAGGAGGGGGTGCCTGGAACACAGATGGGAGAGGAGGGGGTGTGTGGGACACAGACTGGTGAGGAGGGGGCATGTGGGACACAAACGGGTGAGGAGGGGGCGTGTGGGACACACAGCTGAGGAGGGGGCGCGTGGGACACAGACGGGTGAGGAGGGGGCGTGTGGGACACAGACTGGTGAGGAGGGGGCGTGTAGGACACAGATGGGTGAGGAGGGGGCGTGTGGGACACAGACTAGTAAAAGGGGGTGCGTGGGACACAGACGGGTGAGGAGGGGTTGTGTGGGACACAGACGGGTGAGGAGGGGGCGTGTGGGACACGGACGGGTGAGGAGGGGGCGTGTGGGACACAGACTGGTGAGGAGGAGGTGCGTGGGACACAGATGGGAGAGGAGGGGGTGTGTGGGACACAGACTGGTGAGGAGGGGGCGTGTGGGACACACACAGCTGAGGAGGGGGCGCGTGGGACACAGACGGGTGAGGAGGGGGCGTGTGGGACACAGACTGGTGAGGAGGGGGTGCGTGGGACACAGACGGGTGAGGAGGGGGCGTGTGGGACACAGACTGGTGAGGAGGGGGTGCGTGGGACACAGATGGGTGAGGAGGGGGCGTGTGGGACACAGACTGGTGAGGAGGGGGTGCGTGGAACACAGATGGGAGAGGAGGGAGTGTGTGGGACACAGACTGGTGAGGAGGGGGCATGTGGGACACAAACGGGTGAGGAGGGGGCGTGTGGGACACACAGCTGAGGAGGGGGCGCGTGGGACACAGACGGGTGAGGAGGGGGCGTGTGGGACACAGACTGGTGAGGAGGGGGTGCGTGGGACACAGACGGGTGAGGAGGGGGCGTGTGGGACACAGACTGGTGAGGAGGGGGCGTGTAGGACACAGATGGGTGAGGAGGGGGCGTGTGGGACACAGACTGGTAAAAGGGGGTGCGTGGGACACAGACGGGTGAGGAGGGGTTGTGTGGGACACAGACGGGTGAGGAGGGGGCGTGTGGGACACGGACGGGTGAGGAGGGGGCGTGTGGGACACAGACTGGTGAGGAGGAGGTGCGTGGGACACAGATGGGAGAGGAGGGGGTGTGTGGGACACAGACTGGTGAGGAGGGGGCGTGTGGGACACACACAGCTGAGGAGGGGGTGCGTGGGACACAGACGGGTGAGGAGGGGGCGTGTGGGACACAGACTGGTGAGGAGGGGGCGTGTGGGACACAGACTGGTGAGGAGGGGGTGTGTAGGACACAGACGGGTGAGGAGGGGGCGTGTGGGACACAGACTGGTAAAAGGGGGTGCGTGGGACACAGACGGGTGAGGAGGGGTTGTGTGGGACACAGACGGGTGAGGAGGGGGCGCGTGGGACACAGACGGGTGAGGAGGGGGTGCGTGGGACACAGATGGGTGAGGAGGGGGCGTGTGGGACACAGACTGGTGAGGAGGGGGTGCGTGGGACACAGATGGGTGAGGAGGGGGCGTGTGGGACACAGACTGGTGAGGAGGGGGACGCATTAGGCTATGGTAGGTAAACCACCCATCCAGGATTACGCCGGATACTCCGTGGATTAAGAGTCAGGAGGGGTGGCGTTCCTGGAATATACAATGTTTGGGAATAGGCAGCTGCCCTTTGCCAAGCCACCGGGTAAGAGAGTGTCCATGGGTCTCCCTCCCCTCCTACACCTGGGAGCCACCTGCTGCTCATGGCTGCAGTGACTTCCGAGCTCCTTCTCCTCCTCCCTGCACCCGGAAGATGAAGTCGCTGTTGCTAGGGAGGTGAAGGTCGATGCATCCCTGGAGCACACCAGGAGGCTGGCCGGACAGCAGGGGAGGGGGGGCCCAGCGGATGGTGCCGGGAGGCTGTATGCGGAAAGAAGCCCATAGGCTTCTATAGGGTAACTGAAAAAGCTGGCGTTACCCTCCGCATGGAAAACTCAGCGGTCACTGATTGATACATCCTGCCCTGACGGGTAAATTTACTTAGATGGGAGTACTATTGAAGATGAGATGTTGCTCATAGCAACCAGATCCTATTATTATCTTATAGAAGGTGCTAAATAAATAAGTAGAATCTGATTGGTTGCTATGGGCAACATCTTCAATGGAAATCCCATCTTAGGAAATGTACCCCTCAGTATCTATTTGTACTGTGCATACTTACCTACCCTCCCAGAATGGCCTCCTGGAAGGGTGGGCATTTAGCGGGGGCCCCCACATCAGCCCCCACACCCCCTCCCTCTGCCGACCAAATACCAGCATTCACAGGTCTTTCAGGAGGGGTCGGAACTAAAAATATGCAAATCGCGTCACTTAGTACTACCCCCTCCCTGAAAAGCCGCAAATCTGAGCATTTACAGGAATGTGGGTTGGGCTCAATGACAGCGAGCCCCGCCCCTGGAGAAGCTGCCTGCGGAGAGTGTCCCCCCTCCCAGGCTTCTCCCAGAGAGGAGTCAATAAACCAGTGCTTAAACTTGGTCAATGTTTAACTGCTTACTCTGTAGGACTGTAGGAGACCTCACAGTCCCAGTGCTGCCTCTGATTAAAACCCTCCCATGACTAGGCTGCTGCTGTCCTTCATGGGCCTGAGAAGCATGTAATGAGCTCCACCAATCAGAGCTCAGCATAAACCTCTCAACCTCTGCCCTCTTGTGCAAAGTGTCATGGGACTTAGTCAACTACCAGTAATGTCAGTGTGCCGTGGCACCCCATGCTCAGCACCATTAATCATTGTCAAATTGGCAGATAGGTGAAGCTGCAGCACTACCCATGCACAAAACCTGGCCCCTGGCTAAAGGGGGGCCCAGGGGTACCGACCCCTTTTGCCCCTGCTTTAATTCGGCTCTGCACTAAACGTATGCAATTATGGCAATGTGCCATTACTGCCGTCTGAACTTCTGCCCAACCCACTGAATTCCCTCGGTACCATGCGAGGGGATGTACACGAACACAACCCCTCACATGCAGCTGAAGGGGAGAGAAATCAATCTCTACTTAGACGTGTGTCATTAGTTCCTTTTTTTACCCAGACATCTTTACACACTAAACCTTTACATTACACATCAGTCATAGCAGGGGAATGAGTGCAGTCCCCGGACTGCTCATAGTCTGCTGTGAAAATACAAGTCTGAGCATGCCCTGCCAACCAGGGAAATCCCATACCTCCAAACATTTTCATTTCAGTAATCGGGGTGTGACTAAAAAGGGGCGTGTCCTGTCATGGGGACATGGCCCCACTGGGATGCCGTTGCCGCACGCCCCCATTTTCCATCACTAAGGGGGTATGACCAGCGCTGTGTAAGCTGCTGCCCATGCCTCCAGCCCCTCTATATTTCTGCGTTGATGCTGTGCGCATGTGCACAGCATCTGTTCCCTGCTCTGCAGCGCTGGGGAGAAGGAACTGCCGGCCCGGGCGGGACGCTGGACCGTCCCATACAAACAGGATGGTCCCGCAAAAAGCTGGACAGTTGGGAGGTATGGATGGTATACGGTCATTAGGTCGACACATGCATTAAGTTGACAGTCAAAAGGTCAACATTTTTTTAACTGACATGGGCTGACAGGCAGAATTTCATTCCGTACCATCCAGTAGGACATGGCTGGAGAATAATAACAGTGATCCATGCAAGGGGATGCGGTGGACTTTTTTTTAGTGTCCATGACGACTGTGTCGACAATTTGGATTAAAAAAAAAGTGAAAAACCACACGTCAGTCTTTTGACTGCCGACATAGCCCATGTCGACCTAATGTGACATAATGACCCTGTCGACCTAAATATAGAATCTGACAGCAGATAAGAACCACTTGGCCCATCTAGTCTGCCCCTTTTTTAAACATACATAACCCCATGTCGACCTTGATGCATGTCGACTTTCAGTGGTTGACCTAATGTATGTCGACCTTCCTCTAGTCGACCCTATGACCCATAACCGTATGGGTAACCTGTGACTCTCCACTGTTGTGAAACCTTCTGGTTAGAGGTTGGCACTGCATTCTGGGATTTGTAGTACCACAGCAGCTGGAATGGCACTGGTCATCATTAACCTGATACAGTCATCCCCACCTGAAAATGAGGACATTGATTGTAGTCAATAGTGTTTCCCAAATGTGGCCCTCAAGACACCATAATGTTTTAAGGATATCGATGAATGAACAGAGGTGATAATTGCTAACTTGATTGAGGGTGTATTTTAACTGGCCGACAGTCGGGATCCCGACGGTGAGTATCGGAATCCCAGCCACCAATACTCCGACAGAGGGGCGAGCGCAGAAAAGCCCCTGTGCTAACCACAGGTTCTATTATTCCTCTATGGGGCGCGTGGACCCCCACGAGGGAGAAAAAGTCTGTTGGTCAGGATCCGGGATTTCGATGACGTTATACTGTCGGGATCCCGCCCGTTGCACCCAGTCATCTAGCACCCCTTGATTTAATGATTTAAACATCTGTGCTCTCAGGGACTTTGGGCCTTATTCTAGTTCACTCTTTCTGACAAAATCCTTCTTAGATGGACAAAACCATGTGCATTGCAGGGGGGCAGATGTAATATGTAATAGATTTGGGTGAGTTATTTTGTTTCTGTGCAGGGTAAATATTGGCTGCTTTATTTTTACACTGCATAGATCTCACTTTGAAGTAAAACCCCACCCAAATCGAATTCTCTCTGCACAAGTTACATCTGCCCCACCTGCAGTGCACATGGTTTTGTCCATCTAAGAAGGAATTTG
This sequence comes from Crinia signifera, assembly GCF_055691185.1. Classification (NCBI taxonomy): domain Eukaryota; kingdom Metazoa; phylum Chordata; class Amphibia; order Anura; family Myobatrachidae; genus Crinia; species Crinia signifera. The sequence continues at coordinate 22,290,789 of NC_139224.1, forward strand.
TCAGAAAGAGTGAACTAGAATAACCCCCTTAGTCTCGGGAGCAGTCTCTGAGCACCCCCTCTCCCCATTCCCAAGCTGGCAGTGTAGACCATGATGCTGTGCTAGAGACTCCTACACATTTGCATTTCCCCATAGTGTACATGCTTATATCCAGGAATTGAATTCCCATCTTCCTATAAATTCCTTCAGTGCTGGCTGCATAGTAATGAGTTTAGATTGAGGCCCCTGGTCCAAGGGGCTGTCACCAGGAATGGCCATTGACCCTTTGCCATTGATAGATGGGAGTTAATCAATGGTGGCTCCAGAGGTGGGGTTGCAGCACAGTCCAAAGTTTAAATAAGGGAGCCACACCAACTGTTACCCCAAACTGACTGACTGGCAGTTGGTGTGGCTCCCCTATTTAAACTTTAGGCTGCCATCCTCACCCTTGAATGTGTGACATCATAGCAATAAGCATGCCGGGCACCAGGAACAGGACAGCCCAACCCTGCAAGCTAAACGCAGGTGCAACAGGGCAGTAATAATGGTGCCTCTTGCACACCCCTCTGCCAACTATTCCTTTGCAAATGTGTGCTCATATCTGGATGCTTTGAGATCTGTACTGCTGAGAACAGAGGGGTAAGCCTTGTGTCCTGAGACCGGTGAGTCCCTCTGGGCGTGAGATTACCATTACCCATGAACCGCTGGGCATTCCCATGTACATGGTACATGTTGGGTACATGCACCCGGCGAACAATCTGTACCCGGCGCAAGCACAGAAATGCGTATTTAGAAATCATTGAGGCCACATGCGAGCGAACAGACCTGAATAATCCTTAGTGTATAGGAAAATTCGGTAAAAACCCAGATAACGGGTTTTTACTGCACTTCCCCTAAAGTGCATCTTCCCCCAAAGTACCAACCAACCAGTTCCTGTCATTTTACAGGCTGTATTTTAACAATAGTTGTTTGGAGCTGACTGGATGGTACTTTATCCATACTTGCCTACATTTGAAAACTAGTTTCAGGGAGATTATAGTTAGCAGCAGAATTTGACTTATGCAACTATGACTTTATCTCTCTCCAAGGGTTAGTACATCAGATTCCGAGTCTAGGAATACCTGCTGCGGTGGGATTGTCAGAATAGATACCCCACTGTGTCCCACCTGCAGAACTTCCTAGAGTCCCCTCCCTGTGGTGACCCTAATCCAGCCTATACAGGTTCAATCTCCTTACCCCCTAAGCGGTTCTGCAGTAGCTGAGCCCCCTGATGCACTCTACCCGGTCCAGCAGCAACCTAAGCCCCCAAAGAGGTTCTACAGCAGCTGAACCCCCGCCGGGATCACTGATCCGAAGGATCTCACCTTCCCCTCTCGCTGCCCGGACTTTTAAAGCCCCCGCGGGCCGCCATTGGCTGGCCGTCCCCGTGACGTCACGCCGGCGGTGCCCCGCCCTTCCTTCCGTCCCCGAGTGACTGGTCTGTGTGTGCGGCAGTCTGGCAGCGGCAGCGCACGGCGGCGGCGGAGGAGGAGGAGGAGAGCACGGCTGGGGCTGCTCCCGGTCCCCCCCACCCCATCACTCCACCGGCACAGCCCATACACCCCGCAAAGCTACACCTCCCCCCGGAGCCCCCCTCCCTCCAACCCCTATCTATAGGTGTGGGGGGGTCCCTGCACGACGCGAGAGGGGGGAGGGTGCACCAGGCGTGGAGTCTCTCACATTCATGATTATGGGCGACAAGAAGAGCCCGACCAGGTACAGTGCAGGGAGGGTGGGGGAGGGGGGGGGGGACGGTGGGTGGGTTGTTTATATACCCCCATTACATGCAGACAGATGGAGACTACCCCCCCCCCCCCACCTTTGCACCTCTTCCCCCCCCCCCCCCCAATCCCCTCCTGCCCTTGTCAGTGGAGGCTGCAGTGCACACCCTGCACCCCCTGCCCATTACCTGCTAATGTATATGCTTACATCATATGTATGTGTGTGTGTGTAATATATATATATATATATATATATATATATATATATATATATATATATATATATATATATATATATTATACACTGCTGCTGCTGCTGGGGAGGAAGTGCGCCAGGGTACAGGCTCTCTGCTATGGCGGCTGCTGATCCTCACAGACACACAGCACACACTCCCTGCACAGTGCCTCAGACAAAGGGAGAGAGAGAGGGGGGAGAAAGACGCCTCCGCCAACCTTAAAACCCTAAATAAATAATTACACCCAGCAGCACCCCTCCTGTCTTAGCATTATCCCCTTATTGATAGGTAAATGGTGGTGGGAGAGGGGGGGCCGCTGTAGGAATGGGAGACAGCGGGTGGCAGATGTTGCTTATGGCTGCTTTGTCTGTTGTGTGTTATATTTCACAGTGGGGTGTGTTGTGTTGTTTTTATCTTTTTTTTTTTAAATTTTTTTTTTTATTAATGCCGTCTTCTCCCCACGATCACCCCCCCTCCTTCCTCCCTGTTTCCTCCCACCCTCCCTCTCCTCCTCCCTCGCCTCTCTTAGTTACAATAGTAGCCTGCAGGGCAGTGAAGGGTTAATCTTGGCGGCGGTGGGGCTGTAAAGGGAGAGGGGAAAAAAAAAAGGGGGGGGGGGTGGTTTGATGTTGTTGTTGGAATTGCTGTGTGTGTCATAGCGGGGGCACTCTGCGTACAGTCGGCGGTGACGCTCTGGGGGGGGTGTCTCTGTTCAATCTGACAGGGCACTGGCACGAGGAAGGTGGGTAGGGAGGGGGTGAGGTAAGGGCAGAGCAGTACTATGCTGTGTGCATGACAGAAGCACTCCTCTGGAATAGGGGTAGAGCGATGGAGCGGTTTCGCCACTCTCAGTCATTGGGGCTACGTAACCCTCCACCGTCTGCCTTAGGTTAATTTAGAGAGCGCAGAATTTAATTTGCGGTGGTGTTTCATGGTGCCCCCTGCAGTCAGGGATTTGACAACCTGCACGGATGCTCGGTTGTGCATTCCACACTGACTGGGGCGATACGCAGACAGTGTTTTTTCCCCCCCTCCACATGTTGGGTGAAGGGCTTGCTCTATGGGGGAGCTGCAGCGTGCGAAGTGTTAAACTGTGTGTCAGGGGGCTTAAAAGTCTAAACGTGTCCTAATTCCTTTTTCTTATTTTATTTCAGGCCAAAACGGCAAGCTAAGCCTTCAGCCGACGAGGGGTATTGGGATTGTAGCGTGTGCACTTTTAGGAACAGTGCTGAAGCTTTTAAATGCAATATCTGCGATGTACGGAAAGGAACTTCTACCAGGTATGTTACCGCCCGCTAAAGTGGGGAAGAACGTGGGGGTCCGTACCTAGCGGGCTATGTTGGATGCAATCTTTGCACTTCCGGATTGCATGCGAGTGCATTGATGTTCTATATGGAGAGTGAGCATAGTTCATCGATATGTTATATATGGATGGTATTTCCTGATGTGCCAGCACCTTGATATATCTGCAGGTGTCGGAGTGTTCTGTACGATATGAAGGCATTGCTCATATAAATTAGCAATGTTTGATTTGATACCTTTTTGATCTGTTGTTGGGCTACGATTTATTAGTAGAACATAAGAGTACGATTACCCTGTTCCATTGCAGGTGACATAAATGTGTCAAGAGTGAAGTTAAAATACAGTATGCGATCGCAGGTGACTTGTCTAGACTTCCAATAGAGCTCGCTCCTGGCTGATGGATGTACAATGAATGACATTTACAGGTGTTAAACCATTTAGGTGCAGTGTTGTATATAGCAGTTTTAACGAAACCTAAAGATACTGGTGTGAGGCTTGTCCAAACTCTTGTGTACTTAGGGATTACATTGTTACAGTTTGCGTTCATATGCAATGTTCTTGATACTGAACCGTTCTAGTCTGCCATTGAATCATCATTAATACCCCTTTTAGATATACTACCCGGGAATTACCCGGCATTTTGACTGCCGGGTCATTTTCCCGTGTGCAGCCTGCACCCTTTCACACTTACAGCAGCAAATTACCGGGTGAAGCAGTTCTACCTGGTAATTTGCTGAAAACATGGGTTTTTCTTGTGTCTGAAAGGGTCAACACGGGTCGTATATCCCGGGTCCTCAACCCAGGTAAAAAGAAGGGTCGGAGACCTGGGTTTTAACACCCGTGTTGACCCTTTCAGACGTACCATAATCCCAGGTAGATGCGCATTCATGTCTGAAAGGGGTATAATTGGTTCCGTGCTCTATGTCAGAGTTCGCTTAATGCTGCTTTTTACAGGTCAGGTTTTAAGGATAGCTCTGCTTCTCTGCTTATGCATGGGTATCTTTGCTACCTGGACTATAATGGCTGTCGGGGAACTGCTATACAGGATGCAGGGGTCTAGGTCCACCTTGAAGTGGACGTTTTCAGTGGTCGGAACTCTGTGAAAGTGTGGATCGGGCAGAACTTTTGCATTTAGGAAGTTTTCATTGGGGAGAATTTGGGGAGAGCTAACGTACCCCACCGATCAGCTACTATTATCGTGTTACCAGATGTGTTTGAGAAAATGACAGGATTTGATTGCGTGGATACTTTATCTCTCTAAAGTCCCATAAACACTAGACGATATATAGTTAACAATGTATCATTCATATCATATCTGGTGTGTACGCTCGATATCGTTATCAAATTCGTTAATGTCCTAGATCAGTGGTTCTCAACCTCGGTCCCCAGGACCCCCCCAAACAGTTCACCCTACATGTGCACTCATTACTCACTGACACCTTTTAAAAGAGCCACAGGTGGAGCTAATTACTTCACCTGTGATTCTGTGTGGAGACCTGGAAAACTTGCACTGTTGGGGATCCCAAGGACCGAAGTTGAGAACGACTGTCCTAGATCATATATACATGCAGCTCAATCTTGACTATGTCATCAGCGACTACATGTCCAGAGGGGTACCCGTTGGTGTCACTGAACGATATTCTGTTCTGTTTATGCGCTATATCATTTGCACAGCAATCGTTGCCGATGGTATCATCTAGTGCGTATGGGGCTTTAAGGATTTGATACTTCTCCCCGATACTGTGAAGCGAGCCTACACTATTACTTGGGCGACGAGTTAGGAATTTACATAGAAGAGCACAAAGCCGATGATTCATCATTGTGTGAAACTAGTTTGAGGGCAGGAATTCTTGTTATGAAGCAGTTTGTCCTTTCCAGCACGTGATTGACAGTTAATAACAAACAAAGCGCCTCTCTGCGCATGTGTGACTTGTAGTAAGGATCCCGTGAACATTTAACGTGCACTGTTTCCGCTTCTATCAGAGCGTTGGCGAATCTTTATGTGTTTATAGGTGCACTTAACTCCCTATCATCCAGTATTACGTATTGTCAGCTTGCTGCCACAAATTAACGTGTTCGTTTCAATCCGGATGTTTCTGGCTTAAAAGGGGAAAAAAAAAAGTGCGAGGAGACTTTGGAGTTTCTCCCAAGGGACTCTATGCAAATAAGCAGGCGTGTTTATGCTAATTTTATAAGGTCATTTGCGAGCGGTGGCATGCTGACCTTTTTGGCCTTTTCAGTGCATTTCTGTCTGCAAAAGACCCTTCCCTACACTGAGGAGCCGACTGAACCATTTGCAGTTGGTGTACTGTAATTGGGGAGGGGACTATGGAATCTGGGTGCATGCACGGTGCAGTGTGTAAGGGCAACATGTGGAATACTTGCAGGTGTTTGGAATCATGTGCTGCATATCACAAATGGGACTGTACATGAATCAGGAGCTGGTGATCCTGGCTGCCAGTGTGGTTATTCAGATTTACAAAAGTGCTCCAGAAATGCTGCAATGCTTGTTTTTTTTTTCAGTAAGTCCCTGAAAGGACCATGTATAGTAAGGGTGTTGGACAATATTTGACCACTATCCAACTCCCTCTGCGTCAAACTGCTGCCTAAAACTGCGTCATATAATCTGTTCCAAGACTTGGCAGGTTGGTTCCGTCAGCGGAACGAGCTCCAACGCAAGCTGGCTTCAGGGAACGGATTACGCACTCTTTCAAAGACTACTGTGATTGAATGAAGTCCGCCAAATGCCTCTAGATCGGAGTAATCACCTCATACAGTACGAGATGTGTGTTCGTATGCGCCTGTTGCTGACACATTGTGAAAGCAGCCATTTTGTGTACTTGAACGTACACTTCTCAGAATGCGGCCCACGTGTCCGCTAGGTACAACCGCCTTGTGAATATTGCTCATTAAGCGCCTGATATGGAGTTGAAGGAACTGTACATCTGTTAGCTAATGGTTCGACATGCGCTTGGTCAACATTGACAAAAGGTTGACATAAAGCGCCCGTGGAGCAAGGCACCTGGCCCGAAGCAAACGCGCTTCACTGACTGGTGGCCCATGTCGCCATCACCACAAAAAAAACATCAAAAACGTGTCTACTTTTTCATGTGTCAACCTTTGCCTTATGCATGTATGTATGCAGTTTTGTCCATCCAGCCAATGAGGGAGCTTATGTTCTGTATTTGCGCTCAATTCTCCATTAGCCACCAAGGGGGCGGATTCAATTTGGCACACAGGAATTGACGTTCTGCTCTGGGAATTGATCAACACCCCCTACCCCCCTTAGTCTCTAGAGTTTTCCAGGCATTATTATGCGTTGGGTGGACCACTAAAGGTCAACATGCCTAAAGTCGACACAGGCATTACTGTAGGTTGATAATTGCTATCGACAGTCAAAAGGTTGACATGGCTTTTCACTCCTTTCCTCGCCCTAGTGGATGGTAGGGCTTGAAATACTGCCTGTCTGCTCCAAAAAAATAAAAACCCATGTCGGCTTTTTGACTGTCGACTTGCCATTGTAAATCGAATATTTTTGTCGACCTTCCATCCATGTTGAACTTAGTCATGTCGACATATTTCAGGTCTTGACCTAAGCTATGTCTACCTTTTGCTATGTCGACCTAATGACCATATGCTGAATTCTGACGGCTTATTTATTGGTTAATATAGCAGGTATTCTGAGCATTTGTTGGGGCTTCTTGTTGTGCATGGAGCCGTGGTTAGAATTTGGTTCGCAGCATTCTTACTACGATACGTGTTTTCTGGATCTCCTCACAGAGTTAATCTGCTTTCACACACAATTTCCCCGGAGGGCTTTGCCCTCGTTCCTAAGGACACGCGGAGTACGGTAACACGTTTTGCAGACAGGCATTGTTTAAGCATTAGTGGGGGGGAACCTGACACACTCTGCTTTGTCGTGGAACTAAAAGTCCCAGCATAGACGTGCTGGCGCCCAACATCTGGAGGGGCGGAATTAATGATCCAGTCTTTTGGTTGAAGTCACTTCCTGGTGCCCATAGAAACCTAATAGGACAAATTGTATTTTGTTTATAGTTCAAAGGAACGTGTATATTGGGAAGCTGCAGTATACAACACATATCTGTTCTAATTATATTTTAATTACAAGATAACTACTTGCCAGAGCTCCGGCTTTCAGCAGCAGCTCGGTCCGATCACTACCCTTAACTTTTTTTTTTCTCTTTTACATATTTTTAGAGTTGTCGCAGAAAAATCATCCTATCTGGGACACCAGAATCCTGCATTTCTGGGTTGCCCTGTTGTTGTTGTTGTTTTTTCTTTTTAAACAAGGATTTATAATTATTTATTTGATGTGTGTGTGTTTTTTTTTTTTTTGTGTTGTGCTGTGTTTGAGATGATATGCAAATTGGTCTTAACCCTTTGAGTGTCAGGTGAATTTGTCACATTTGTGAAAATTGGCTAGCAAACATTTGTATTCACCATGGTGACCTGTAATGTTTACAATTATATAGGAAATATAATCTTTTTTTGACACATTGTTTATTTGAATTTATATAACAAATGCGAGCGACTCTGGCATTTTCAGCGGATGCTTTGCACATCTCAAAGGGTTAAAGTATTGCCTCAGTACACTATGGTGTGTTTTACTGCCTGCACAGCACTGAGGTCAAGGGTTCAATTCCCACCATGGCATTATCTGTGTGGAGTTTGTATGTTCTCCCTGGCCGGCAAGAATCAGTCGTGTGAAGGCCATGAGACCAGATGGCGCTGTAGCAGTTCTATACACCCTTCACCCGCAATGGAAACCCCTACATCCCTTTAAAGTGTCAGCTGCATGCTGCAAATGGCCGCCGTTCCAGTGCGTAACTGTGGGGTAGATGTATCAAGCCTTGGTCACCGCCTTTCTCTCTATCCAATGCTTGAAGATTTCACCCTGCATCTGGGAAATCTGGCTGATAACTGCTTATCGGGTTGTTGGACTGCTTTGCCCAGCGTGTTTCCCATATTGCAGCAAGCAATCTGATTATTATTTTTTTAAGGCAATTTTATGTATTTGAACCGATAAATAAAAGTTTTGGGTTTATAGTTACTTCAGGTGACCCATGCAGTAAAAGTACATTCTACCTATGAAATGTTCTCTTCTGCGGTTAAAGCCGACAACGCCAGGATTCCGCTTTTTTGATTTTTAGGTTGAGGTTTGTGCTACTCTTACCTCGTCCATTAGAGACATGCGCCGTCTGGCGGCTCCTGCAGTGTGGACTCTGCTCTTAATTGCGGTTTCCAATCAAAGCGAATGCAATCCCAATATCAACAGCCAAAAAACTAGAAATGAAATGCTTGTAATGTCTTTATGTAATATATATAATGCCCCCCCCCCCTTTTTCATCCCTGCTTGATGCACTTGTAATCCACAAAAAATTCCTAGTGTGCGCAAGCATACATGGCCAATAAAGTTGATTCTATTCTATAACATCTCTATCCCACTCGTTGCTGATTTCTGCATCTTGCATGGCACATTTGAGGCAGGCTACAGCAGTGCATATGCCCATCTGATTAGGGTTATTGACTGATGGCTGCTAAGGCGCGGTCCGGTTTATTTTCTATGTGTAAGATCTCTGGTACTGGGGAGTATGTAGCACATGGTGATTACTGTAGCTGCCTGTGTTTCTTTACAATGTGGTTGAAATTGTTCTGTTTAACCCTTAATTGCATTTTTTAAGTGTTTTGCCTGGTTATGGTATTTTAGATCTACAATGTCTACAGTCATTTGGTCGACAGGGTCCAAAGGTCGACGAGGTTTTTTGTGTCTATGTCGACAAAGGTCGACATGGACACTGTCTAAGTGTACTGCATCCCCTCGCATGGCTCTCTATGCTTGCCCTGCTATGGTCTTGGTGCATGTTCGGCACAGTGTTATATTCTTCCTCCACGCCGTAGTGGATGGTAGGGTATGAAATACCGCCTGTTGACACATGTCGGCTCAAAATTCTGTAAAAAAATGTTGACAATTGGACCCTGTCGAACTAGAGTCAATCTATCATGAGTCTGGATACCTTTTTTTTGCCTTGTCTTGGGTATGGGTCATTGGGTCAACCACAGAAGGGTCAACATGGCTAAAGTGGACAGGGTTGGAAGGTCCACACAAGCGTTATGTCGACAATGGCTAGGTCGACATGAGTTTTTCACGGTTTTGTCCCGGGTGTCGACATGGACACCATGAAAGTATACAGCGTCTCCTCGCGTGGCTTCAGGCCTATTCTCCCTCCACGCCCTAGTGGATGGTGGGGCATGAAATATTGCCTGTCGGCACGTCGACTCCAAAATACATGAAAAAACTCATGTCGACCTTTTGACTCGACCTTCCGACCCTGTCGGCCCAAGTCATGTCCACCTTCAGTCGTTAACCCAATGACTGTATATCGTTGGTATTTTTTTTCCCCCTGTGATCCTACCCCTATTACTCCAATTGTAGACCTGTGTAATCCGGCCACGGAATCTAGCCAGTAGGCCGACTTTGTACGTTCCCCTATTTAGTTTAGAAGATGGTTTGGGCCTGCACTTTGTTCCGGACATATTTATGGGCTTTGTAATGTGCTTGTATGTCATCGTCTTGACCATTCTGAAGCTCGGCGGAGGGTGTTGGCTCTTTGTAAATATTGACTAATAATAATGGCCGTAGTTTGAGTTGCAAGTATGGGGACATAATGCTTAAACTCGGAGCAGGAATTTAATTCTGGCCGGAGCCTATTTTTTATGTTTTTGGATTTGTCTTGTAAATGTCTCCGCCACGAACAGACTTGAGCACAGAACGCTGAGGTTTCTTTTTTAAATATTTATGCTCATGTAAACTGAATAATTAGGATGTTTCATTTTAGTGTCTAGAGGTAGAAGACGCGAAGCAGCTAATGCTTCTGATATATTACTCCTGGCACCCAACGCTCGGGAGTAATATCTCTGTGATGACAACGTGCGCACTTCTTCCCCTGGCCTCAAAAGATCCGTCTGGCTCCTAAATGTGACAAACTGGCTCCCCAGCCATAATCGATCGCATCTATGACCAGTAGAGAGTAGCCGAAGGCCGGTTCCTGCAAGTCCCAAATGTGTTTCCTAATGATACGTCACTTTCCTTTTCCAGATACTAGGAATGCTCCCAGCAGCTGCTCAGCGTCTAGGGAGCTATAGGCCTGATAAGGCCTAAACTCGCTTTTGGAGCAGTCGGAGAGGAAGGCCTGAAGCCAGTATACTATTATATTATATAATTAAATGTGTTGCCCTTCGCCGTCCTTGAACCAGGCGTGAAGTGGTTAGACCGACGATGGCGGGATACATTCCACAGCACGTGAATTTATCGGGACCTGTTGCAGGAACAGTTCGATGTGATACTGAGGGAATACGAAGCTCTTAATCCTGGAGCCCATCTCCACCTCTCTCACGACCTGAAGATTTATGGTGTTCTGTTTTGATGGCGGTTCATTCACCCAGAGGAATTGACTCTCTTCCGGGTCAGGTTGGGAGGTCAGGAGAAGAAGCTTTGATAAGATCAAGGAAATGGAAAACGGAGTGAGAGAGGACCACGTAGCATAAAAGCTGCAGGGCAAATGCTGTATAGCCACCTAAACCACAGTTTTTTTTAACCCTTTTGCATGCCAAGGGAATTTGTCAAAATAGGTGTGAATTTCCAAGAAAATTTTTTTTTTAATTAACCCTTTGAGTACAAACGTTGCCGTGATCCTCAAAATATCAATGAAATATGCCAGTGTCGCTCACAGTGATTTTTTTTTTATTTTTTTTTGGGAGTGCAATATTTAGCTAAACTTTATTTATATTAAAAGAGCAGTCACTGAGCGGCGCTGGCATTTTTAGCAGATATTTTGAAGATCGCTGACAGCAATGTTGGCACTCAAAAGGTTCAGGCGAACGCAGAACAGCAGCGCAATGTGGCTCTTAATGGCTTCCACAGTTACATATTGCAATGAGTGGAATTTCAAGACACTCTGAAATACTGCTAAACTCCATTTATGTCTGTCCGTATCGGAGTGGGAATTGTCCTGTATAACACCAGCCTAAAATGTATATTTTGAAGTTGACCAGTCACTTCTGCCACCTGCCCCTGTCAGCAGAAAGGCCTCGGCTGAAATGTTGCAGACTTTTGACTTCCTAAACGGATGGATTATGCGTCCACTAGTGAATGTTCCAACTGACTGGACATACCATATGACCCAGGAGGTCAGGGGCAGAGTGAAAGTAGGCCACAGGAGACAATATCCTCGTGGGCTAGTTTCCCTTGCCAAGCTTCGGGCCTGGTGGCTCGCTCTGCTTAGCTTGTCACCTGGTTGCTAAAAGCAACCGGTGGTAGCATGGATAGTGAAATAGGTGTGCCACACCGACCTTGCCGTTGTGTGTCACATGGTATATTCCATTAGTCACGTGGTCCAAACTATACTTACTGCATGAGAGCTAGCTGCTATCCTTCATAAATACATGCATAACCCTCTGAGGCACTTATGTATTATATAGCTACCCTTCTGGACTTGTAACTTGGTGTGACTGCTATGGTATTACTGGTGCCTGTCCTTGTGTTTCCCCCTATATCCCTATAGATTGTAAGCTTGCAGCAGGGCCCTCCTACCTCCAAGTCTGTATGTTGTTACCCAGTTTGTTTTATCACTGTCTACTATTGTAAAGCGCAACGGAATCTGCTGCGCTATATAAGAACCTGTAAATAAATAAATAAATGGGTGTGGTATATTGTTCCGACAGTTGGGATCCCGACTGGCTGAACTCAGACAGCATGGCGTGCTGCTGTCTGCGACAGCATGCGGGCACATTGGCTCACTACGCTATGTCACCATTTTATTCTCCCTCTATGGGGGTCGTGGCCCCCCCGAGAGAGAATAGCCGGTGTCCGTCAGGAACCCATCTGTCGCTGTGTTAACAGTCGGGATCCTGACTGTCGGGACCCCGTCCGGCACCCTTATAAACAGGTGTCACTCATTTCTATTGGCTAAGTAGGTGAAATGGCTGCCTCCACTCCCTGTGGTTGAAATGCACATTTTATGCAGTATTTGCGTGGTTTTTTAAAAATTTTTACCTCACTTTATGGTCTGGTAGTCAGGCCTCAGGTCTGACGTGTCCCGACTGCTGTATTGCGGCTACAATCTTGCTCTTTGCGGCTGCCCCCATGCATTTACAATAGCAAATGGCGTACTCTTATTAAATCCCTTTACCAGTCTTCGTTTAATTCCGTCTGGTACACCTGTCTGCCTAATGTCTCCCCAGCTAGCACAAAGAAATGCTGATCATTGCCAAAAATCATAGATTACATGGCTTGTCTTTCTCTAATTGCCTTGTGTCCAGAGCCAAAAACCTATTGATCAAGTGGAGATGAATTAAAATATAGATAATTAGTTGAGATCGATAACGTCTACTTGAGGAGTCCAGATACGAGAAATTCTGTATAATACTCCAATTTAATAGGAATTGCCCGATGGGCCCCATAGCAAAGTTACTGGTTTGGGCCGAGTTACCATCATTTTTATGTATAGGGGGTAAAAAATATATAGAAAAGGAATGACATCTGTCACCATTAGGCCTAAGCCTTAGGTTGACACCTGAAATGTGCCGACAGGAGATATTTCATGCCCTACCGTCCACTACGATGTGGTGGGAAAATAAAATTGTGTGGTAAACGGGCGCGGTACACTTGGGCGGTCTCCATGTTGACTGTGTCGACAGTCGACAAAATAGATGTAAAAAACTTGCGTCAAGCTTCCCTGTTGCCTCTTTGGTGACGTTAAAGGGAGGTTGCCAAAAGTGGACAAGTTTTTTTTTTTTTTTTTTTTTTTTTTTTATAAAGTAAACTATGAAAACACTGCATAGGCGGCGTGATCATACCTGCAATTGTTAGTCAATATAATAATATAAAAATTGTAGACGATCAGCATTCTCTGCTATGGCAAAGCACTTTTTAGCTTGGTATAATTATTATTATTTTTGTTCAATTATAAACATGTCTGTAGATGGCTGGGTGTAGATGCATAATCTCGCATTAGGTTGATTTCGCTGTATGCAGCTGTTAGCATAATGGTAATGTGTTTGTATGTGACAATTACTATAATGGCAAATGCATGCTCCCACAGTATTTTCAGCTAATTTATCTGTGAATGCGTTTTGTAATCTCCAGTGGACGGTATATTACTTATCATGCAATTTTCTGATTTTTCATCTTGATTGAGCGGACGTGTATACAGGACTTGGGGGGAATCTAGTTGGAGCATCAATGTGCAGCCGCAAACCGTACACGCTCTCTGGTTGCTGTGCGGTAGGATAATGCCGTAGGGACTGTTAGTCAGAGTTGTGCGGTCCTTAAATAATAGAAAAGCCATTTTCTATTCATCGTGCAGACTTGTTGCTGTGATTCACGTATGGTTGTCTTGTGTGCAAATTTACCAGCAAAAGCATATTCTACGTTATCTGTTCATTTCCTTAATCGTTGGTCAATAAAGTTTGGTCAAAGGAACAGATTTTTTTTTTTTTCTTTTTCTGTTCTTGCAGTTACCGCTGACACATCAAATCCTAGCAAACGTTGCCTGGTGCAAGAACTATAAAGATAATGGGGTATTCAATCCCGGCTGAAATTTTCGCCAGGCGAAAAAACAGCAGAGGTTCACGTTTTCGTTTTTTAGTACATTTTCGCCCTGGCATGGGCGAAAAATACGCAAATTCACCATGACAACTTGAATTCGGACCAATTTCTCCGATGCACTGGATTTTTCGCCCATACATGAAATCGGCATTGGGATTGAATAGGCAAATTGAATATCTCCCAATGTAAGCAAATGGGCTCCCAATCACCTTTCCTTAAATGCGCTGGCTTTAATCACCTATTTACGTAGCTTAAATGCAAAAGGTACAGTGGCGGATCCAGAGGTGGGGCTGCAGCACATTATAAGCTTGGAGCAAATCAATAGGACAGGCAGAGAAATAGAGAACGATATCTAACCAATGGCAGCTCCAGAGGTGGGGGCCCATTGGTAAGATACCGTTCTCTATTTCTCTGCCTGTCCTATTGATTTGCTCCAAGCTTATAGCCACAGCAGTCAGGACTCCCATGGTGATCTGTAAATAAGCCTTGGCATGGGAGCTTCCGAGCGCTGAGCCCTTGCTGGGAAATAGCTGGATCAGGCAAGGTACATTAGTCCGTTGTCAGACTGCAAGTACCATCTCTCGCGACTGATGAAACAAAAGGTATTGTAACTAAATCCCAGTATACACGGGTGATTTTTAACCAGTATCCCTCAGGTTTTTTGGGTGTACAAGGCGATAAAATGCTAAGAGCGATTTTGACTTTTCAGTGTTGACTTGTCTGTCATAACTAAAAAGTCGCTGGGAAAAACTGTGCACGGTGCAATATGGTCACTGAGCAATTATGAGCCAAAATCGCTCAGCGACCATCTTGCACCGTTTGTACACACCGTAACTATGGGTACCCCTCTGTACTTTGGAACTTTCCTTTCCTAAACCCTATCTTAATGATAAACTGTATGTATAAATCTTAATTATTGCTGACCTAGCACAAATGACGACACGTTTTTGACGTAGTAGTTGATTTGGAATGGATCTCACTCTTTTTGAATGCGAACATGTCTTGTCTGGAGTATAGAGTAGCATTTATCCATGGGTTTCCGAGTGGCTGATCGACACATGAACAGGCCAACATGACTTTTTGAGGTTTTTTTTTTTTTCATTCTTTGAATCTTATGCTAAGTCACCATCCGTATAAACTCTGATTGGGGTGTGTAAAGCAAAGCGTACACTAATTGTGGGGGTATACGTGCTCGGGTGTCGAAATTGGCATGAAAAAAAAAGTGAAAAACGTCGTTTTTTTTAATCAATGCTAATATTGTGTATGTCGACCTTTTCACGTCGACTTATTGACTGTTGAATTGACCATTGCCGGTGAGCTATATCACCCCCTTATCCATGGGTGTGGGCGACTAAGCACGCAGAGCGGAATTCCTGTTTTTTTTTTTTTTTATGTTTTTCACTTTTTGCTAAAATGCAATTCGGCGATTTTCTTTACGGCCATCTTTAATTTTTTTTTTCTTTCAAATACATAGTAAGGTTTCATTCTATAAATGAGACGCCTAGTGATTTTAATTCCATGTTCTAAGGAGGGGTATTCAATGTGGGGTCACGGCTGTCCCGTTCTTGGTCAGCTCGACCGAGAATAAACAGGCGGGATTCAATGTCCTGCCTGCCTCGGGGCGAGAAGGGGGCGTGGCTGCGAGAAGTGGCCGGGAATTGCTGAGCCGCGGCTGGGAGCTCGGCAATTCCCGGTTGTTCTCGGCAGAACGAGCCCGACTACTTGTGAAGTCGCGCCCGTTCTGCAAGATCCCCTGCTCAATGCTGTCGAGGAAGACAGCATTGAATAGGGCCCGGCGGCCATCTCCCCCGACAGGAGATGCTCGCCGGTGATTGACCATCCCCCCCTTAATGTGATAAATGGTGTATTTTTCTCCCTGTAAGCCGCTGCTGGCACACTGTGTGTACATGGATACGACTGATAGCTGGATTTGCGGTGAGGGAGTTAATCTTGCCGCTTGAGTCCCCCCTCTGGAAAGAGGCATATTATACGCCTGTAAAGTTCAGCTCTCGCCGCGCAGTGTTCTAGAGCCCGGTATTCCGCAATAGCCGATAATTCCATTTGGCTCACGGTAGATCTCGCCGCTCTTAAACCTTTACATTAGTGCCACGATCTGTTAAATTAGCGGCCAAGCGCATAGATCAACCAAATTACAATATCATTCATAATGCCTTTCCATGCATAGTGCGGTCGGCTATATATTTAAGTGCTGGGGAGAAAAAAAAAAGTAATTTATAGAGTACTTTCAAAGAGCGACTTAATTATTTGTGGCTAGTTTTCCCCACAGGGTCCCGTACAATCTAAGTGTAAAGTCAAACCATGAAATGAAACGCGCTCTGATTTTATTCGAGGGCGGCCGTGTCTGACACTCTGCGGACAGGATGAGAAGCGACGTGAAAAGCAAATATTTCTGTTCTTTTTGATTCCACGCAGACACCCCCCCCCATCATTCTGTGTAAATTGAATGCCCTGCGGGCTTCCTACGGCCAGTGTGTAAATTGAATGCCCTGCGGGCTTCCTACGGCCAGTGATTGACTGCTGATGAGGTGAAGCTTCAGACTAAAGGCTTTCTCCTTAGCAGCAGTTAGTGGGTGCGTTATTGCTGCGATGTGGCTAACACTCCGCATAAGTAAACATTTACATTCCACAGGCCTGAGGGAATAATACAAGTGGGATCGTTAGTCTTATTCCAGGCTTTCCAGTAAGGAGGGGGAAAAAAAGTGTGTATATATAAAATATAATATTTCACTCGCTTGGACATTGCTGCACTTATATCTCTATTAACTTTGATCAGGAATACATCCGTGTAACGGACTGTTGGTGGACGCTGGCGGTCAGACATACGATGCCTAAAGGAGGGAATCCATACAAGGGTTATGTAAATTACTGACCCATAGGTCCCTTTCACACAAACCGGCAGCCGCGGAGCGGCAAAACCCTGCACGGCCAAGAAGCCGTGCCGCACACAGAAATATACAATGGTGGGGATGGCCACAGCCTGGCAGCCATCCCTGACATCCGTCTTCAACCAGGCGACTGGGCCGTGACCATCCTGTGTTAATGAACACCATGCTTTCCATTGTTAACTACTGTGTACGGCACTGCTCTTGGCCGTGTGGGGTTTCGCCGCCCAGCGTCAGCCGGAGCATGTGAAACCACCCTAAGGGCGGTTTCACATGCTCCGGCTGACGCCGGGCGGCAAAACTCTACACGGCCAAGAAGCCGCGCGGTACACAGAAGATAACAATGGACAAGACTGTGTCTATTCACACATGACGGTCACGGCCCGACCCTCCACTGTAGGGCCTAACCCTCTATACCCCGCCACCTAAACCTAACACCCTGTCTCACAGTCTAATCTTTCACACAGTCCTCTTGCCCATCTTCCCCTACTGCCCCCCTCCCCTGACATAATCCTAATACTTACATACCAGCAGTCAGGATTCCAACGCCGCTCTCTCTCTACTGCATATCACTCCAGTGCTTCGTACATCTCCCCTTAAGTCAGCAATTTCTACCTTTCAGGAGTTTTTGAATAGGTAAATGTCTAATTTGCATGTGCAAATACCAACCGTCATGGGGTGGGGCCAAATATGGCCCATATCGAATGGGTCTGTACCGGTCACATTATGCTAATATTGCCTTTTCCGCCGTGTGGTAACGTGGCTCCTAATAACAGATGGGTTTGTGATGACGGCTGTCACTATAAGCCTTGTTGCCATGACGTTATACTACATACCCTCTCGTCTCCGCCTGCTGCTTCCTGATTAATGACATGTATGTTTTACCTATTTGCATACAGTAATGAGACTCATATCCTATAGGCAGAAATCAAAATAAGTTTAAAAACCAAAAACGTGGCTTTATGGTGAAAGTACTCAGTCTAGCACGTGAGGTTACCAAAAGCTACGGTGCTGCAGATATACAAGGCTTTCTAATAGGCGCAAATACGGCGTAACCCATAACAGTGGATTAGCTACTGTGCTGTATCTCCGTCAGCTTTATCTATCGCCACTTGGAGAAATGAAACGGCAGCATTATCCTGAAGTAACGAGACGGTATAAAAAAATTGGTATTGTTTGCGAAACACGCGTGAGAGGGTGTAATTAATTAAAATGTGGCTGCACGCGCTGCGATTCTGCCGCCCCGCAAGTCACGGCGGCGTTCGGGGTGAAGTTTTATAGCCTCACATCTCTGTTTATAAAAACTTCCAGCTCGCAGTTGCCTCCAGTTAATTTGATGCTGGCAGCACAGATGCAGAGCTTGGCGTTGTGTGATAGCAGATCACACACAGCGCGTGACGTTTATGGAATCGGACGCAATAACACGGACACCCTTGGGCCTTTTGGCTGACGGCTGTAAACATGGTCTTCGTGATAGAAGATCTTCCTCCAGGCGGTCGGGAAAACGAGCGTGTCTCCTTCCCCGCATGAATGTGCAATAGGAGTCAAACCGAGAATCCTTCTCTCCCCGGCTCCCTCTGATCTGCGCTTGAATTGTGGACTTAGAACGGGTCACCGGGGGCTTATCCTGACAGCCGTCTGTCACTTTCCTTACTGATCTGCAGGGCTACAGCCCTACCTGCTACCTCAGAGCGTATTAGAAGTACGCGCACATAGATGGCTTTTGGAACGCGCACGGTCAGTTCTTCCGCAAGGCTTGGCAGAAAGCTTATTATCGCAATGGCAGTGGAGTCAATGCCCCCCCCCCCCCCCAGAACTACTCCTCGATGACCCATTGAGTTGCCCTTGAGTAGACGTGGTCTTGACGTCCCGTGGTTTGCTGACATGCTGTATTTTAAGGAGGAATTTTAGACTTTTTGTTTAAAATAAATCTCCTTAACCCTTTGTGTGGATGCATTTTTAGGGAGTGTTTCCTGCGCTTGGATGGTCAGAATCAGGCGTGCGCAGAATGTATTTGTTCTGCCTCTGGTAAAACATGTCTGGTGTAGCATTGGTTATTTGGGAAATGTTTTACAACACCTGCTTGTCTGATAAAGGGCTGGTTTGTGCTTTTGAGACCTTAATAAACATATCTGTGAATTGTGGTGTTCGGCTGCAAATGTATTGACTGTAAATGACCATATAGGCTGGAGAAGGGAGGGGTAGTAGTATAACATGTGGATATCTTAAGTGCTATTTTTTGCTAAAAGTATTTTGGCCAAGACTGAAAACAAAATATATGAATAAACAGACTTACAAATCCATTTGTGTCCCCCGTCTTGCAGTAAAACGCGTGCTTCTGTTTTTTCCAAAAATGCATAGCATTATCAATGCCAAAGATAGTAAGATCTAGCTGCCAACATTAAGAATACTTTCCAGGGATAATTGGCTCATGAGACCGTACATAAAAATGCTCTGCGCTGTGTATGTGGACCAAGGCGCACTGCAGGAATCATTGCATGTATGTTATAGGGATCTAGCCATGCTGCAATAATCATTACATGAATGTTATAGGGATCTATGTGCACTGCATGTATATTCTAGGGATCTAGGTGCACTGCAATAATCATTGCATGTATGTTATAATAGGATATATGCACACTGCATGTATATTATAGGGATCTAGGTGCACTGCAATAATCATTACATGTATGTTCTAGGGATCTAGGCGCACTGCATGTATATTATAGGGATCTAGCCATGCTGCAATAATCATTACATGAATGTTATAGGGATCTCTGCGCACTGCATGTATATTCTAGGGATCTAGGTGCACTGCAATAATCATTGCATGTATGTTATAATAGGGATCTATGCGCACTGCATGTATATTATAGGGATCTAGGTGCACTGCAATAATCATTACATGTATGTTCTAGGGATCTAGGCGCACTGCAGTAGTCCTTACCACATGTATATTACTGGATCTAGGTGCTCTGCAGTAGCCTTTACCACATGTATATTACAGGGATCTAGGCGCACTGCAGTAATCCTTACCACATGTATATTACAGGGATCTAGGTGCACTGCAGTAATCCTTACCACATGTATATTACAGGGATCTAGGTGCACTGCAGTAGTCCTTACCACATGTATATTACAGGGATCTAGGCGCACTGCAGTAATCCTTACCACATGTATATTACAGGGATCTAGGTGCACTGCAGTGATCCTTACCACATGTATATTACAGGGATCTAGGTGCACTGCAGTAGCTCTTACCACGTGTATATTACAGGGATCTAGGTGCACTGCAGTAGCTCTTACCACGTGTATATTACAGGGATCTAGGTGCACTGCAGTGATCCTTACCACATGTATATTACAGGGATCTAGGTGCACTGCAGTAGCTCTTACCACGTGTATATTACAGGGATCTAGGTGCACTGCAGTAGCTCTTACCACGTGTATATTACAGGGATCTAGGTGCACTGCAGTAATCCTTATCACATGTATATTACAGGGATCTAGGTGCACTGCAGTAAGCCTTACCACATGTATATTACAGGGATCTAGGCGCACTGCAGTAATCCTTACCACATGTATATTACAGGGATCTAGGTGCACTGCATTAATCCTTACCACATGTATATTACAGGGATCTAGGCGCACTGCAGTAATCCTTACCACATGTATATTACAGGGATCTAGGTGCACTGCAGTAATCCTTACCACATGTATATTACAGGGATCTAGGCGCACTGCAGTAGTCCTTACCACATGTATATTACAGGGATCTAGGTGCACTGCAGTAAGCCTTACCACGTGTATATTACAGGGATCTAGGTGCACTGCAGTTATCCTTACCACGTGTATATTACAGGGATCTAGGTGCACTGCAGTTATCCTTACCACGTGTATATTACAGGGATCTAGGTGCACTGCAGTAATCCTTATTACGTGTATATTACAGGGATCTAGGTGCACTGCAGTAATCCTTACCATGTGTATATTACAGGGATCTAGGTGCACTGCATTAATCCTTATCACGTGTATATTACAGGGATCTAGGCGCACTGCAGTAATCCTTACCACATGTATATTACAGGGATCTAGGTGCACTGCAGTTATCCTCACCACATGTATATTACAGGGATCTAGGTGCACTGCATTAATCCTTATCACATGTATATTACAGGGATCTAGGTGCACTGCAGTAGTCCTCACCACATGTATATTACAGGGATCTAGGCGCACTGCATTAATCCTGATCAAATGTATATTACAGGGATCTAGGCGCACTACAGTTATCATCACCACATGTATATTACAGGGATCTAGGTGCACTGCAGTAGTCCTTACCACATGTATATTACAGGGATCTAGGTGCACTGCAGTAATCCTTACCACATGTATATTACAGGGATCTAGGTGCACTGCAGTAATCCTTATCACATGTATATTACAGGGATCTAGGTGCTCTTTCTTTTTTAATAATCCTGCATGAGTACATATTTTATTGGGTCATGAAAATAAAACGAGATGCTAAGAATGTAGTATAATATGTGGAATAAGAACTGTACTATTACGTTGGCCAATAATGAAATGTAGGATAATTCTATTTGTAGGGACAAACCTTTAAATCCTAGGACTGTCCTAGTGTATGGCTACAGGTTGCATGCTTTGGGACAAAGTGTACCAATCCCTCCATTATCTAGCACCAAGAAATGGGGAAAGAAGTACATGATTATTCCATGGATTGAAAAAAAGAAAAATACTTGATAAACTTTGTTAAATATATCCTTTTCTTTTAAACGTCATATTAGTGTTCTTCCACTTGATAACCTGCAGGGGCTGTGTGGGTGGCCCTCTGTTTTCCTAAAGGGCCCAACTTTACCCATAAATCCTTTTAATCCTAGTAGTAAATTAAAACAATGCATTTAATTAAAGATGGAGACACATCTGTGACAGCATGCCAGCGGGCATATTTAAAAAAGTGTTACAAGCGGTACTAAACGTGGCAATAAAGTAGGAAGGTGCGGCCCGGGGGCTGCCTGATGTCTGTCTGCTTCATGTGGAATACAGCTTTTGTTACAATGCATCTGTTCCCCACCAGTCTACCGCGGGTGGTATATTTTGACATAGTGCAGTGGCCAGCTGTGACCCTGAAGATGGCCGAGCAGCTTAAAACGCACCCGCCGCTCCAGTACATATGGGTGGGGTTAAGATCTGTCCTCTGAGATGGCCAGTCCATACAGGTTATTGAGTTCTGTGTATGTCAGTCCAGAATCGCCCCCACCCCACCCGGGAACATGTCAGGCGGCATTGTCATCCTGATTTCCATAGAACGGTCACAATGTAGGGAGCACAGACTCCCTTGTTTGCCGTTTCGGTGGGTCTTCCAGGACGAGGTGCTTTCCTGCAATGACCATTCAATGACAAAAAGACACTGGATTTAGGCACCTTCCTAACATCAATGCTTCTTACACTCCTACCTCCAGATGAGCAGTCTACTATGTATTCGGTGCCCCTTACCCATTTTATACCATCATCAACACATGTCTGCTGCAGAAACATACCATTTTGCTTGCGCAGGGCTGTCCAATCACTTTTGCCTACACATACTGAAAGATTTCTTCATGTTTTAATAATTGTAGCAAGCCTACACAAAAGGAACGATAAATGAGGGGAATGTTCAGGTATGCAATAAGTGCGACTGCTACACACAACCAGTTACAGTAATGCTGGCAGCACAAGTTTCCCATACGCCTCACTGGGGTAAGAGGTCAAACCTGTGATGTTGGTAGACTCAACGAGCTGATTTAAACCCACGCATTGCAATGATGTTGGAAATTTAAATCTCCCCCTCCCCCCTCCTTTTGAATGTCATTTGAAGGTTAGCAAGCCCCTCAGTCAGTCACTTAAGTTGACACGCACATTGTCATTTAAATTCCGCTCTCCTTCCTTAATGCGATTCTGGCTTTATTCTCTTCCGGCCGGCATTTATTGACTGCACATTCTCCCACCTCAGGCCTGTAAAAGGGACTTGAGTGTCTGCTTTCCTGATGACGCTTTGTGCTCGATGTACGATTACACACACATGCTCTGGGTCAGGCAAACAGCCAGGCGTTCCGAATGTAGCCAGCAGGAAAAAATAAGCATTAGGATTCCCAGTAAGCCTCCCATCCGTCAGCGCGTGCCTCTCGGTCAGAGTGAACTATGGGGAGATTGCCGGTATTAAGTGGGCAGGGTAATGAAAGGCTTGCTTGCCATCAGCGTGGCAATTTTTTTAAATGGAAAATCACGTTAAATGCTGGTATCAGAGGGACTTCTGTTATCATCCACCTTACAGGAATCAGAAGGAATCTTATTCTTTGTCCACATGGCAGGTTGCATGGTTGTGATATTGGATTAATAGTGCTTAAATAACATTGAGATTGAATGTGCATAGGGAGAAAAAAATGCCCCAGTCGAAATATAATTTTGAGTTCAATTTTGTAAAATATTTGTTGAGATTTTTTTGTTCTTTTTTTTTCTTCAAATTGCTTTGGGTAGCAATGTAGAGTAGTGGTTAGTATGGTCCAGCCACGTCGACTGGACGCCTATCTGTGTAGAGTTTGTATGCTCTCCCTGTATTTCCTTCCTCAGTCCATGTGGTTTGGAATGTAGACTGTAAATCCCACTGCTGCAGGGACTGAGAATTCTTGCAGTAGGTAGGTTCTCTATAAATCAGTGCTTCTCAAATGCTGTCCTCAAGACTAACTTAACAGTCCAGGTTTAAAGGATATCCTATGTTGAGGCACAGATGATTAAATCAAAAGGACTCGGGGGGTAGATGAATGAAGCAGTGATAAGGGAGGAGAAGTGATAAATTGCCTGGTACTTTATCACCAGCCAATCCGCTCCTGGCTGTTAAGTTACAGGCTGGGTTTAAAAAGGGACAGTTAGAACCTGATTGGCCGGCGATAAAGTACCAGGGACTTTATCACTTCTCCTAACTTATCACTGCTTCACACATCTACCCCTCTGTTAATAAAGTCATCTGTGCTCAAGCATAGATATCCTTGAAACCTGGACTCTTAAGGCCCCATACACATGGTGAGATTGTCTATTGACCAATTTTGACTAAGCAATTTTGAGAGAGTTTTTAAATAAGCGATTTTGTCTAAAGCCCTGTACACACGGTGAGATATTGGCTAATGGACAATTTTGACTAAGCAAGTTTGGGAGAGATTTTGGCTGGATGCACTGGAGATTTTGACTAAGGATTTTGTCTAAAGGCCCATACACACTGGGCGACTTTGAGCTGAAAGCCGCTCAAAACACCCAGTTTGAGCGGCTTTCAGCTCAAAGCCGCCCAGTGTGTATGGCCCGGCGGTGAGCGCTGCTGCGCGCTCCTGCATCATCGCCGGGAAAGCCGTTCATCCGCTGGTTATACCAAGTGGACGAAATACCACCCACCCAACTAACTCATTCTTTAAACACAGTAGTGAGGAGCTGAATGGCTGGTATTTTATCTCAGTTTATTTTATCACTCTCCATAGACCCTTTTATGCAGAAGCTACATTTTAACGGAACCATGCGGGTTTCCAACTCTTATTCAAACTATCATCTGCTCCGTACTCCCTTAAGGGGCCTACACACCTAGAGATTTTGCTAGATCACTTGCCACACGGCGCTGCACAGTGATTTGCCAGCACTGTGTGGGTTCTCCGCTGAGAACACTGGTCCTGACCGGCTATCCCATTAGATTTATCCAGTATAGTGACGCGTGGCGAATCCTGGGAGATGTGATGCTGCCCGTTGGTGGCTTCTGGTCTGACTGCACCCAATTCGCCCTGCTGTCGCTGGTCCGCTCAGAAGCAGCTGCTATTGCTTTTCCATAGGGGATCGGCAATGCAGAGCATGTATGCACTATATAAATGGGGTAATAACCGATCCGCTTCTAACCACGGAATGAGAAAATTGAAAGGGAAAACGGCTGATTTTTATATCCGTTCATCTAATTATACGCGCAGAGTATCCGACTAAATCGTGCATAAAATTAAAGCATTATGCTATTCGGCTGGTGGTTAGTTATGGACAAGTAGGGGTTAATCAGGCATTACATCATCGTCATTTAGCCGTACGTTCTGGTAATCACCAGCGTGTTCTCCTGCGCCCTCTCCGAAGCTCGGGAAGCTAAACATTCTGTTCTGGGCTGGCGATAGAGGATCGGCGAGCGGGATTTAATGTTCCCGTGAGTGCGGTCGCTCGCTCGTTCAACCGGCGGCTCTACAGCCTCCACGGGAAACATCAGGCGTACTTACTGGGACTTGTAGTTCCACAACAGATCGCACGCTTCATTTGCCCGTGCTGTGAAACTGTTGAGCAGATGCCCTTTTATATGTGCGGGTTAGATAGTCTTTTTATAGACCAAGGATAAAGCCATCGATCTGCAGTAATGACCAACGTCAGCGGCACTCGGTTCTGCCGGGTCGTAGCCCCCCCCCCCCTGATCTCCTCCTGTCCATTATTTCCAGAAGTTCTGAATGATAAGCCAGCCTCCCCATTGCCTGTAGCGCTCTATTTATCTAATAAGCCAGAGAGCGGATCACGTAACAGGAAACTCTCTCTCCCTGGGCTGGGGTCAGGCGAGGACAGGAGAGAATGGTAAGAAGTCTCACACCCAGACTCCCTGCGTTGCAGGCTGCAGTAAAAAGCCCGGGCCCATTCAGCGCAGATCGACCGGCATTCTTTCAGTGTGACTATTGTTCACTGCTCCATGCTCATAAAATGGTAATGGCCCCCCACGGGCGCCCCTCCTGAAGTGCCAGAGGGTTCTGATTACAGAGCACAGTCTGCGGTACACGTTCTATAGAAGACGTATAGAAATAAAAACCAAGAGGGGGTTCGAGGGGACAGGAATATCGCTGTTGGGTTAATAATGCCGCACGTGTTAGCTGAGGCTTCGAACGTTCTGTAGTCGCTTTGAGACATTGCATTCAGTTGTCCACGTTAAATTTTATGTTTTTTTTTTTTCCACCAGGTTATTGTCTACTCACTACATCATTTGACTGTGGTTGCCATGGTAGCCCATTACACTAAAGGGCAGGTTCATTTACCCTGCCTAGATCTATTCATTTTGCACCGTTGGTTCGGATTCATCACAGTCTTAAAGCTGCAGTGTCACCCTGGAAAAATATTCCCCATCTATCCGGGATCCCATGGGCTGGAGATGATTGCAGCTTGTGGGGTTGGCTCCTTCCGTTCATACCTACCTACAATTGAAGTCCCCCCCATATGTATATATTGAGCACAGCTCACCATGCTCAGCGCCTGCTCCTCTATGACGCCAGTCATTGCAGCACACTAAGAGTTAATTCGCTCCTAATTCTTTATCTGGAAAAATTCTGTATCCCTCTGGGCGTTCTATAGAACATACGTTTTTTTTTTTTTTTTTCCTTGTTGGAATGCTTCCAATTTAAGCAGCGTGAACATAATTGTACAGTGACGGTGGTGACATACGCCACCGATTAGCATTCAGGACTTATCTTCTCATAACTTGTTGAGCAGATTAGTCATGTGCCGTACGGATCGGTAACCTGACAGCCGGGCTCGCCTCTGTCGTGAGCGCCTCGACGCAGCGTCAGCATATAAAGGGCATTTCTGAACTCGGTTTGAAATGAAATGTGAGCCTGGTCTCCAGGGCACGAGGGGGGCAGGTTTGAGGCAGCACCTTTCTCTCCCCCCTCGTGACACCGTTTTTCCCTCAAACTTGCAGATTTTTGTGTGCACAGAATCCATCGACATGCCTGGCTACTGGGACCAGTTGTGATTGACTACATTCCTATAGCAGGCATACTGGTCAGTCAGCCGGACGCCTATACCCAAAGGGAAATGCTACAGTGTATCTGAATGACATGTAAGCATGGGATACGGTCGTTGGGTTGACAAGCATTGGGTCAACAGGGAAAAAGGTTGACATGGGTCATTAGGTCAACATGGGCAAGGTCGACACAGGGGTTTTCATTGGTTCTTGACCGACAGGCGGTATTTGATGCCCTACCATTCACTAGGCATGGTGGTAAAATAAAATAGTGTGCCAGGCGCAGCGAGGCACCGTGCCCGAAGAATGGCGAGTGCAGCAAGGTGACGCGGTGCTACATTTCAGTGTCCTTGTCAACATTTGGGTAAAAAAAAGGTGAAAAGCCCCATGTCGACCTAGACCCATGTCGACATTTCTGCATGTCGACCTAATGCTTGGAGACCTAATGACCCATACCCATAAGCATTTGCTGTGATGCTTGGTTTATGTGATATAGCTGAATGATGTCATTCACAGACATAATGGCTGTGTGTTCTGATAGGTGCACTTAGCGATATATATCGTTCCTCAGATATACGAGCGATATATCGCAGGGTCTGTCCAGCCTTACTCACATGAACTCAGGGAGCGAGTCTAGCGATGGGTATGCACTGATGATATATATATAGCCGCCTAGTACTTTATGCATACACTTGCTGCATAGTCCATCGGTGACTGACTTATCCACTAGGCAGGCGCACAGAAATGCCCGCCCAATTGTGACATCAGGTGCGACACGTTGGGCGGACAGTTGGGAAGTGTATATACACTTCCCAATTGTGTATATCAGTGGTTCCCAACCTGGGGTACTAGTACCCCTGGGGGTACTCTGCAGACCAGTTGGGGGTACTTGAAAATAATATTGGTAATGGCCGAAGATGAAAAAAAGTCTTTTGATGGCAGAAGAAGAAGAAGAAGTCCCGTTGCTATGGAGAAGAACCATGTTGTGTCACTTATGGTTCTGTCTTCAGCGTCTCATTGTGCTTTTGCCTGACCAGCAATCCAATGGAAGCTTCCCATGCTGCCCTCAGACGTCAGTGATCATCTGCCCTACACTGACACGGGTGGAATAAGCAGCGGCATTAATCCTACAGGTGTAAGTGGGAACCCTGGAGATAATACACAACAAGCGGCCAGACACGGAAGGGCACAATTCCTGTCCGCTACTCCTTAATATAAGGACATGCATAAGGATACGCATACCGCTCACTTCCACTCCACTCATAAGTACTGTCTTTATTTTAAATTGAGAGGAGGGGTACTCATCAATGAAAAGCCTAATCAAGGGGTACGGGAGAGACAAAAGGTTGGGAACCACTGTTGTATATAATTAGGAGATGTCGGTGGTCAGGTGTATACCCATCTTAAATGAATATATTTGATAGTTACGCTGTAATATAGTAACATAAGTAGTTTGAGGTTGAAAAAAAGACCCGGTGCCCCGCTCCCCCTGATCCCTGCCTGTCTCCCTAAAGCGGATTTCAACTATCCGTTGCTAATTGCCACCTGTCCTACCCGGTTATCTTATTTGCCCCATTTTTAGGATTTCCCCACTCTTTTGCACACGTGGCATAATTCACACACCAGCAACGTGGCACCGTACTTGGCGCTTGTAATTTGAGTGAGTGGTTCCAATGTATTTATTTAATTTGCCAAAAATATTGCTGTGTGCGCTGAAAGTAAAAAGTATACAGTATATATGTGGCTAATGGAACCTGCCCCAAGGACAAATATATACAAAGGTAATGGGAGTAGGGGCAGTAAAAAAAAAGAATGTCAGCAAAACATCTTAGGGTTGTCTGTGTATGCCGGACATAATTGCTTGCGATGTGTAAAATTGCAGGACATTTGTTCAATAGTGACATCATGGAAAGATTTCAGACCTCTTGTGACCTGGATGTGTATAAGGAATTCTAAAAGTCCCCTTTTCCTCAGCACGCCTCAGCTGTTGCCTGTGTGTGATTGTGGCCTATTGCACGGTCTCAAAGATGTAATTTTATGCCATCCGCATGTACTATGCGTAACTTTATGAATGCTGCAGCCACCTGGATTTGTATTGAGGTGCCCACCGGCAGCTTTGCAAATGTCTGCAATTGTGTACAAAGATGTCGTTATCGCCCGGCGATTAATATCTAGCATGCTGGATATTAATCTTTTAATCGCCGGGAAGCACTGGCCCTGACCGATTTGATTTTGCTAAGCGATCTAGCATCACTCAGAACGCTTCAGCATCTCCCCGTGTTCCTTAGTTGGTTGATGATCCGTTACTCCCATGAGTAATGGTTCTTCCACAAAATGGCTTCTTATGAATCCCTAGACTGTTCCATTCTTTGGGACAACCCACAACATGGCTGCCTCTTAAAGTATGTGACGGGTGTACCCGGAGGAGACTACACAGTGACATAAAACTGCAGTTTAAGTAACCACAAAAAAACAAACATACGTTTTTAGTTTCTGGAACACGCGGATAGTGTTCGTAAAGCCAGTTTGTTTTGTTAGCGTGAAGTAAATTTGTAAACGGCATTGTCCGGAATTCCCTCAGCCTTGCTTGTTCAGATTAAAATAACCCTGCCTTTTTACGATCCTGCTGGGGGACGGAGTGAAATGTGGACGCAGTTTAGATTTGGGAGATGTTTTTGTTTTACAGAACATCTAGCACATTTTTTAAATAGTTTACTGGCTATCTAAGTTTTTAGAGGAAATATGGATCTCATTAAATTAAACTTTCCCATAGAGTGTAATATAGTTATGTTTCATTCCATAAATCCACCGTCTGTATGCAAGAGCCGCAAACGTTTTACCCTGCGTGGATTTTAGATTCTACCCTGTCTTGCGATGGTAGGTAAATGGTAAGCGATGAGCTTATTCCGGTTTCACCCACTTGCGGGAAACTGGCGTAAACAACACTGCCATTGCCTGGCGCCTTGAAAAAGTTTGCAGATGACTAACTAAGTTCTAGGGTATACGTTTTTTTTTTTTTTTTTAGGGCAGATGTAACGTGTGCAGAGAGAGTTAAATTTGGGTGGGGTGTGTTGAAACTGAAATCTAAATTGCAGTTGAAAAATAATGCAGCCAGTATTTACCCTGCACAGAAACAAAATTACTCACACAAATCTAACTCTCTCTGCACATGTTACATCTGCCCCACCTGCAGTGCACATAGTTTTGCCCATTTTGAGAACAAATTTGTACAGCGATCAGATCTGAATAAGGGGCAATGAATGTGGCTGCATAAGGTCAGTATTCCAACTACACTGAACATGGAATCACCGCTTGCACCATGGCAGGAATGACTGTGTGTGTGTGCCTTTTGGTTTCGTTCGAGGCTTGTTGTGTTTGTATAGCACTGCTGATGTTTTTTACTGACTGTTGGTGACAAAGTTCAGCAACCATAAAATCTGCAGCTTGATCGCTCTAGCAGAAGAATGCTCACTGATTTACTGTGGCACCAGCGGTGTTTGTGGTCTCTCCAGGTGAAGGACTATTTGGCAGCACACCTGCCCGTTAAGCGGCAGGCTTTAGCGTTTTACGTCTGAGAACATAAAACTCTGATGACTTCGTCCCAGAAACCTTCAGGACTCGTTCACACACATGCTAAGTAAATGGGGTAAAACGCATGAAACCCAACACTGGCTCTAGACGACGTTGGTGCTGCGCAGTTTATAGGCTGGATTCAATTATGTCCCAATTGCTGAATCCTGCATTACGTTTCTGCATGGTACTTGATTGCTTACAGTGCTAGGGGCGTGAGCACAATGCGTGGTGATACCATTACCGTAATCATCTGCAACGTGCACAGTGCTACTTGGGTTTAAATTATTAACCGTCTCTTATATGGTGCAGCACATTCCATTGCATTTTACAAGTGGACCCACAGATAAAACAAAACTGGGTAATACTATAGCCAGCAGTAATAGCGGTAGGAGGGCCCTGCTCGCAAGCTTACAATCTATAGGGAAGTAGGCGTTGATATGTAAGGATAGGTGCTATCTGTTGCATAGTTGTCCACCGGACTGCAAGGGTTCTAGGTGGACTGCTTGATATCCCATCACGGCAAAGATGAACCAGGGTCGCATGGAAGAAAAAGTGAATTAAGAGGAGATATATGGAGGATACATGTGGCCTGTACAGTGGGGATATAATTGAATAGGAAAGCTTATGATGGTTGAGTGAGCGGTTCTGGAATGTGATAAGCTGCCTGAAGCGGTGAGTTTTCAGGGAACGCATAAAGGAAACTAGGGGAGGGATGTACTAAATTTAAAATACTTTAAAAACCTTGTTTTCAGGTTCACTAATGCCCCACCACCGGTGTTTCGCTGCAGGGTATAGCTGGTGTAACCCCATAGAAGCCTACTGGCTTCTTTTCGTGGCCCCCCCACCGGATGTCCGGGCAGCCTCCTGCTGTGCTGCCCAGGCCAGTGACCACCTCCTCCCTAGCAGCGGAACATCCCCCTTCAGCAGGGGTGGATTTAGGTATGAGGACGCCCCTAGGCACAACAATAATGTTTACTAAGTAGGACAGTTTATAGGGGCAGTATCTGCATGTCCTATCCATTTACACTCTATTTAAGATGGAATATAGTACAGTGCAGTGGATATTTTGCAGTTATTGATAAATTTTGGGCTGACAGTACTATCACAGGCATCCACGTGCCGCCCCCAAACATGTGCCGCCCCTAAGCATGTGCCTAATGGGAAATTCGGCTCTGCCCTTCAGGGTGCAAGGAGTAGGACCAGGCTGTCCCTGCGGCACTTGTCTGAGCGGAATGCTGCAAGGCACAGGATGAGGGGGAGAGGCACAGGGAAGCACTCAGGGTGTAGCTTTCTCAAAGAGCTAAAGAAGAGAATTCAATTGTTTAGCACGTTTTGTTTTTTGGGGGGGGGGGTTTGTACTTGTTTCAGTGAAACCCGCCGGAATGCTGGGCACAATGCAAAACCGTTCTGTTTGAGTGCCCAAACTGGTCACATTAGCTCATTTCAGCTTGCCACCTCTGCGAGCTGAGATCTGAAATGTTAGTGCCCGCAGCTATTCCAGCTAGTGACTGTCAGTGCGATA
Source organism: Crinia signifera (assembly GCF_055691185.1). Taxonomy (NCBI): domain Eukaryota; kingdom Metazoa; phylum Chordata; class Amphibia; order Anura; family Myobatrachidae; genus Crinia; species Crinia signifera. The sequence goes on from NC_139224.1 coordinate 22,322,478, forward strand.
AACAATTGAATTAAACAACACCTCCCCCTCCCTAAAGTGGAGAGAGATAAAGTACCAACCATCAATTTCTAGCCTGTCATTTTACAGGCTAGATTTAAAAAATAAGTTAGGAGCTTGTTGGTTGGTACTCTATCGCTCTCACTATTTAATTCTTTCCTTAGTGTTTATTTGGTGACCTCCTGCTTCTTTGGATGGTCCATCAAAAATCACGGTCTCCGACCTTAGCCGTCGCAACCCTGCACCCCTTGCCTGTAGCTGGGTGCACACCTCTGCAGTTATCTGATGATTGCATAGGTGTGCGTGCAGGAGCATCAGTCAATCAATCGTCATTAAACGCTCCAGCAAAGGTCATGGCGGAGGGTCAGACACTTTAATCCTGCTTCAGAATTGCTCTTTTGATACAATAATTGCTCCGCGCATCGGAGAACCGGCACCTTCCCATGGTCCGGCCACACTCACGGCAGGCGAAGTGTGAGAAGGGATTCCCCATGATTAAGGTTCTTTGTGATCTTTCTTTAATTGCACAAACGGACTCTGTTCTGTCTCGCAGAGAGAACGCCGCCGTGAAAATCCTTTCAGAAATATCATATGAAATATTTAGCTGCGTGCGGAATAATAGCCAGCCCCCGGCCACATCCAGCAGGACAGGCACTGGGGAATTGTGCAGCTAATGAGAAGGTTTCGCGTTTACTGTTGACAAGTTAACATTGTGTTCCCCGGCTTGTAAGGACGCACTTTGCTCCAGGAACAATGTCACCAATGTAGTTTTGTCTCCTCCAAGGACGCTCTTTGTCCCAGTCCTTATCTGCGACTATGGGACTGCACTAATTAAAAATGTAGGGTCAAGAGCATAGGCCTCTGTAAGCAGATTCTTGTGCAGCGAGTTGCTAGGCGCACTCACACTTACCCGTGTGCTCCATGTTTCTTTTCTGTCCGGAGCGCATGGTCTAGGCTCAGTATTATAATATAAGCCAGTGGTAGGAAATGATAGGCTTCTCAGCTGTGGCTGAACTACAAGTCCCAGCAGCGATGAGAAGTGGGAAAACCAGTGTCAAGGAGTTTTGTACAGTCGAGATTTCTGGTGCTGTCATGCAGGGTTTCTGAAACGCAGTCCTCCTGGTATTCTAATACCCCTTTTACACCAAAAACCCTGGTCCGACCGTGGTCTTTGAACGCTGGAGTTTCCAGGGTCTGACCCTGCTTTATACTGCATTTACACAGCACTTCGACCTGGGTCTGCACCATTTATATTGAACCTGGGTCAGCCCTGCCTTTCCTTGTTGATATATCTATATAGATATATCTATATATAGATAGCAACACTTATTCCTATCAAGGAAAAGAAACCAGCACTCACGATTTGGTGAAAAAGAAAACGATGTATTTCAACAGGTCATTTAGGTTATCAAGCTGTCTGCCATCCCAACAGCTGTTTCGGCCGGCAGCATGCCAGCCTTCATTCATTCGGCCGGCATGCTGCCGGCCGAAACAGCTGTTGGGATGGCAGACAGCTTGATAACCTAAATGACCTGTTGAAATACATCGTTTTCTTTTTCACCAAATCGTGAGTGCTGGTTACTTTTCCTTGATAGGAATAAGTGTTGCTGTGAAATTAAGTCTGGACCTTGCACCGCTCCCCCATTGCTAACTGTGATTGAGTGCCACCTTGCCCAAGTAAAATTATCTATATATAGATATATCTATATAGATAGATCTATCTATATAGCTTGGAGGGGGTAGAGGGGGGAAGCTGTCCCCGGGTGCTGTGGGGGTAGAGGGGGGAAGCTGTCCCCGGGTGCTGTGAGGAGGAGGGGGGTCCCTGCGGCTGCTGAGGGGAGAGGGGGTACCTGTCAGCCTGACACTATGATTGCTGCCGCTGCTGTATCTCCCCCCGGCGGCCGGTCCTTGCGGCGGATGGACAGTCAGTGTCGGCGGTCCCTCTGGCGCAGGGGAAATAGTACTATTTCCCCTGCGCCAGAGGGACCGCCGACACTGACTGTCCATCCGCCGCAAGGACCGGCCGCCGGGGGGAGATACAGCAGTACTATTTCCCCTGCGCCAGAGGGACCGCCGACACTGACTGTCCATCCGCCGCAAGGACCGGCCGCCGGGGGGAGATACAGCAGTGGCAGCGCCGTGTCAGGCTGGCCGCTGACAGGTACCCCATCTCGCCTCAGTAGCCGCAGGGACCCCCCTCTTCCCGCAGCACCTGGGGACAGCTTCCCCAGCGCTGCACGCTGCGGACCCGCTGCGGGTGCCTGGACCCGCAGCGGGACCATTTACACCGCCATTTACACGGGTCCCATCCGGGTTCTACCCAGGTCAGGACCTGGGTAGAGGACCCGTGTAAATGGACACGGATACCCCCCATTTACACCGCCGAGGATCCGCGTCTGACCCGCCGCTGACCCGGATTTTTCGGCGGTGTAAAAGGGGTATCCCAACAGTGCATGTTTTCCGGATTTCTATAGATTATAAGCTTATGAGCAGGACCCTCCTACCTCTGTTGGTTTATTACTACCCAGTTTTTTTTATCACTGTTTCCTTTTGAAAACTGGTTTTGGTTGATAGAACTACAGTGTGTAGATAGTCAATAAGTCTACCACAAAGTGTCAACATGAGGTTTTTTTTTTTTAACCGGCGTGTTTCTCACTATCCATGTTGGCTTAGAGGGATAATATTATAGAGTCCTGAGCGTATGCATTACACTAATTGGGGGTCCATGTCAACAATGTTCTCGACATGACACCAAAAAGATGCAATTAACTCATGTCAATCTTTTCATGTCGACTTTTTGACCATGTTGACCTATTGAATGATGATCTTTTGGGGGTAGACAGTGTCTATCGTATAATCCACACCCTTTGAAAACCTGCACTGCCAGAGTTCCATGAGGACAGTCATGGGGGTCAATTCCATTCAATACAATGTAAATAGCGCAGGGAGGGAGCTCCCGGAGCTATTCTAATCAGCGTGCTGCGAATTCGGAGATTGCCGGCACTCTCTGGCGTTAAGTGGTGAGTACCGGCCTTTTCTGACTCGAGTGCCCCGCGGTAATGCTGTTTGCGCAGCGCTAGGGCACAAAACCGCATTGTTGCCCTAGTTGTGTCGGATTTCTGCTCGCACGGCAAGAGGGGTGCGGGCAGAAATCCACTAGTTGGTGGTAGCAGCGCTCTGATAGAATAGCGCCGAGAGCGCCCTCCCGGCGCTGTTCACGACTTATTGAATAGAATTAACCCCTTTGAGAAACGCTGACGTGTAGTGTTCATTCTAGCACCCGCTATCTTTGAAAACTCATGCAGTTCCTCTTCCCTGCCTGGGGTGTCGCTGTCTGCTGTGGCGTTTCTAGCACAGGTCTGGTTTGCATATCAGGGCTGATATACAGACCACACTGTGCTAGGAGCACTACAGCAGACAGTGACTCCCCAGGCAGTGAAGGGGGAACTGCATGGGTTATCAAAGATAGCGGGTGCTAGAAGGACACTAATACGCCTTATGGGAAGTACAGATGTCTAAGCTTTATCTTCAGTTCTGACAAGTTCCTGAATTTTCTGTGTGTGACTTTTGTCATCAATATGGAGTTACATATCAAAGAACCACACAGGCAGCCATACAGTTAAACTCCCGCATTGTGTTCAATTCTTTCTATTCTATTGAATTCTCATTCGCTTCTTTGCTACATAACATGTTGGTGCAGCTTTCACATTTGGGCCAATTCGACACTGTTGGGATATTGTCCCCAAGATACATACCTGTGTTATCAGCTGATTTTAATGTTGGGTAAACCCTCCACTTGTCCCATTGCAGTACACGGAGAGAGAGTCATTGGGCAAATTCTCTCTATAGGCAACAGTTGCAACAGCGACATCTAGAGGCTGATTATAAACATTACAGTCCTTTTAGAAAAAATGTATTCATCCTTTATTCCTAAAGAGGACAGCTGGTGCTTTGATATTAAAAAATATTACATCCTCTCATCTTTGTTATGCGTATGCAGCACCCATCCCTGCCAGTGTCGAGCTGGTTGCTGACACTTGGTTAAGATTACAAAACCCCCCCTCCTTGTCCAGTTTGGCATTGCACATGGGAGTCCACATTGGTGAGCCCCCTAGCTGTTGGGATGGCGCACTGCAAGTCTCACTTGTTCCTGATTAATATTGATTAATAGAAGCGGATACGTCAGTGTTTTGTTAAAAACTCTGTGAAATACCATGTTATCGAGTCACAGCGGTTGCGCTGTAATTATGCACTTTGTCTGATTGACGTACAATTGTATCACTTAGTTAACCAATAAAAATTAATTGAAGCATAAAAAGCCATGCTGATAGAACACATTTAATCAAAAGCATGAATTGTTTTCCACTGACGTGAATTGCACGTTGGATTATTAGAGGCATTTACGGAGTGTTCTTTACAATCCAATTTGTATACTTGTATACGCTGTCTGTGGCAGGCGAGCTTTGATGCATATCACCCTGTGTCACAAAACATACATCCCCCTCAAGCTGGTACCATGTACCTGGAAAGGCGATCCGTGTACTCCAGCGGGTATATGGGTCATTAAGGTCGACACGTGAAATAGATCAACATTGGCTAGGGTTGACAATGGCAAGGTCAACAGTCAAAAGGTTGACTTGAGTTTATCACGCCGACAGGCATTATTTCATGCCCTGCCATCCACTAGGGCACAGAGCAGTACAGCTTAGGCTTATAGGGAGAGATAAAGTACCAGTCACATCACAGGCTGTGTTTGAGAAATGGCAGCGGCTGATTGCTTGGTACTTTAACTCTCTCTCTTTCTCGCTCTCTCTTTCTTTCTCTCTCTTTCTCTAGCTCTCTCTTTCTCTCTCTTTCTCTCTCGCTCTTTCTCTCTTTCTCTCTCGCTCTCTCTCTTTCTCTCTCTTTCTCTTTCTCTCTCGCTCTCTCTCTTTCTCTTTCTCTCTCGCTCTCTCTCTCTTTCTCTCGCTCTTTCTCTCTCTTTCTCTCTTTCTCTCTCGCTCTTTCTCTCTCTCTCTCTCGCTCTTTCTCTCTCGCTCTTTCTCTCGCTCTCGTGCTCTCTCTCTCTTTCTCTCTCTCGCTCTCTCGCTCTCTCTCTCTTTCTCTCTCTCTCTCTCACCAAGAATCACCGTTAGAATGCAATATGTCCCACCACTGATCACATGCATAGGGGCAATGACTCACATGCATATTTAAGCAAAGGTTAGATCCCCGATAAGATCTCCTCTTTGCAAGCATTGGGGCTGCTATGTTTGTCTCTATAATCTGCCTTCCAGATCCTGATCCGTATGCGTGATTGCGGTCTCCCCTCGGTAAGCAGCGTTCTCGGTGTCCATGCATCCCGCCCTATATGTATGCGTACACTTCCACATAGGCAGCGGAAGGGAATTCAGCGTTGTCATGTTGGCGTATTGCTTTTGGCTCTCGCTGCCGCACGTGTTCCTTTTTACAGGCATTTAAACTGACTTCTGGAGATTATTGGAGCCCATTCTTCACTGTGCTCCGACCTCCTGTAACCTGAGGCCGATGAATTCATTACGTGCCCCCTGGGAGGAGAACTGGGGAAATGTTTTATTTTACATTTCATTTCTGACCGGTGCGTTCGGTAAATTGGTCAGTATTTATGTCCAGCAACCGGTCCGGACTGCCCCTATTTTTTAACATTAATTTGACCCTATTACTTTGTCTAATATGAACCTTTTTATTTATTTATATATTATTTTTATCGCCACTGACAGTTCGCGCCCCCCCCCCCCCCCCCCCCAGAGGTCTTGTAACCAAAAAAGTTTATTTCTTGTGTCTGTGTATATGGGTTATTGGGCCGGCCACAGAAGGTTAACATGGCCTAGGTCGGCATGCCTAAGGTCGACAGGGTTCCAAGGTTGACACAAGCATTAGGTCAACAATAGCTAGGTCAACTGTCAAAATGTCGACATGAATTTTCCACTTTTTTTGTCCTGAATGTCGACACAGTTGACATAGACTAAGTGTACAGTGTCCCCTCACATGGATCCCTGCGCTCGCCATGCCTCGGACACTGAAACGTAGCACCCTGTCCCCTTGCTGCACTTGCCATACTTTGGGCACGGTGCCTCGCTACGCTTGGCACACTATTTTATTCTCCCACCACGCCGTAGTGGATGGTAGGGCATGAAATACCGCCTGTCGGCTCAAAAAACAGTGAAAAACTCACGTCGACATTCCAACCCTGTCGACCTTGGGCATGTCAACCTATTTCATGTGTTCATCATTTTTATGGCGCCACAAGGGTTCCGCAGCGCCTAGCAATACAAATGAGCAAAAATAATTAAATAACTAATTACAGTACAAGGCAATTTTTATTACAGATACATGTTTAATAGACTGTTCCATCAGGGGACAGGGCACTGACGGATGTATTTGGATGGCAGATATATATATTCTAAGAGAAGCACATTCTTCTACCTGGGGTTTTAAGTGAATAAACAGCGCTAGAGTTTGTATATATTTTTTTTTTATTCCTCTCCCTAATCAGAATCCCACAGTGGTTTTTCCAATCCACCCTCTCTCCATTCTCACAATTTCAGTCAATAAGTGTGAAACTGTCATTCTCCAGACAAAATAATCATCCCGATTCCTTGGAGACACACAGAAGCTATTGTGGTGTGGAGCAATGCCGCGCCGAGATGAAGGCATTCTGTGCATCAGACGTGCGTTGAATTGTAGATTAGGCATTACGCCTTCACCTCCTCCACACTTAAAGGATCTCGTTTAGATTGTTCCGCCGCTGGGAAGTATCATAAACTTGTTTGGACTATACAGGAAAGCGCCTAATGTACTTGATCGCCTCCTATTTTTTTTCATTCACTATAATTATTGTATACTATGGACGCGCATCCTGTATTTGTTTGCAAAGATCGAACTTTTATAGAAAGCGTTTCATATTTTCAAGTCTTTCGATCTGTAGATAACTTTTTGTTTTTATCCTCTTGCCATTTCCTCTCACGAATCTCGAAAAAAGTTTGAATCCATTTTATTAGCAAAAACAACCTGTTTGCGGTAGTCTTGTAAACCTTTTGTAGTACCTGAGTGTTCTCCTTCCTACGGACACATAAATTGTTCTATTAAGCTTCTGTTGTTGTTTGTTGATTGAAAGTTAGCCTGGTATTTTTTTTAAACCGATGTTTTTTCACTTGTTTAAAGTAAATTTTTATTTTTACGTGGTTTCGTGTGCGTTTGCTACGATTGCTTGTTTAGCCGGACGACACATTTTTGTTTACTTAGCGTAGATGGCAATTTTAAAGGCTTTGATGGAATGAAACCTTGTGTTACTGCAGGTTGGTCTAATAAATAAAGTCGATAGTCAGAAATAGCTGTTCTATAAGAAATAAATTGTTTTGCCTTGAAGGAACTTGAATGTTTTCTAACCGTCGGAGCCGATTTTATGTTGCTTTGTGGAGCAATTTCTCAGTTTGCTTTTTTTTCCCAAGGCTTTGAAATAGTCACCTGCTCCGGGAAAGCCGTCTTCCCACCCCCAGGACTGACTTGCCTTTGAGGAAATTGAGGGTTTTTGTGATCAGTCCCCTGGGCTATGCTACAGGAAATATCTCTGCTAATGCATGTTCTTTTAACGCCGTATCCTTTTACCTTGGCTCCGTTTGATTTAATGTTTTTGCACGGCTGGCTGTACAGTTTTTGATCTTTCTTGTTTGCTTTTTCTGTCTCTCTCTCTAGGAAGCCCAGAATAAACTCGCAGTTAGTCGCCCAGCAAGTCGCCCAGCAGTATGCCACACCACCGCCTCCCAAAAAGGAAAAAAAAGAAAAGCCGGACAAACCCGAGAGGGAGAAAACCGACCGAGAAAAAGTAGAAAAGGATCGGCCTGAGAAGGATAAATTGGACCAGGACAAAGTGGACCGGGACAAGTTGGACCAGGACAAGATGGACAGGGACCGACTAGATCGTGAGAAGCTCGACCGGGAGAGGCTGGATCGCGAGAAGATGGACCGGGAGAGGCTGGATCGCGAGAAGATGGACCGGGAGAGGCTGGATCGTGAGAAGATGGACAGGGAGAGGCTTGATCGTGAGAAGATAGACCGGGAGAGGCTGGACCGCGAGAAGTTGGACAGGGAGAAAAACGACCGCGAGAGGCACGATAGGGAGCGGCTGGACAAGGACAAGAAGGACAGAGAAAAGCTGGACAAGGAGAAACCAGAAAAAGATAAAACTGATAAAGAGAAGCCTGACAAAGAACATAAAGTGGAAAGAGAGAGACACGAAAAGCCAGAAATTAATATTACTTCAAGTGTTGTCAAAAAGACCACTAATAAAAAGACCAGGTAGGTCTTACTAGCATCATGTGGTCTTCTCTCCTGATGGTGTAACAGTGCCATGTTGGGACAATAATGGGGGGGAAGGCAGTTCTCTAACACCTTAAGGTGTTGGCTTGGCTTCTGCAAAACCATTACCAGATTATTTGTTCTGGTCTGCGGTTTATACCTTTCTTCTGATGTGCGGTTAGTCCAGTCGTTCGTACCCCCAACAGGTCATGTTTTGTAGATTCTTTTAATCATCTACAGGTGAGTTCATCTGTTGACCACTCAGTAACTACCCCACCTGCATCCAAAGACCGAAATCCTGAAAACATGAGATGTTGGGGGTAACAGAGAGTTGCGGTTGACAATCCCTGGTTTAGATTAACCGTTGCCATTAAATTAGCGTTTTTACTTGCAAAGCGTTCACTGGCCTCTTGCTTGCACTAAGTCGACCTTGGTTTTGCCCCTAAAGGAGCAAGGAATAAACTCTGTGACCCCCCCTCCCCACCCCGTGTGGAGTTCCCTGAGCCTCACTAATGGGGAACAGAAAATCACATGCGTTTAAACACTTGTTGCAACCACATAAAAGACCTTACCTTTTAAAATTACCTTTGTAATCCTGATGACAGGCTCTCCATATTCAATAAGTGTCATTTATATTTCCTGTAAACACCACCCCCCCCCCCCCCCCCCCCCCCCAGCTAGGCAGCTCTATACACTAAGACGCGAGTTTGCACTTTCTCACGTTCAAAATTTGCAGACGACGAGCCCGTGATTACCTGCGTTGGCAGCTTTTGTGTACTTGTTGCCACAGTTTTAATAGCTCATTTACATGGTGAGACAAAGGCACAATGGAATTCTGAGATATATAGTCCACTTGATAATTGTGTGTTGACGGAAGGGGGGTTCTTTGTGTTTGGAGAGAATGCGCTTGGCTTCAGAATTTATTTTAAATCCCGCTTCACAGGCCTGTACAGCATTATTGCAAAACCCATACAGAGCGGCAGCCTACTTGGGATTATTACCAGCAAGTAGTGAAAAAGAAAGATAAAGAGAGCGCTTTTAAAGGGATTGAATGACTGTCTCAACCAGGTGCTTTTGTATCGCTGCTAATCGCACACCCTTCATTTGCGCGGCGGGCCTGCTGGTTTCCTGCTAGCTGCGGAAAATGCGCCCTCTACGGGTTTCAGGTTGGAAGTGTTCTCTGATTTTGTTTGCAGTAATAAGGTTAATGGGGAACCTCCCTGTTTTCATTCATAAAATTTCCCATCCTTCCCGTTGTGTGTTCCCCATGATATGAGACGATTATAGATGTCAGTAACTTGCTAACTAGGTGGGTACGTACGAATATTTGGCACTGCTGTGTTGTTGATATTTGCTGTGTGGTCACACATGTTGTGATCTAATCGTGCGGTGTGAACAGTCAGATCTGGTTTCAAGTTGCGCAGGCCCGGTATCTGTCCAAAATAACGGGATGCCAAGTGCCCGCTAAGTTTCCTCTGCAAATGATGGCACAGGCTAAAGCCGCTTTTAAACCGCGGTTTCCGCCACCAGACCACCTGCTTTCCTGCAGCTGACGTTAGCCAGACAGACATAACTTGGCACATGTGACTAGATTGGCAAGAACTTAATCTAAATACAATGTGTTGTGGTTGTTTCTCTGTCCCACAGACCAAAGCTGGATATTCACAGAGACCCACAAAATGAAGTGAAAAGTATTCAGTCTGCAAATGCTACAATGAAGATTAGCAACTTCAACCACACTTCAAGGTGAGTGGGGAAAATGTTTTTTTGCTGCTGGATTTTTTATTTTCTGCCCCCCTATTACATAAACAGACCTTTAAAGCTGATTGGTTCTTTTATTATGGCATGGACCAATTTTCAAGCTATACTTTGACTTTTTTTTATTTCTCAGCCGCAGAAATTTGTATTTGCCTTTTACTGTTAGGAGGTTTAAACGGCCTCCTGGTGTGTGTTCTAAGACCCAGCGGGAGAGGGCTGCACAACTGGTATTCAGGATGGGTCGTCGCAGAAAGAAACGGTCCTTAAAAAGAAATCTCCCATGATGCATTGAGTGCAATAAGTTTCCCCATGCGTACTATCCATACAAATAAAACAATTTCTATGGAGAGCCAGATTTCACAGGGTTAAAGGAGTTTCTGGTAGAATTGTGGGTGTAGGTATGTAACTGTAGCATCTAGCATGGGTCCGATCTCTTTGAGCGCCAACTGTGAGACATGTGCAAAATAACAATAACAATAACATGCGCAATATGTAATAAAACTTCAATTAATAGACTTAAGCTCATTTGCCGGCAATAAGTTAAGTAATTCAGATTCCTCACCTTCGACCCTGGCATTTTTAGAGGATATTTGGAACATTGGCCGCAGCCATGTTGGCACATGGGGCGGGATGTATTAAAATACTTTGCCGCCCTTCGCGGCCGCGATGCCGCCGCATATGTACTAACATATGCGGCTGGCGATGCGGTGACGGAGGCCCCCGCGATACCTGGAATGTGGTGTGCGGGGGTCTCCGTCACCTTCCAGCCTGCTCCTGCATCCCTCACGCCGGGGACAGCTAAGCAAGCTGTCCCCGGCGCCTCCTCCTCCCCCCTCCAGCCGGAAGGACGTCCGGCTGCGTCACTAGGGGGAGGAGGGGTTTACCTTCCAGGGTCCAGGAGGACCCTTCAGGAAGGTAAGGTGAGAGGGGGGGCCGGCGAGGCGGCGGGTTTGCGTCGGCGGGCGGCTAAAAGAAGCCCATAGGCTTCTATAGGGTATCGCCACCCAAAGGTGGCGATACCCTACACTGCGGTATCATTTTTGATACATTGGAAAATGCGGTAAAACCGGGGTTTTAACGCATTTTCCATTTGATACAGCTCACCCTCAAAGGGTTAATTGCATTTAGAGAGTACTTCCGAATCATAGGGTGATGAAATCTGTTCATTATTCTTCTTGAATGATGTTGGCTTGTTTTATAGATCTTTTTTTATAGATAGTTTTATTATATAGGTAAATCCATTTCCTATAACGTTACTTTTTATGGGAGCTATGTGTTACTGCACGTGAGGCGATGGCGTCCTCTTAATCTGTTCAATGTAGCAACGGCGCCATCTAGCAAGAGAGACTGAAAAACATTACATTGCAAGAATTGGCTACATACAGACAATGTCTATTATTTTACCCTGTTAAAAGTGGCTTTAACCCTGAGTGCCGAGTGAATTGGTCAAAATTGGTGTGAAATTGCCAAGCAAACATTTTTTATTCATCATAATGACCTGTAATATTTACCGTATATAGGAAATATGATCTATTTTTACACAACATTTTTTATTTGAATTTATATAACAAATGTGAGCGACGCCGGCATTTTTAGCCGATATTTTGCACATCTCACAGAGATGTTGGCACTTAAAGGGTTAAAGAAAGGTGGGCCTTTTTCATTCAGAGGATTTTTTTTTTTGGGGGGGGGGGTGTACACTACCATATTTCTGTGAAAGTCTGCTCCATAGCTGTTACTGACTTGATGATTAAACTGTTAAGATCAGTTGGAGGAAATATTTCAAATTAATTTGGTTGCTTTGGCGCTATGCTAATTAGGGGAGCATGTTGGTATGGATGGACGTCTTTAATGTTTGTCATGGCAGCCCTCACTTAGCAATAGAAATGAGATGATAGTATGGGGAGGAATTCCGTTAGCTGTGAAGTCAGCCCACAGGGCCCACTTAATGCATATTTATTGTCAGGCCAAAAAATTAATATATGATAATTAGCCATTACCAGGAGCTGACACACAGGTCTGGGAACTTTTTTCTGGTTTATGTGTTCACTCCCGATAATGTATCGGATAATTTATTAGGCGAGAAAGTGCTGTCGTGTTCTAGCCTCTGGGATTAAAGTTTAGGATTTTTCACCCCTGATGTTATGGGGGATAAATGAATTTTCCGCTATGTAATAAAAAATGTGGGGAGTTTGGCTGAGGCGGTTCCTTTGGCGAGCTCAGGGAGGACAGTAGGCATCAGGGAATTCATGGGTAGATGTATGAAGCAGTGATAAGGGAGGAGACGTGAGTGATAAGGGAGGAGTGGCCCATGGCAACCAATGGGCTGCCCTGTATAATTTTATATTATGCAAATTATAGATGTTACTTCAGTGCTGATTGGTTGTCATGGGCCATTTCTCTTCTCTGACTCCTCCTCCCGTATCACTGCTTCATACATCTACAACAAAATGAGAAGCGGTTGTGGATATTGTTTAACCTGACGTTTTGGCCAGGTGTGGTTTGAAAGGTCTTCATCAGGCCTGGTCAACCTGTGGCTGTTGTGAAACTACACATCCCAACATGCCCTGCCACAACTTTAGCATTCTTTAATGGCAAAACTGTGGCAAGGCATGCTGGGACTTGTAGTTTTACAGCAGTTGGAGAACCACAGGTGGCCAGGCCTGGTCTACAGTGTCTAGGTTGACACAAGGTGTTTTTGTGTCCATTTCGACACCCGTTGACCTGGACACCCAGTTAGTGTAGTGCACACAGTTGCATGAGGAAAAAAAATGTGAAAAACCCATTACGATATTTTCACCTTGACCTTTTGCTTATGTTGACCTTTGTCAATGTCAAACTAGTGCATGTCGGCCTTTTGGTGCTGACCTAGCCACTGTAGACCTAACATCCAGATCCTGTTTGCCCTATGGCTGCTGTTATGGCACAAAACCACTAGGGGCCAGATGCACGAAGCTTCAAAAGTAATAAAATGGAGAGTGATAAACAGCCAGCCAATCAGCTCCTACCTGCCATGTCACAGACTGTGTTTGAAAAATGTCAGACAGGAGCTGATTGGCTGGTTGTTTATCACTCTCCATTTTATCACTTTTGAAACTTCGTGCATCTGGCCCTAGATAAGTTATAACCAAGGGAGGCTCCAGAGGTGGGGCTGCAGTGCAATTTAAAATTCAGATAGGGGCTTCAGAACAACTGCCACCAACTGCCGTTCATAACTGGCTCACTGCCAGTGGGTGGGGCTGCCCTATTTGATTTTTAGACTGTGCTGAAGCCCCTCCTCTGGAGCCGTCACTGATTATAATCCTATTTCTCAGTAGGCAGTGTAGTATCCCATATATAACACATTATAGGGGATATTTATCAAGCATTGATAGTGAAGAAGTTGGCCCAGGCAACCTACCTAGCACATTCTTATACCCCTTTTACACCACCGCAAAACCCTGGGTCTTCGGCGGGCCAGACCCGGGTCAGCGGCGGTGTAAATGGGACACACAGCGTCCTGACCTGGGTAGAACACGGCTAGAACCTGGGTAGAGAGCGGTGTAAATGGGTACATGGGGGGACGTACAACCTGCGGACCGCAGCAGTGTAAAAGGGACCAAATGCCGGCTCGCACCCGGCTTGAAGCTGGGTTCAAAAACCCGGGTGTGACCCAGCGTTTTGGTATAAAAGGGGTATTAGAGATGACAGAAACTGGTTGATTTGGGCTACTTCACTTCATTTCTCTCCCAGGCTTGATACACCCCCCAATCCCCCCAACCCCCCCCCCCCAAATCACACTTGCATGTGGTAAAATGTAAACTCTCCTTGGTTCTTAAGGGATGAAGCTGTAGCCAAAGTAAGCCCTTTTTTGTCTCCCTGCAGGCCCAGGCTGAAGAACGTGGACAGGAGTACCGCACAGCAGCTGGCAGTTACAGTGGGCAACGTGACCGTAATAATCACAGACTTTAAAGAAAAGACTCGTACTTCCTCCACCTCATCATCCACAGTCGCCTCCAGCGCAGGCTCGGAACAGCAGAACCAGAGCGGTTCCGGATCGGAATGCACAGACAAAGGTTCCTCCCGTTCCTCAACACCTAAGGGCGACCTGTCCGTTGTGAATGACGAGTCTTTCTGAAGGAAAAAAATTAAGGAAAAAAAAATATTGCACATACATTTGGCAGAAGAGACTCTGAATCGGGGCCAGGAGTTCCCAGACCCCCAACTGCCTCTGTCTGTTTATATTCCTGGATTATTATTATTATAATATTATATATATTATATATTTTTTTTTTTATTATTTGTTCAGACTTAATTTTTTTTTTCCGTTTCTGGACACCAACCTTTTGCGTTCTGTGCCGGGACTCTTCTCCTCAAACTCCGGATTCTGGCGACCCTAAACCTCATTCCCTCAACAGTGACCCTTGATACTTTTACATCATTTCCCTCAAAATCATTTGTAATTGGATGTACGCCTAAATCTACTTTTATTTGCTAAATATACACATCTATATATACAGTCATGTCCAAACTGTGGCCCTCCAGCTTTGTAAAACTACACATCCCAGCATGCCTTGCCATAGTTTTAGCATTCCCTATTGGCAAAACTGTGGCAAGGCATGATGGGACTTGTAGTTTCACAACAGCTGGATGGCCATCGTTTGGACATACCTGATATATATATGTATATACAAATCTACTAGGTTTGATTGTTTTTGTTTTTTTAAACTTTATTTATTGCGTTCACAAACTTATTGGCTTCTTGCTTGTTTTCCTTAATTTGCTTGTATTTTGCCTACCCCACCCCCATTCCTGTAACAGCATATTATCAATTTTTATACATCAAATATATACATTAAAAATATATATAAATATATATATATAAATAGTAAAACCAATACATTAAAAAAAAAATAATAATTACAAAAAAAGTCACTGGTGCTTGATACACTGTGAAGTGATACCTTTGAACACACCCCCAACGACCGAACTCTCCATCTTGTTTTAGGAGCAGGACCTTCTGTTGGTCAGTTTAGGAGCGAAAAGAGTGCATACGGATTAGTAACTCCTCTGTTCCAGCCTGCACCGTTTCCCCTATAATCCAGTTATTAACAGAACCAGTGGAATCCTTAATTAGCTTAATACGGCTGACGTTTCAGTCAGCCGCAATATTTATATGTAAATGGGAATAAATCCTAATAAATTATTTAAATCTGATAAAATGGCAAATGCAAGATCCTTTATATATAAAAGCACTGGCTAACAATATTCGCAAATATATATGTCAGAGTTTCATAGATATACATTAAATAAAGATATCTGGTATAGGCTGTAACTATGCACATTAGACTTCCTGGCTGTGACAGGGAGCTTTTGCCTCAGCCACAACAATCCTCCGATACATTACACCAGTGTTTCCCAACCTCAGTCCACAAGGCAAGCTAACAGTCCAGGTTTTAAGTATTTCCAGTGATAAACTACCAGCCAATCATCTTCTGACATTTTAGATGCTGTAATAAATGATCACTTAGGAACTGATTGGTTGGTACTTTATCCCTCTAAACATTGTCTTTCTCCAAGGTTTGATACACAGTAAAAAAAAATTTACCCTCTGTGCTCAAGCAGGGATATCCTCAACACCTGGACTGTGTTAGTGTGCCTTGAGAACCAAGGGTGGGAAACGCTGCATTAAACTGACTGAAGTGTATCTTGTACCTAAACTCCTGCTATAATATAGAGACATTTACATATGTTTGTGAATATTACAAAATGCCTTTTTATATAAGACCAGCTTGCACTAGCACTGGATGTCTTCACATCGTAATCCAAAGTAACCGAATTGACAAAAGAATCCGGACAGTTTCCATAGTATTGCTTTTTAAGTATGTCTCTTAGATGGGACCAGATGCACTAAGCTTCAAAAGTGATAAAATGGAGAGTGATAAACAGCCAGCCAATCAGCTCCTACCTGCCATGTCACAGACTGTGTTTGAAAAATATCAGGCAGGAGCTGATTGGCTGGCTCCATTTTATCACTTTTAAAGTTTAGAGAATCTGGCCCAGAGTGATAACCAACCAATCAGCTCCTGCCTGACCTATTCCAAACACAATTGGTAGGAGCTGATTGGCTGGCTGTTTATCACTCTCCATTTCATCACTTTTGAAGCTTAGTGCATCTTAGTGGTCTTTAGGTGTAAATTGGAGCTTATTGAATACCATGGATTCTCTATGCGCCTGTCCTGCAATCTGTACCTACCAATCAGAAGTTGGCTTTCATTTTTTTAAAACTGCACTACAAAAATTGCAGCTCCAATCTAGTTGCTATGGAACAACACACGTGTTCTCCTAGTTACTGTGTTTTTCGATAAGCTCCTGTGCGAGTAGCCAGCCTACATCTGACTTTGTTTTACTTCTAATTCTCAACCTATTTATGGCCAATGTTTCTGCCTGTATCATAGAGGTTCAGCCATTGTAAACCTAGACTTCAAACTGAACCTATCCGTACACACTGGTGCGGCAGCCATTTTGCGAGCTGGACCATTCCACCCATGAATTCATTTGAGAAGGGTGACCTCAATGAGGCATGAGGTGCAAATCGCCTCATAAGGGCCCAGATGTACCAAGCTTCAAAAGTGATACAGTGGAGTGTGATAAACAACCAGCCAATCAGCTCCTATCTGCCATGGTCCAGGCTGGTTTTGAAAAATGACAGGTAGGAGCTGATTGGCTGGTTGATTACTTTCCACGTTCTCACTTTTTATGCTTGATCCATCTGGCCCATGATGCTAATTCATTCACTTTTCAGCCCAAAAAGATGATCAGTTTCCGCTGTGTGCATTAGAAATACAAGTTATGGGAGAGGATTCTTGTAACATTCACAAATGTATAAGCGGGCCAAGGAAATTCAACATGTGAACTGCATATTCCAGCATGCCCTGATAGCAGGACTGTGGCAGGGCATGCTGGGATGTGATGCTCCGCAGCAGCTGGAGGGCTCCATGCTGAATAACCCTGCTTCCGGCTGTGTAGACTGAATTGTCGCAGGCTAGTGATGTCTCCACCGATCTCTCAGAACAATAAAAGATCCTTATTGGTCCTAAAGGCCATTGGCCCCATGCACATTACTCCATACCGGTAGTTACCGGTATACAAACTGAATGATATCTGTAAACGTCATCGTTCAGTGATGTCAATAGGTCCTGCTGAACATGCAGGTCGTTGACTATATAGCCAAATTCACCTGCGGGTTCAGAAGACATAAATGGTAGGTATAGTCATCGACCATCGATGTTTACAAAACATCGATGGTTTGTGGCCAATGTTGAATAGTTTTGACATCGATGGGGGAGAACCAGATGGTTTCCCACCACCGATGTCAGGCTTAACTTAATAGTTTCATTTTTATTTTTTCATCAAGGGGCCGGGACACAGAGCGTAGCTCCGCCCCCTACACATGTGAAGCTCCACCCCCACATTTTGATTGGCCCACAGGTCAATCTTTCAAAGCAAATGGATGACATCGATATGTAAAAACATCGATGGTCATCCATTGCATACTTATACACCATCGATGGCCAGTTGCACTTTTGCCATCAATGGCCATCCCTAATCAATGGTCATTAACGACGTGCAGGAGTGGGCATCATTTCACAATATTGAATATTGCGAAAGATATTCTGAAGTCCCTTTTTTTGACCGATATTTCTCACACTATCCTCAAGTGTGTTTATGGGGCTTATGTCCCATAAAATTGTTACAGTGTAATTGGTGCTGAGCAGCACTCCAGGGAACATAAATCACCACCGCCTTCACTTGGGTGGGATCCAAAGGAAAGCATATAGTAGTATCTGATTGGTTTCCCATAGCAACATCCCAGCTGAAACTCCCATCTTTAGACAATTTCCCCCCTTGTGTGAATGCAGGTCTGTCAGTAAAACTAGGCCTAGAGCTAGATATACAGTGATTGTGTTGTACTGATTGTAAACACATTGTCCAGGCTTTTCTCAATTTGGGCCAGATGTACCAAGCTTCAAAAGTGATAAAATGGAGAGTGATAAACAACCAATCAGCTCCTGCCTGACATTTTCCAAACACTGTCTGTGACATGACATGTAGGAGCTGATTGGCTGGCAGTTTATCACTCTCCATTTTATCACTTTTGAAACTTAGTGCATCTGGCCCTTGGGTGCCGGATGGGGTCCCGACAGTCATTTACCCGACGGCCACCCGCTATTCTCCCTCGTGAGGGTCCACGACCCCCATAGAGGGAGAATAGAATAGGTGGCGAGCGTAGCAAGCCACCGTGTCAGCAGCATGGCGAGCACAGCAAGCCCACAAGGGGCTTTGTTGCGCTCGCCATGCTAACTGAGTCCTGCCAGTCGGGATCCCAACTGTCGGAACCCTGAACCACACCCCTTGCCCTTTGTGTGTTGAAATTGCCTGCACCATTCCATCACTGTTTATTGGGTATACTGAAATAAAACAAGCAAGCAATGTTTGTCTTCTACATTTGGGTTATATCATGAAGGAACATTGACACAACTAAACCATTGTGCTTGATTCAAATCTGCAAAAAACGCATTCCACAAGGCTATTCTACATTGCGCCATCCAGCGTCCAGATAAAGGTGTGAGCAAAATTCTCATTTTGCAGCAATGCCACGGGTACTGCATAAGGCAAATTAAATAAAACATTTATATATATATATATATATATATATATATATATATATATATATATATATATATATATATATACACACACACACACACACACACGAATATTCCACCCACTAATTGGACTGACCCCATAATGTTTATACACAGCTGTTTGCAAAACTTCCATACAACCCCCAGTTATGCGTTTCCAAATTGGACTGTTCCAGCCACTCATGACACAACTACATAAGCTGTGGCATTGGTGGTCTGAAAATTATCAAATTAAGAGACCGCAGTAGCTTGGGGTGGGAGAATTACAAATAGAAATCCTAGATATATACATTTGTGAATGTTACAAGAAGCCTTTTCTTCTACAAACATGTGTTTTATGCTCCCCAGTCCTCCATGTATCTCCTTACTACAAGAGTACAAGTAACCACAGTTAAGTTTATAGGCAGATTTGTGACTTAGAGTAAGAGCAATCATTTACATAGCTTTAAGTATTAAGCCCTCGCTTGTTTCTGTAGACTGAATTTGGCTATTGCTGCGTGTCAGGGTCTTATTACAGATTTTTATTAGCCATACATGTTTGTTTAGCACAATCTGCACAGTGCGTCCGTATCCCCACAGTGTGCAAGCAGCAAATTATTGTCTGAGATTATTGCTGTGCCTTTTTTTTTTTTTTTTATAACTTTATTGTGCTGCTCCCTATAAAAGCAAATTTACAGTCAGTATTATTTTCTGGTGTTTGATCGGTGAAGTATGTTTCTTTCAGTTTGGGTGAAATCGTTTCTCTGCAGTTTATAAACCTAAATGGGGTTTCCACCTTTGGATAACGTTGATTTATTGTGTTGTACATACCCTCTGGCTAGCTAATATAATAATATGGTCATATCTTTATAACCAGACAGATCAATAAATCAATCAATTAAAAAAAAAACTAATTTTAGTTTTAAAAAAATTGGTAAAGGGAATATAGTAATTTTAGTAAAAAATAACTATACATTTAAAAGAAATATACTGTATTAGCAATTTTTTGAAAAAAATCTACGTAAACCTATCGTTAAATAAGATTATTCATAGGAAAGAGGTTTCCGCACTTTGAGATTGTTTATTGTCCTGATTACTTTATTGTGTAAAAAAAAAAAAATATTAAGGTAAATTTGCTTAGTTCGTTGAAATCGAAAAATTTAAACAAATTTAGAGATGAAAAGGAGGCTAAATTTTTTTTTTTTTTTCCCAAAACCCCTATGACTTTCTCCGCTTCCGAAATCCATTCTTTGGCTTCTAGTTTGCGGTCTACTGTGTACAGTACTTCAGCCATGTTATTTATATAATCTGGTTTCCTTTTCCTAGAATAGGACACCGTTCTAATCTGGTGTCTCCAGAGCCCTTTTTGTGTTCCAGGACAGCACAATAAATCACAATTTTTCTTCTGTACTATTTTATTTATATAATGTATATAGTTGAAATTTCATTAGGACATGTACAAATCAACCAGTCATCTAAAGGTGGAGAACCTTCTTAAATAAAATAAAAAATCACCTTGAAGCAAGGTGACTTACATGTAATGTTCAGTATATTTGATGTGCACAATTGAATTATGCATTTATATCCTAAATTTTTCTTGTGTGGTAATTTCTGTAGC
The DNA here is from genome assembly GCF_055691185.1 of Crinia signifera. NCBI lineage: Eukaryota > Metazoa > Chordata > Amphibia > Anura > Myobatrachidae > Crinia > Crinia signifera. Next base: position 22,342,833 of record NC_139224.1, read on the forward strand.
TGTAGAACATACAAAATGCCTTTTTTCCCCAAGCGACCCATTTTCATAAGTTTTTCAAAGCTTGTAAACTTTTTAAACATTACTATTATTGTTATTATTATTTTTCTTTTTGAAGTCCTGCTACCCGCAAAGATCTGGTAAGCCACAAAACGGCTCTTATGTAGTAGGTGTGTCTACGTTTGTATTTTTAGGCGTTCATGGTACAGGGGTGAAGCATACAGCACAGTGTTACAATCTCACACAACAAGCTTGTTGTGCGTAAGTTGGAACCGTTGCATCATGCAAGAGTAGAACATTCAAAACAAGGATCTACTCCACCCCTGTCAATATGTTTTTTGTTAGGAAGAAATGTTCTTAAAGTTTACCTGTTGCCTACTAAGCAGGCAGCCATTTTGTTGGTTGGTGAAAAAAAATAAAAAAAATTATATATATATATATAGCCCATATTCTCGTGAATACTTGTGCACTCAAAATAGCAGCCGTCACAGTGCATTAGTGGCAAGTACACAATAAATGATAGGCAGCACCATTTCACCTGCCTTAATTAAAACCATTTATTATCTCCTTCCACCCATCCCTTTTTTTTTCCTTAAGCTTATTGTATCTTAAATTATTGAAAATTTTAATAATTGCTGACTATATAAAAATATATTATTTTTTTTGCGTGTATATAACCAAACGTGGTTTGAGAGCCAACATTTAGAGACATTGAAACAGAAGTTTTCAATGCACAATCGATTCTGTTGTTACGTATGACTTGTAACCTTTATTTACTGTGTAAAGCTGGTTACATTCTGTCTTTTTTAGTTTTGTTTTGTAGTCTAGTTTTTTTGTTTTTCCAACATCTACAGAATGCTTGTTCATGTCAGAACATTATCTTTGTGATCTTTTGTTTCCTGTTTGTGTAATATTTTTTAGTTTTTGCTTTTTCTTTCCTAATTCCGAGAAGACGGCTTGTACTCTGCTTTTAACAGTTATTACTGTACAGTCTATAAAGCATTTTAGGATTATTTTTTTTTAAATTTTTTTTTTTTTTTTTTTTTTTTAATGCTAAAAGTGTCGAATTGGTGGTTTTTGTGAAATGGTCAGAAATTCACAGGTCTCTAAATGTTTTCGGGAAAATTTTATTAAACACTGCTTTTTGTCTAGCAAAAATAAAGATGTTAATATATTCCTGTTGCTAGCATGTGCACGGCTGTCCTAGAAGCCACTTAATCTTTTTTTTTCTTTTTTCCTATTTTTCTTTTTTATTATTTTTTTTTGTTTCTTCTCTGCTTTAATTAGAAATGTCTATTTATGAACCTCTTGCTTGTAGTTTTTTTCACAAATAAAATAGTAAAAATGAAAAATATCTATGCTCTTATTGATTTTTTTATTTTAATTTTTTTTATTTTAATGTGAAAGCTATCTACAGAGATCTGGACAGAGTAGAATTAAAATTTCACGTTCTTGAATTTTGTATAAATTGTTTAGTGAAGCAACGGGCTACATTTTTATCTTTTTATATTTACCAACGACAAATGCACTTTAGGCGCTTACATACACACTGGGTGACTATTTTGCCCGATTCATACTTGTTGGGACGACAAACTCAGAATGACGTCCAGTGTGTCGCAATACCATCGGCAATTGTGCATGCCTCGCTGCGTACTATGCTGTTTGGCACACACACCTTCAAGCATGTACCCAGATGTAGAATGCTTCATCTTACTTAAGCATATTTAATTTGGTGGCAGAAAAGATCCATTTGATCTAACTAGGTATTAATGTTAGATTATTAGAGTCAGGATTCAAAATAAAGGTTTGGGGTGTTTTGGTAGTAGGATTAATTATGACTGTTAGGGATATTCGTGTTGGGGTTCAGGATTAAGCCATGGGTTGGGGTGTTAGTGTTTGGGGTTGTGAATAACAATTTATCATTACTACATTATATACAACACGACAAGTGGTCCTCTTCGCCATACAGATATAAGGTATACAACAGAGTAGACACACCCGGAGAGGTAAAACAAATGATAGGTAGGCTAGAGGAATGTCCAAGAGCATGGACATTACAGTTTAATGCCAAAAAATGCAAAATCCTGCACCCGGGTCACCATAATCCAAGGACAAATATAGTATTAATGGTACAGTATTGGAAGAGAGGGATCTAGGTGTCACTATTTCAGGGGACTTAAAGGCAGGTAGGCAATGTAACAAATCAATGAGGAAGTCAAGTCAGAAGCTTGGTTGCTTAGGGAGAGGTATCAGCAGTAGAAAGAAAAGTAATAATGCCACTGTATAGGACATTGGTACGGCCTCATCTAGAGTACGGTGTTCAGTTCTGTATAGAGCATTGGTACAGCCTCATCTAGAATACTATGTCCAGTTCTGTATAGGTCATTTGTATGGCCTCATCTAGAATACTATGTCCAGTTCTGTATAGGTCAGGGGTTCCCAATCTTTTTCTAATCACGGCACCCTAGAGTATCAGAATTTTTCCTAGGCACCCCTAGGCCCCAAAATATATATCAAATTAAGTAGATTGTGTTTATATGTGCTTCTTAGGTTCAGTTATGTGGTAAAAAGCAGGATTTGGTTCTGATTGTACACATTTTATGATTGGCAGCCACCAGCACTGGTTTTGTCCAGAAATAATTGATCATAAATCATTTGTCCTGGATGACCAACCCAAGGCACCCCTGCAAGTCTCCCGAGGCACCCCAGGGAGCCTAGGCGCACAGTTTGGGAACCACTGGTATAGGTCATTGGTACAGCCTCATCTAGAATAGTATGTCCAGTTCTGTATAGGTCAATGGTACAACCTTGTCTAGTATACGGTGTCCAGTTCTGTGTAGGTCATTGGTGCTGCCTCCTCTAGATACTGTGTCCAGTTCTGTATAGGTCATTGGTACGGCCTCATCTAGAATACTGTGCCCAGTTCTGTATAGGTTATTGGTACGGCCTCATCTAGAATACTGTGCCCAGTTCTGGATATTGGCACAGCCTCATCCTACTGTGTCCAGTTCTGGAGGCCATATCTCTAAAAGTATATACATACATTAGAGACGGTACAAAGATGGACAAATAAAATGGCCCATGGCCTACATCACAGAACTTACCCGGAAAGACATCAAAAACCTCAATATGTATAGTTTGGGGCAGAGGAGAGAGAGGGGAAGGATATATCAGGAGTTTTAACAAAGGAGGGAAACATTCATCACAGGAAGGGTATTAGAAAAAAAGAACATGCAAGGAGACTGGAGGGTAAATATTAGGAAAACTAACTTCACAAAAAGGGTACTGGACAAGTAGAATAGCCTCCCATCAGAGGTGGTAGAGCAACTTAAACATGAATGGGATAGACATAAGGACACCCTTACAAAGAAATAAGGCTATAATAGGCTTTGAGGTAACAAAAAGGGACTAGATGGGCTGAATGGTTCTTATCTGCCGCCAAAAACAATATTACAGTAACCAAAACATACACAAGTAACTCTTGGTACTGCAGATCTCAGTCCGGTTACGATATAGTGCAGGGCTGGGCAACACCGGCCCTCCAGATGTTGATGAACTACACATCCCAGCATGCCTTGCATCAGTTTCAGCATGGCCACATAGCAAAACTAATGCAAAGCATCCTGGGATGTGTAGTTCATCAACATCTGGAGGGCCGGTGTTGCCCAGCCCTGGTATAGTATGTCAACCATGTCTAGGCCAGGCATGTCCAACGTTGGCCCTCCAGATGTTTTGAAACTACACATTCCAGCATGCTTTGCAATAGTTTTAGCATTCTCTAATAGCAAAACTGTGGCAAAGCATGCTGGGATGTGTAGTTTCACAATATCTGGAGGGCCAACGTTGGACATGCCTGGTCTAGGCCAACAGTAACTAGTTTGACCACTATTGGCCGACAGTGACTCGGTCCTTGATGGCTAACCTTAACACTCAAAGAATTGTTGGGATGTGTAGTTCAACAACATCTGGAGTGTCAAAGTTAGCCATCACTGGACTAGGTGAACACCTGAAAATGGCCCACATTGGCAGGAGGTCAACACAAACTTAATTTTGACATGGAAATAGACTACACAAGTTTTCATGTGTTTTGTGTCTATTTCTAAATGGACACCGTATAAGTGTGCATCAGCACACTATTGTATTCTCCTTCTGTGCCCACTTATACAGTATGAACCAAGTCGGTCTACACCAAAAAAAAAAAAAACGTGTCCATGTCAACCTTCTGTCAATGCAAGACTATTCATTGAAGAGCTGGCGGAAGGGAAGGCTACGAACAGGCGGAGTTCCGAAAAGGTGGCCACTGTGTGAGCTGTAACTGCAGTGGGCTGAGAGAACAGGAGACATCTTATCCCTTGCATAACATATATACAACAAGTCACCACACCATATACAGTAGCGCAGACCGTTCCAAGCTCCACAGTTAAAGGGAAACATAATGCGAAAACGAATCTGTGCATATATGACACGTATGTAAAGTGAATGGCCACTTATATTTAATTTCCCCTATTGTCATCACCAGTTCCTGTATACAGGTACACCCTGTAAATAACAGTTGTTACCAATGTACTGTACATGATGTAACTTTAGCACAGCGGAAACAAGGAGGTGAAACGTTATATCTGACAATCTGAAGATCAGGGCTGCCTTTTCCCGGTGCTCTCCGGTTACATCTCACCTCTAATCTGCCAGGCTGTGAAATGCAATAGGTCTTGTACACCCAAAATTTAGAACAAATGGGTTAAGGCTTACCAGGCATTTAATTCAATAACTTTCGCAAAACCTCCCGGCACCAGCTGGGAATCCCTTTAATCAATACACTTAGCTGCAGAGCAATATGAGCTTATCACAGCAGGCGGCCATTCTGGTGACTGTAGGAACTCTTCGTCATAGAGAAGCGTACAAGCTGGCCACATGCCACAATACACTGCTGTGTTCTGCAATTGTGTGTGTGCTGCTTGGGGATATTCTCTTCACATTTATTTTATATGTCGCATGAGGCTTTGAGGCTTGACCCCATTGGTGATCTTGTTACAATAATGAACGCTGATCACCAAACCTAACCTGATCTTAATATTGGCTTTATTCACCTTACACCGGGACCGCCGGACGGGTCAAGGGCCCAAAACTATAGGACAGGCTGCATTTATTGTCTATCTACTGCTCACTCTAAGGCCCTTATTCTGGTTGGTGCGGTAATATCCGCGTGCGTTCGTGCCGCTGATGTTTTGTGTCTGCGCATGTGCAGAGGCGTCTCTGTGCATGTGCGAGCGGGGCGTACGGAAAAATTCCGCATGAAATGTGAACACTCCGAACAGGGGGTGGAGAGGGGCGTGAAGGGCTATTTGGGCTCATTACCATATGCATACGCCCCGCGTTTCATGGGCGTTCCCATGCAAACGCTGGGCGTACGTATGGTAATGCAGTCGTGACGCACGTGTAGGGGGCGGACATATGACATTGCCGGATGTCAGCTGCCCGCCCAGATCCCTGCTTTTGCACGGAAAAATGCCAGTGTGGTCTGAGGTTGCGGGAGCTGGTGGACCACTCGGTCCTGCATTCGATGGTCTGCGGCCATCGAATGATGGGGGAGGTTCCCTGAGATGGAGGAGGCGTATTCCATGAAAAATACACGTGCGGTCCGTTCGGCCAGCTTCTTACCGCGTACGGACGGAGTTGGCGATCCGTATGGAAGGCGGGGTTTCGCACGCACGGTCCTGGCCGCATATTCGGATCCGGCCGCACCGATCAGAATAAGGCCCTAAATGCTGATTGCAAATTGAGCCTGATTCAGATCAGTTCGTTAGGTTGCGTATAATCGCAGCCTAGCACACAAGTGAACGGCTCCCTGCGGAATGTCCGACCCCCCCACCCACTCACGAACTACATCCCTTCCCTAGCATGCCCATCCGCTTGCATGTGTCCGAACGGGAGAAAACAACATTCGATGGTCACTCACCAGCTTCTGATTTTTCGCCCCTTCGATAATAGAAGTCAGTCTAGACCAACTTTTATTCCGGTTGCTATCTGCCGAATTTGGGGCGGGCACTGATGTCATAGGTACGCCCATATTTTCATGGGCGCACCCACATTTTTGTGGGCACACCCATTAGATGCAGGGGGTACCCCCTGAGTCCACCTGCTACCCACCCCCAGCCCTCCCTTCTCAGAGAGAACAGCTCCCAGGGTTTGCGCATGTGCAAACCCCCAACATCGGGGATGGGGCAATATTCAGACCAAATGAACAGGTCTGAATTGTTCCAATTCCCTGATGTATCAAGCCTGGAGAGAGATAAAGTGTAGCAGTTGCTCAACACAGCCAATCGGCTCACAGCCAAAGTCTTTGAAATGACAGTTGAAAGCTGCTTTGGGCAACTAGTCTACTTTATATCTCTCCTAAGCCAATGTTGTTAGCTTCTATTTCCGTTGAGTAGAACCCAGAAGTGTGCGGCTGTAATTGAATCCCTTATTTCGTTTTACGTGAATGCAGCTATCCATTCACTGAGACGCGCTGACATCATAGCGCAAATACTGTTACGCAGTGGTGACACAATCTAGTTTGGTGTGAAATGATATGCCGTATGTTTGTGAAGACACATCAGGACTGTACCCCAAATATTTTTGCTCCCCGCAGTCATTTTTATACATGACATGCGTTCTATGGAGGCAATAATATTTACTCCCACCAAAAATGTTTAAAAAGCTGTCTTCCATGGTGTTCATGACCATTGGCGGTACCGTAATGGGTGCAGGGTGAACTTACATATGTGCCATCTCCAGAGCACTGGGTCGGCTGGCACTGCAGGTAATGTAGAGATGCTCTTGTAAAAAAGGCAGAGACGTTATGTTGCCAGAGACCCGTGTATGAGCAGTAGAATCATTACAATGCCCAAGTGACCTGTGCTCAGTGGATGGCCAGAGGAAGGAGCCTGAATAAAGCTTCTACAAAGGCCTCCTCATTTCTAAAATTGCCCCTGTACATGACTGTGGGCATCAGGGCTATCTTAGTGTATAGGCACTCTGGGCAGCTGCACATGGCCTCATCAATTTAGGGGCCTCCTAGCAGAGGTGGGTGGTGGCGCCTCTCTGCCCACAGCCAGACAGTGAATAGCTGTCAGCAAGCTGACTGGTGAATGGCTGGAGCTAAATGTAAAAAATGTAGATCCCACGGACAAGTTTTCCAAATGTAAATTTCTTTTTATATGGGGAGGTTTTTTTTTTTGGGGGGGGGGGGGGGGGGGGGGGCGGGGCGGTAGGGGTAATTGCGTACAGCTGCAGTAATTTTTTTTCTAAAATTAGACAAAAGTTTATACAATTCCACGCTTTAATAACGGGATGTTCCAGCTGCGCGGAGTCTTGAGAAATAAAGCAAATAAATTACAAATTAAAGCTGGGAAATTACTTTTTTTTTTCCTTTTTTTTGTCACGCTTCATAGTTTCCAATGTGAACGGAGAGGTAATGGAGATTTATGGAACTGCGGCGTGAAAGGCATGAGCTCTGTAAAACGAGGAGGGTGAACGAGTCTTTCAACTTTCTTTCCAAAGGAACTCTAACTCCCTCCCACTTGTGTGCGATTTACACAACATCGTTTCACGTTTCACAACCAAGTGTTTTTAATCGACAAATTTATCTAGACAAATCTAAATAAATCAATTGCAGAATATTTATGTTTCAACCCAAAAAGTTATTTAAAACACATTCCAATTGCATAATTTTGTCAAATTTCATTTTCTTTTTTTCTTGGAGTTCCAAATTCGGAAAAAATTTGGGAAACCATGTGACTCAAGCCACGCCCCCAAGGCAAGTGGCCATACCGCCAATTCCATGTGTGCGCATGCTAGGAATGTTGGGGCCAATTCTTACCTAAAGTCTGCATCTATTTGGGGGCAGAATTACTAATTTGCCAGGCTTAGGGGTACAGTTACTAAAGTTTCTAAAAATTAAAAGAGGCGATGTTGCCCATAGAAACCAATCAGATTCTGTCTATCATTTCCCTTGGACTGCAGGTGGGGCGGATGTACAGGGCTGGTGTCCACCACTGAGTCCAGGGGGGGGGGGGGGTGTGAAACTGGCGCGGTCGTGGCCGTTGCCGAGTGGTGTGGGGGAACTTGATGCGGCCGCCGTCAAGTCCGGGGGGAGAGGGCAACTTGATGCGGCCGCTGCTGCCGAGTCCAGGGGGGGTTTTGAAGTGACCACGGGCATTGCCGAGTTGTGGGGGGAGCTTGCAGTAGCCAACGCCGCTGAGTCCTGGGGGGAGGGAGCAATGCCGAATCGGGGGGGGGGGGGGGGGGGTGCGGCCGCTGCTGCCAAGTCCGGGGGAGGGGAGACTGCTCCCATGCCGCCCTCCAGTAGCCCTGCGGATGTAACGTACAGAAAGTTAGATTTAAGTGGGGTGTGTTCAAACTGAAATCTAAATTGCAGTGTAAAAATAAAGCAGCGGGTAGTTACCCTGCACAGAAACAAAATAACTAATCCCAAATCTAAATCTCTGCACCGGTTACATCTGCCCCACCTGCAGTGCAGCATGCTTTTATCCATCTGCAAAAATTGCAGCCTTGCTCACAGGTCTGAATCAGGCCCATTGTTCAGCTAGTAGGAAGTTACCCACTAAGGGGGATATTCAATGCGGGATTCCGAATGTCGGAATGTCCCGACTGTCGGAATCCCAGGCCGCTTTCACCCAGCTCGACAGTAATTCGACAGGCAGAATTCATTGTTTCGCCTGTCCACTGTTGAAAATGGGGTGTGTCTGCAAAAACAGAGTGGATTCTTGAGATCCGGCCGTGAATTCGACAATCCACTTCCTTTATCGACAAAACAGATCCGACTGGTTTTAAAGTCGAATTCAATCGAGTTTTGTTGAATTCCGCCTTCAATGCTGTCAGAAATAGCGCCCGGGATGGAATACCCCTAGATATCAATGTGGGAACCCTACTGCTGAATATTTATTTATTTATTTACAGTTTCTTATATATAGCAGCAGATTCCGTTGCGCTTTACAATAGTAGACAGTGATAGAACAAACTGGGTAACAACAGACAGACTTGGAGGTAGGAGGGCCCTGCTGCAAGCTTACAATCTATAGGGTATTCAATGTGTGATATTTAATGTCTGGGGTTAAATTATAGGGCTTGGAGAGTCCGCCTCTCTCCTATGTGTGCGGTGGGGAGACATGCACACCTGCCCTGCCGCCCACAAATGTCACATAGGCACCCACCCTACCCCTGCAGGCAAAGGACAATATTTTGGAACACCTCCCCCGATGACGATACCCTCTCCCATTATCAGGGCCCCGGAGAGCTGTCGATGGAAAAGAGAGAGATGATGGATGGGGCTATTGTATTTAACTCTTTTATACCCCATTTACATTGCAAACATAACTGTCTCTGTGCGGTGTGAATGGGCCTCTTTGAATTTCCCCAGGTCAAGATAACCCAGCATTCCGACCTGGGTTAAAAAGAAGAGTTAATCCCATGTTGAACCCGGGTTGCTGTGCAGTGTGAACGGGAAACCTGAGTTGAGCGACCCGGGTCTAGTTCACACTATGGAGGAGGCAGCACTTGAAGACAGCATCAGCTCCAAGCGCTTCCTCCTCCCCCGCCCCCGATGACGTGCCGCCGCTCTGCTTTGCTCCCATCTGACATCGGCGGCCTATTGCTAGGTCACTGGGGGGGAACTATACCTCGCAAATGCAGAGTCACTCCCAAGGCGGACCCGTGTCCAAATCTCGGTTGCTCCTCCTTCTCTGCCTGGGCCCAGGACTCTAGCCCCAACTGTCCCCCCCGATGGCTGCCCTGCCTCCAGACACATTGTGGCAAAAGGGGTTATTCCTACTTGTGAGATATTGTGCTTGACAGAAGTCTGAGCTCTGAACGACTAAAGGATTTCCTCCCAGCAGCTGAGAGCCCTCCCGCAGAATGTATCCGCTTTCCCAATGTCAAGATTTATAGTTTTCATTAATGAAAATATATTGGGAATATGTTACAGATGCGCAGCGACCTTGCCTGTTCTCCCGCTGACAACGCCGTGAATAATTGTTGGATGATAAGTAGATGCAGCTGACCCTTTATTTACCTGTTAGAAATAAGCACCCATAGATCCCCCGTTGCATGCTGCAAAGTGCGCCCTTATTAGACATCTCATTTGTATTCTGTAGACACCTGCGCGAATGGGACTAATCTTGGCCTAGGTCCATAGAAATCCTGTACGCGCAGCAGAACGGAGACTCCCGTACTTAATTAATCTTTCTTACTTTACTGTTTACCCTGCATAATCGTGGGATTTTATAAGGTTACAGCGTTAACCCCTACTGTCCACCCTCAGTTTCACATTGTCTTTTCACATGTACTTGGTCTTGGGATGGCCATCGTTGCCATCGATGTCAATAGGGCAACTGGCCATCGATAGTGGTAAACTATGCAATGGATGACCAGTAATGTTTTTACCGATCGATGGTCATCCATTTTTTGACTGATTAGCCTGTGTGCCAATTAAAACGCGGGGGGCAGGGCTTAGCAGGTATCAGGGATGGAGTCCCTGCTCCTTGGGGGGGAAAAGAAAAAGAAAACTATTCGTTTATGCTGGGCATCGATGGAGGGAAACCATCTGATTTCCCCCCATTGATGGAAAAACTATTCTACATCGGCCATAAACCATTGATGATTTTGAATCATCAATGGTCCATGGCAATCCCTAACTTGTTCTGCTGTTCCTGTAGGGTTTGTTTTTTTCAGGACTCTATTCTATTGACTGCTACAAGATGAACTGTTTTGTGACCCTTATAAACGATGAGGACGAACATTCAAAACCGATACCCAATTGTTTTCCATGTTCATTACTGTGTACATAGAAGAGGTTGGGTCATCAAGTGTTCCGCTCACTCCGTCCTGATCTGCGGAAGACACAAAGTCAACCTCCGCCACCGAAATGAATTAATTAGAAGCGGCATCTTTGAAGAATGGGCTCCTGGGATTGTACCAGACAGTTAATAAATTACTAACACTTTGTCAGAAAATCCCCGTATTGTCTTCCCTGCTTCAAGGAGAGGGGAAAGAAACTGATTTTATATATTGAATCTCTGCAAGATGTACACAATGTATAGAGTTTGAAGTTGGATATTATCTGTGTAATACATCTTATCCGGGTCCATTTGGTGGTCCTTATGTGTTCACACGGGGGCGATGTTTAGCGACTTGTGGATGGTGGGCGTGGGGTGAGGTCGTAGGGCATTTCTGTTTACGTGCAAATGGCTTCGGTGAGTTACACACTCGCCAGGCTGTTTGTTGCCAGGAGGGAGGGCCGGGGCCGGAAACGGGGCGGGCTTGTCAGACTCTGCTGGAAACGGGGCGGGCTCGGCAGACTATGCCGGAAACGGGGCGGGCTCGGCAGACTCTGCCGGAAACGGGCGGGCTCGGCAAACTCTGAGGGAAATGAAAGTCAGTTTAGACCAGTGATAGTCAACCTGCGGACCTCCGGCTGTTGTAAAACTACACATCCCAGCATGCATTGCTACAGTTTTAGCATTTCCTAATAGCAATACTCTGGCAAGGCATGCTGGGATGTGTAGTGTCAGCATCCAGCTGTGGCTCCTGGAACAGAGCAGTGGGGGCCACGTGAAGCTTAGATGGCCACAAAGGGATACTGATTGATGTTACAGAGAAAGTTGACGCCAGAATGCCGACATGTTCTGAATGGGGACGTTCATAATGTTAGTGTGGACAGAATTATGACTACAGTTAGACCGTTCCAACCTGAACCCGGACCATACATGGACTGTCAACATTTTCACTATTAACAGTTTCTCCATGTCAGCATTCTAAATGTTGGCATTCAGGCTATGTTAACATTTTGACCACATGTCAGAATAATGACCACATATGTTTCCAAAGTTGGACTATGTTTAATCCCTTAGCTGTGGATGGACAGTTGTAGTTGTGCTGGAATGCCAAAGAATGATATTTTATGTGACGTGAGGGAGAACAGCCCCTGTCGGTTGGGATTCCGATGTTGGTGTACTGACTGTTGGAATCCCAACTGTTGGGATGTCACCTGGCACCTAAAATGCGAAAGCCCCAACGAATGCTCCTTGAAGCACGGAAGACATTACGTGATTTTCTGACAAAGTGATAGTAATTTATTAACTGTCTGGTACAATCCCAGGAGACCATTCTTCAAAGATGTTGCTTCTAATGAATTCATTTCGGTGTCTTGACTTTAGGTTGACTTTGTGTCTTCCGCAGAACAGGACGGGGTGAGCGGAACACTTGATGACCCAACCTCTTCTATGTACACAGTAATGAACAAGGAAAAAAGGAAGGGTCACAAAACACTTCATCTTGTAGCAGTCGGTAGAACAAGTCCTTCAAAAACAAAACGTACAGGAAAAGCAGAACGAGTACATGTTACAATTGAAAAGGCGACGAGACGCTGAGGGTAACGCGGTCCATGGACAGTAGGGATTAACAATGTAACCTTATAAAATCCCATGGTTCTGCAGGGTAAACGTGGTGATAGTGGGCTATATGTGCGATAGGGGAAGAGGCTTAAGTTTGTGGGGCAACTATAGAGGGTGAAGGGATTGCTACTGCTATGGGGCCTGGACTTTAGGGGTCCGAGGGCTCAGTATGCAATCCCCTGCACCTTTTAGAATTTGTTATTAAGTAGTGCCTCTGCCTCTTTATTTTAACCCTCTCTTACTCTAACTCCATCAATCTGCCCCTAGCCTCTTTCTCCTCCCCACCTCTTTCCCCATGCTTCCCCCTCTCTTTTCTTTCCTTCTCTCTTTCCTCCTCTCCCCCCTTCTGTCTCCCTACCTGGCACTGTCTCTCTCAGACTCTCTCTCCCTCCCTGACAGTCTCTCCCACTCCATCGCTCTGCCCCTAGGAGCTTATAAAGTTCAGTTCACAGTGGCCGTTCGTTTGCACGGGAACCGATGTTTGTCGTATGCACATGCGCAGCATTGAGGGGGGTGTGGGGCAGCAGGCCGGGTACTCGCCAATGGGAACGTTCCCAAGGAAATCGCTGGGTGACGTGGGTGCTGGGGAAGGTCAGCTGACATCACCGGATTTCTCCCGAATGTGCATTCATATATAAGTGACCTGAGAGTAATTTTATATATTCGTGCACATAAGACATCTTTCGATGGTCGGTGACCATCGAAAGATGTGGGAGGTTCCCCCTGGCCTGTGAATGGATGTTTATGTAAACAAACCCGTGCGAGGTGGGGGAGGGGTCGGAGTACCGGCATCCGCAGGACGGGTTCTGGTTGACTCGTAAGGGTGCGAATTTGCATCTGAGCGAGTCAACCACAATAACCCCCTAGTCTCACGATTTAAATACTTTCCTGAAAAGCACAGAAATGGCCCAAATAACACAATATGTCTAGTAAATGTTGTATGAAGAGTATATAATCATTACGTGCCCATGCACAATGTCGACAGTCATTATGTCGAGTTGACATTATGAACGTCAACAGTCACAATGCCGACATCACAGTTTTAGGGTTATACTGAGGTTAGGGTAGATTAGGATTAGGGCTCTGATAGTAGACAATCATGTCAACGTGGTGACCGTCGACATGAACATTGTTTACATTAAGGTGTTGTCAACATTCCAAATGTCAATGTTCAGATCGTCGGCAGTCTGCTGTCGGCATTCTGATATTTGTACCACACCGTCATGAAGACCTGTACAAACACGTAGTTTAAAGTCCTCAGGAGGTAAAGAACGACCGTACGCTGATTAATGACATTCAGAACGCCATATCATTTACCGCCTGCGCTAAGGGGCTATCAGGCACAATGCGACAATGGTTTTTGTAATCTGAAATCAATTTTTAAATGTTTAAAAAAACGTGTCACTATATTGTGTTAACAATTTAACTGTGACAATGAGACAAAATCTTTATTGTGTTCTGCTAAGCTGCGCATCCATCTCTCCCTGGCACTCTCTCAGTATCCTTGTCAAAATCTCTTGTTATCGGGCCAAGACTAATTAATGCTGCCTCTCTGCATATTCAGCAGAGAAATTGTCCTTGTCCTCGTTAGTAAAACAAAAAGTATTTGCAAACAGTGGGAGTGAATGATGGAGAGCGACACTCACTCGCTAAGGCTGGGATGTGGAAAACTCACCACACGTAAAACCACATGAATGTCAACCACATTTAAATGCTCAAATTTGTGAGCCAGGCTGTGTTGGCAGTGGCAGAGGGCAGCAGGATTGATGGGGCAGAAGGGATTAGTTTTATGTCAATACAGATCTCATTAGCTTTTATTCAGCATTACACCACCCTGATCAGTCCAAAGGTCCAGTGTTGTGATCATCTCTCATCCTACCCGCTACCTGATTCATGCTGACAGTACACGGTTGACAAAGCTATTGAAACATCTATCTACGAGCGACTGTGCCATCGGTGGTTTATACTGCCAGTGAGTCTGTTTGAAATGGCAGTTGGCGGCTCCCCATTCTTAATTTTGAACTGTGCTGCAGGCAGCTCCTCCTCTGGGACCATCACTTGACTTCAGCCATGACCGCTTTCAGCCTGAAAATTAAGGGAGGCCTCAGAGTTACTCACAGAAGCAGAGATGGCAAAAACTGTCCAATGGTATGGGAATTGCTTACGGATTTGTGAGTGGATAGCGGTTAGCGGTCCATACGCAATTCTCTCGCAGTTTAGCAAGTTGTGTTTTTTTCTTTCTGTCTAACGAATCGCAGCCCATTGTCGCATTAGCGGTCAAATCTGAATCAGGCTCAATGTCGCTATGCCTGCCAGAGTTGGCGGGAAATCACCCACAATTATTTCCGTGATTGTATACAGTACACAGAACAGGAAAGTTACACATCTGTCAAATAGTAAATGATAAAAAGGGGACAGTTCAAGGGCCTGAGGAAACGTCTCGAAAACCAGGGACTGTCCCTGGAATTTTGGACAATTTCAATTTGGCTGTGTCCAGATGGTCCTATACAAAGGGCCCGATTCAGACCTATTCGCAGGGCTGCGAATTGGCAGCCCTGCTTATCAGTAGGCCGCGCATGTGCTCGGTATGCTGTGCACATGCCCGAGGTCTCCCAGCAAACGAAGCCAGCGATGGGCTGTTTGCAAGACGATTGACAGCCGGCTGGCGTTCGTAGGTGGCACCCCGGCGTTTTCTGGGAGTGACTCCGAAAAATGCAGACAGGCCTGGCTGATGGGAGGGAGGGACACTGAGTCACTGACCTTGATCTCCTCAGGGCCATCACAGCACCATTGGGGGGGGGGGGGGGGATTCCATTAGATAGTGAGTGTTTCCAAATGTATTTCCCCATTTGTTCAGCTGCGAATGCATTCGCAGCCGTGCACAGAGGAGTGGAGACCCTCTGGTAGGGCGCCGTTTACCTGAGTCCAAATATTCGCAGCCCAGTGGAAAATGTCTGAACTAGTCTGACAATCTAACTATGACAGAGTCTGACCTGCGCTTGTGCGGAAATGGTCTTGCAATGGAGCTTGTAGAATGGATCAGGAAGTAACGGGGGTGTGGTGACTCAGCCGCATGCTTCTGACCACGCAATTGTTCTGGCTAGTTCTTACTTGTGAGAAATGTTCCATGGTCCGATGCCACCGATGTTTGTGCGATGCTGCCTCTTGGTACACAAGCAGCGCTTCTTAGGAGCCGTCAGTGGGTGTCTCTGTACAATAGATGGCGTCTGAGATATATCTTCCCAGACCTGCTGAGTATGAGGATGCAGCAGCGACGCGATAAGTATCCACTGCACAATATTAATGTAATTGCTGCTTTACATCCTGTGCAAATAACATCTGGAACGACTGAGGCAGGTTTTACGCTCACCTAGTTATACACTAATTGCTGCAAATCGCAGGCAAGATCATTTGTAACTCAGGGGCTCGTTTATCATTTTATATTTGTGGCTAATTCCCCGAAAACACCCGTTATCGGTGGATAGCTGCAAATATTAAGTACCTCCGAAATATATGTTGGAGGGACCGCAGAAGAACTCCGTTGCCTGCTGGGATCCCTCTTATACCGCTGCCGGCTGCATACCCTATAGCAGGGGTGTCCAAACTTTTTGCGACGAGGGCCAGATTTGGTGAAGTGTAAATGTGTTGGGGCCGACCATTCAGCCTGACATTCTTTGAATCATTAATCACATCCGAATGGTCCCCCACTCTGCCCCCATTCACTTTATGTCCCCCAGCCTGCCCCTTCACTGTATATTCCCTAGACTGCCCCCCCTTTCTCTGTATTTCCTCCAGCCTGCCTCCATTCACTGTATGTCCCCCACTCTGCCCCTTCACTGTATGTTCCCCTGCCTGACCATCTTTCTCTGTATGTCCCCCAGCCTGCCCCTCCTTCACTGTATGTCCCCCACTCTGCCCCTTCACTGTATATTCCCCTGCCTGACCATCTTTCTTTGTATGTCCCCCAGCCGGCCCCTCCTTCACTGTATGTCCCCAACTCTGCCCCCTTCACTGTATATTCCCCTGCCTGACCATCTTTCTCTGTATGTCCCCCAGCCGGCCCCTCCTTCACTGTATGTCCACCATTCACTGTATGTTCCCCACTCGGTACCCATTCACTCTGTTCCCCAGCCTTTCCCCCCTTCTCGGAATGTCCATCACTGCCTCCATTCACTGTATGTTCCAAAGCCTGACCCTCCATTCACTGTATGTCCCAAAGCCTGACCCTCCTTCACTGTATGTCCCCCAATCTGCCCCCATCCACTGTATGACTCCCATTCAATATGTCCCACAGCCTGCCCCCCCTTCTCTGAATGTCCATCACTGCCTCCATTCACTGTATGTCCCCCAGCCTGACCCTCCTTCACTGTATGTCCCCCACTCTGCCCCCATTGACTGTATGATCCCCTGCCTGCCCCCTCCCTTCTCTTTACGTTTCACAGCCCCTTGTGTTGGCCAGAGGATGGAGAGGCAAAGCAGGCACTGCAAGGACAGGAGATGCTTGGGCTCCCTCTGCCGCCCTTCTCCACTCTACATGTTACGGGAGCAAGCTTCCCCCTTGCTGCACCCCCTCCCCACACACTGCTCTCACTGTGATTGCGGAGGAGGGAGATATACAATTGCAGCTGCAGGGGTTGGATGCATACTCACCCGAAAGACTCCTAACACATCTCACTGTGGCGGCCGGCATCTCCTCACGCACGCCGGGGCCCCACCTGTAGTGCTGTGTGTCCTGCAACGGATGCTCCACCTGCTTCTGGCTGGAGGCTGCGGGCCGCTTGAAATGACAGCACGGGCCGCAATTGGCCCCCGAGCCGGACTTTGGACATGCCTGCCCTATAGGTTTCTATGGGAGATGCAATGCTGCCAGATGTATCAAAATCCGATAGCTATGCATTGGGTCCTGCAGCTATTGTAGCCTATGGGCTACTTTCTGTATCGTCAGCAGAGCAGTAGGGTCAGTGGGGTCAATCATGGGTTAGAGCTAACCATGCATGCTTAGACACGCCCCCCTCCCCCGACATCTGGCACAGCAGATCTCAGGCTCCTTTTGGAGTCTCTGCATCTGCAGGAACATACATTGCACCGATAGGATCACATATTGCAAAGCAATCCTTAGTAAGTTGGCCCCTTAATATTCTGTCACATCCCATCTTTCCCTTTCTCTAGCCCTTTCTGTCTCTTCTTCCATCACCTCTCTACTCTCTGTCTCCCTTTCTATCGCCTATCCCTCTCTCTGCTCTGTCTCCCCTTCCATCGCCTCTCTGCTTTCTGTCTCTCCTTCCATCACCTCTGTACTCTCTATCTCCCTTTCTATCGCCTATCCATCTCTCTGCTCTGTCTCCCCTTCCATGGCCTCTGCCTCTCTGCTCTCTATCTCCCTTTCTATTATATCTCCCTCTCTCTGCTCTGTCTCTCCTTCTATCATCTCTCTGCTCTGTCTTCCCTTCCATTGCCTCTTCGGGCAGACGTGGATACTGGGGGTGTGCTAAATCGCATCGCGGATCGAATTGTATGCAAATCGTATGCAAATTTTATGCAATATTCCATTGCCTCTCCTTCTCTGCTCTCTATCCCCCTTTCTATCATCTCTCCCTCTCTTTGCTCTGTCTCCCCTTCCATCATCTTTCGGCTCTCTGTCTCTCCTTCTATCACCTCTCTGCTCTTTCTCCCCTTCCATCGCCTCTCTGCTTTTTGTCTCTCCTTCCATCGCCTCTCTGCTTTTTGTCTCTCCTTCCATCGCCTCTCTATCTCTCCTTCCATCACCTTTGTGCTCTCTATCTCCTTTTCTATCACCTCTCCCTCTCTCTGCTCTGTCTCTCTTTCTATCGCCTCTCTGCTCTGTCTCCCCTTCCATCGCCTCTCTGCTTTCTGTCTCTCCTTCCATCACCTCTGTGCTCTCTATCTCCCTTTCTATCATCTCTCCCTCTCTCTGCTTTGTCTATCCTTCCATCGCTTCTCTGCTCTGTCTCTCCTTCTATCACCTCTCTGTCTCACCTTCCATTGCCTCTCTGCTCTCTGTCTCTCCTTTTATGGCCTCTCCCTCTCTGCTTTCTGTCTCTCTTTCCATTGCCTCTCCCTCTCTGCTCTCTATCTCCCTTTCTATTGTATCTCCCTCTCTTTGCTCTGTCTCTCCTTTCATCATCTCGCTCCCTGCTCTCTATCACCCTTTTCATCGACTCTCCCTCTCTGCTGTCCTTCCATTGCCTCTCCCTCCCTGCTTTCTATTTCCCTTTCCATTCCCTCTCCCTTCCTGCTCTCTTTCTCTCCTTCCATTGCCTCTCCCTCCATGCTCTCTGTCTCTCTTTTCACTGCCCCCCCCTCTGCTCTCTGTTTCCCCTTCCATTGCCTCTCCTTCCCTGCTCTCTGTCTCTCCTTCCATTGCCTTTCCTTTCCTGCTCTATGTCTCTCATTCCATTGCCTCTCCCTTCATGCTCTCTGTCTCTCTTTCCACTGCCCCCCTCCCTCTGCTCTCTGTCTCCCCTTCCATTGCCTCTCTGCTCTCTGTCTCTCCTTTTATCGCCTCTCCCTTTCTGCTTTCTGTCTCTCTTTCCATTGCCTCTCCCTCCATGCTCTCTGTCTCTCTTTCCATTGCCCCCTCTGCTCTCTGTCTCCCCTTCCATTGCCTCTCCTTTCGAGCTCTCTGTCTCTCCTTCCATCACCTCTGTGCTCTCTATCTCCTTTTCTATCATTTCTCCCTCTCTCTGCTCTGTATCTCCTTCTATCGCCTCTCTGCTCTGTCTCCATTTCCATTGCCTCTTTGCTTTCTGTCTCTCCTTCCATCACCTCTGTGCTGTCTATCTCCCTTTCTATCATCTCTCCCTGCTGTGTCTCTCCTTCCATCGCTTCTCTGCTCTGTCTCTCCTTCTATCACCTCTCTGCTCTGTCTCCCCTTCCGTTGCCTCTCTGCTCTCTTTCTCTCCTTTTATCGCCTCTCCCTTTCTGCTTTCTGTCTCTCTTTCCATTGCCTCTCCCTCCATGCTCTCTGTCTTTCCTTCCATTGCCTCTCCCTCCATGCTCTCTGTCTCTCTTTCCACTGCGCCCCACCCCCTGCTCTCTGTCTCCCTGCGCCTCTCCTTCCCTGCTCTCTGTCTTTCCCTCCAGACACAATTTTGAAAAGAGATGATGATATATTAGAGGAGAAAAGAACCCTTAATTAAAAGCAATTGAAATGCAACTGGTATGAGTAAAATATTATTATTATTATTATTATTATTATTGTTATTACTCATGTATAATGTGTTTACTGTTTGTGAATGTTTCAATAAAGTTTTTCAGTCCTTTTTTGTATATATATATATATATATATATATATATATATATATATATATAATGTTGACAATTTTATCTCCTGTTTATTTTGCACTCAGATTATATTTTTAAAAATGCATTAGTCTTAAAATGAAATCTTAGTAAAGTTACTGACAGTAAATCCCGGGAGACGTTCGCTGCAGCTCTCCTGCTTATCCTTAAAACCACAAATATTGAGAGGCTGGTTTCCATCTCTGACATATACAGAGATTCAATCCAACCTGTACGTGCAGCCAGTGCTGTGGTCTGTTTTATTGATTTACATCTTTTCCCCAGGCTGAAAAACCACCTAAAACAAAGTAATAAATTGACAGCTTCAGAACACATTGCTACCACATAAATAAGAGTGTGCGTATCGTGTGCTGAATAAAATATGCAGTGCTCGAAGTGTGCCGGTATACATGGTACGGTATACTATACGTCTATGTGCCAGTGTGTGTGTGTGTGCATCATCAACGTGTCAGCATCTGTCAATGTATTACCTTTGGTGTGTTAACATCTGTGAGCCAGCACCTGTTTGTCAGCATCCAGTTTGAGTCTCTGTGTCAACGTCTGTTTGTCACAGATAGAGCACATCATGAGGCAAAATGGTCAGGGACAGTTACTGACCATTTTGTCAACCATGTGTCATCTTCATGTCAGTGTGTTTATATCAGCATCTGCTGCATGTCAGTGTGTCAGCGTCTGTGTGTCAACATCCATTTGTCAGCATATGTGTAAAAATCTTCTGAACCGTGTCCCCTCGCATGGCTCGCTGCGATCGGCGCACTATTATAATCTAACCCTATGCCCACTTGGATCGTGAAGTAAAGAACAAGTCGGTTTCAAAGAAAACAATAATGAAAACCACGTTGTCTTTTCGACGTGTTGACATTAAATGTCAGCATTTTGATTGTGTTGGCATTTTGACCAGGTCGGCATAATGTATGTCTGCATTTTGAACCTGTCTGTATTTTGACTTTCTGACAATTGTTGTCTGTATTTTGACTGTCGGTAAGTTGATTGCATCCTTCTGAAATGCCCTAGGCCAGGGATCCTCAAACTATTTTGCTCTGGGACCCCATTAGACAATAACAATAATTACAGGACCCCAGCAAGTTACTGCAGAAGGTCATCACATCACACATGTAGTCAGCAGACGGCACATACATGGCAGCATTGTGGAGGCACAGAGTGATGGGAGGAGTCTAATATACCATAACCAATCACATCACACGTGTAGGCAGCAGACAGCACATACATGGCAGCATTGTGGAGGCACAGAGTGATGGGAGGAGTCTAATATACCATAACCAATCACATCACATGTGTAGTCAGCAGACGGCACATACATGGCAGCATTGTGGAGGCACAAAATGATGGGAGGAGCCTAACGTAACAGACAATTCAACAGATTTTTCAGACTCCTTGAATCACTGACTGAGATTAGAAAAGTCATCAGCCTGATGGTCAGCAACATGGAGTTGCGACCCCATGCTGAGAAGGCCGGGACCCACTTTGGGGTCAGGACCCACAGTTTGAGAACCACTGCCCTAGGCATTTGCCTAGTTTTCTATGCCTAGGGCTAGCTAATGGTCAACATGACAAAGGTCAATAGGATCAAAAGTTCGATCGGTTTGACCATTTGTACCTGTTGAACTAAAGCTGGCCATACATCAGAAAGATCAATCTTAAGATTGATTGCGCTCATGATTGTGTACAATTTCCATTGAAATCCCCGGCAGTCCTTGGTGGTTTTTGGACACACAATCTACTCACAATCAATCATACAATCAGTCATACAATCCATCTGCTGCATGATTTTGTACACAAGATGTGCACACAATCTGCATACAATTCATCTTACAATCAATTGAGATTGTATGATTGGGTACAATATCTTTCTGATGTATGGCCACCTTTAGAACCGTATTCAGGTCTGTTGGCAACATGTGCATATGCAGGGTGCATGCACCCACTGCGAATAGTCGGATTGCTGGGTGCATGCACCCAGGACAGCAGGCGGGTGACGGAAAGGGGCATGGGGAGGCTCCTTTAGCATATGTGAACATCCAGCGTTTCATTGGCGTTCCCGTGCTAATGAGGCCGTGGCGTGGGCGCCGGAGGGCGGTCAGCTGATATCACCGGATGTCAGCTGCCCGCCCACTTCCTTCTGAATGTGCACGCAAATGTAATGGTGCCTCAGAGCACCAAAGCATGGCGAGCATAGTTTGCCCTGCAAGGGGACGTGGAATACATGTAAAGTAATCCGCCTCCCCTCGCGGAGCTCGCTACACTCGCCACGCTTCGGGCTCGGTACTTGTGCAGAGAGAGTTAGATTTGGGTGGGGTTTTACTTCAAAGTGAGATCTAAATTGCAGTGTAAAAATAAAGCAGCCAGTATTTACCCACTTTATAAAATCAACTCCATGGTGACGTGGATAGTGGGGGTATGAACAGGTCGGGGGACGCTTAACGCATCCCCTCACCACGCTTCGGGCTGGCGTGGATAGTGAGGTTTAAAAAGGAGGCATTTGCCAGTATGTAACATGGAGCACTGGCAAATGCCTCCTTTATTGTGCATAAGACGTACTTGCGCCGACATACCCCCATAACCCAGCGCAGGGGATCTGGCGGTTACCAGCGCTGTGTGAGAGGCGCTCACTGGGCTTGCCATGGACGCCGGGGAGAGAACCATAGACGCCGGGGACAGAGCCAGGCTGCCGCGGAGTCACTACGCTAACTACGCTAGGCAGCCGTTGGGCTCCGCTGACAGCGTAGCTCAGCCTACGCTGAAAACGTAGCGTAGCCGGGCACCGTGCTATTTCACAAGTACCAAAATATATATATTATTGAGACAAATAATTGAAACCTTGTAATATTTATCAAAGCCCTGGCAATCGGGGAGCTTCTGTTCCCCCAAGCAACTATTTTGGCTTCCATAACGTGTTTTTGAGAATAGACTTGCACTTTTGGTAAAATGTATTTATATATTTTTTCCATTTATTAACTTCAATAGGACCCATTAGAACACTTTTTTCCCTCATGGAAGCAGGCTCATTACACTATCATTTTAAGTAATTAAATCAGAATAAGTGGTTCTGCAAATCTATTTTAGTGCATCGTCTAATTGATTGTGACCTAGACTGTGAACTATAATCATTAGCTACACGAACTGTGTAATGTTCTACGGACTCTTTTAATCATTTATATAGAGTTTATTCAGCTGAGTAATGTTGTCTCCATATTTTGTACATTCATGAAAAGTGAAGAATATGAAGGTGTCATTTTGCACTCATTTTAGGGAAAGATGTCACTATCATTTTTATATAATTATAAATCAGGGGCGGATTAAGGTCTGTGGGGGCCCTGGACAACAAAAGGTCTGTGCCCCCCAAAAGGTCTGTAAAGAGAATATTTGAACATTCGGTACTCTTTACTTAGAAGGGCGCCCACGATTTTGATCGTGGGCATCGTTAGTAAAAAATCTCGGGCATCTCGGGCATTGAATGCACTAAAAAATCGGGTGCGATCAACCGACGAGATGCCCGAGATTTCCCATAGGGAACAATGTTAAATGTCTCAATTGACCCAATTTTCCTGTTCAATGCCTCAATTGACACGATTTTTCCATAGGAAACAATGTTAAATGGGCCACAGAGGCCAAATAGGCACCCTGAAGTGTATAATGGCCACCCGAATTGTTAACGCCACCCCACGATCAACGTCAACCCGATGCGTGGCGAGCGCAGCGAGCCCGCGAGGGGCGGCGGTACGCGTCCTACGACCTTTTCATACCCCCACTATCCACGTCGGCGTGGAGTTGAGAATAGAAAGTGTGGCGAGCGCAGCGAGCCACCGAGCCCGAAGCGTGGCGAGCGCAGCGAGCCCCGCGAGGGTACGCGGACAGCTGTGAAGCCCGCGAGGGGACGCGGATACCTGTGAAGGTATCCGCGTCCCCTCGCGGGGCTCGCTGCGCTCACCACGCTTCGGGCTCGGTGGCTCGCTGCGCTCGCCACACTTTCTATTCTCAACTCCACGCCGACGTGGATAGTGGGGGTATGAAAAGGTCGTAGGACGCGTACCGCCGCCCCTCGCGGGCTCGCTGCGCTCGCCACGCTTCGGGTTGACGTTGATCGTGGGGTGGCGTTAACAATTCGGGTGGCCATTATTCACTTCAGGGTGCCTATTTGGCCTCTGTGGCCCATTTAACATTGTTTCCTATGGAAAAATTGGGTCAATTGAGGCATTGAACAGGAAAATCGGGTCAATTGAGACA
This sequence comes from Crinia signifera, assembly GCF_055691185.1. Taxonomy (NCBI): domain Eukaryota; kingdom Metazoa; phylum Chordata; class Amphibia; order Anura; family Myobatrachidae; genus Crinia; species Crinia signifera. Next base: position 22,366,850 of record NC_139224.1, read on the forward strand.
TTTAACATTGTTCCCTATGGGAAATCTCGGGCATCTCGTCTGTCGCATCGCACCTGATTTTTTAGTGCATTCATTGCCCGAGATGGCCGAGATGGGCGCCCTTCTAAGTAAAGAGTACCGAACATTCACATCAGTCCCTGCCCCAGTGGAGCTTACAATCTATATTCCCTACCACATGTACACAAACTTTTTAGGGTTAATTTTGTTGGAAGCCAATTAACCTACCTGTATATTTTTGGAATGTAGGAGGAAACCCACGCAAGCACGGGGAGAATATACAAACTCCACACAGTTTGGGCCATGGTGGGGATGGAACCCATGACCTCAGTGCTGTGAGGCAGTAATGCTAACCATTACATTGTTCGTGCTGCCCCTACTAGTAGCGCTACTAGCGCTACATATGCTGCAGGGCCCCCGTCGCTGACATGACATCCGCCGTAGGGCCCCCCCAGCTTCTCCCCGTGCTTGTGTGGGTACTCCGGTTTCCTCCCACAATCCAAAAATATACTGGTAGGCTAATTGGCTCCCAACACATTAACCCTAGAATGTCTGTGTGCATGTACATGTGGTAGGGAATATAGATTGTAAGCTCCACTGGGGCAGGGACTGATGCGAATGTTCAAATGTTCTCTGTAAAGCGCTGCGGAATATGTGTGCGCTATATAAGAAACTGTTAATAAATAAATAAATAATAAATAAATAGGCCCACCTCACAAGGATCGGCTGCTGAGTCCTGTGCATGCCACAAGTAGATAAGTTAGTAGGAGGGACATGATATATGCTGTATTGCATCGTCATGGCCCCACACTGGACATATATTGCCGTGAGTTATGGAGCTACATTACGGACTGCAGGGCAGTGATTATGCAACGACACACTTTAACTCGCCTCAACTGGATCTCACTGTGGGCCAGATGTACTAAGCTTGAAAAGTGATCAAATGGAGAGTGATAAACATTGAGCCAATCAGCTTCTTACTGCCATGTCACAGACTGTGTTTGAAAAATGACAGCTAGGTGTTGATTGGCTGGTGGTTTATCACATTCCATTTTATTACTTTTCAAGGCTTAGTACATCTTGATCCATATCTCAAGGAGGCTGCAGGGAAAATGTTGATAATTATTCCTATACACTGTCTTTACAATATGGTATGGGGGCCGGGGCTGACAAAGGTAAACATCCCTCGTGCTATGCATGTACCTCAATGTAGTTTTGGCCATTAGAGCACTTTAGTGTAATAGAACATGAATGTGACAGCAGATAAGAACCACTTGGCCCATCTAGTCTGTCCCTATTTTAAACATGTTACCTCAAACCATATTTGATCCTTATTTTTTTGTAAGGATATCAATATGCCTATCCCAAGCATGTTTAAATTGTACTACTGTATTTGCCTCTACCACCTCTGATGGGAGGCTATTCCACTTATCCACTACTCTTTCTGTGAAGTAATTCTTCCTCACATTTCCCCTGAATCTTCCTCCCCCTAGTGTCAGTGCATGTCCTCGTGTTCTGTTGCTCCTCTTCCTGTAAAGAATGTCTCCCACCTGTACCTTGGTAAAGCCCTTGATATATGTGAAAGTTTCTATCATGTCCCCCCTTTCCCTTCTCTGCTCTAAAGTATACATATTAAGATATTTTAGTCTTTCCTGGTACGTTTTGTAGGCCATGCACCATTTTAGTAATATCAGCATTGCCACGTGTGCCACCAGCTAAATCACTATATGCAGTGACACAAGGATGTTCTAAAATCAAGTGAGGGTGATGTCACTGATCGATGCGGTTGTTTAACATTAAGGTGCTCAGATTGGTTACAAGTTGACAAGCGGTGCCCCTACTTAAAGTGTGACACTAAGGTACGGCCACTGAAGTATATTGCCAAATGGGAGATGCGTGAGCTGAAAGGCTCTGTGCTGCTGTTAACATTTTTATTGCTGTGATTACAAAGAAGAGGTAACACATTAAGGGCATAATTATCATAATCTATATGAGTCATTCATAACATCAATATTTGAAGCCTTTATGTTCAACATGAAAATGTTAATTTTCAAGTAAATTTAGTAGTTGTCATTTGGGGTTTTGACCTAGAGACTCCTAAATGTTTTAATGTAACAGATTATAAACGTGTCGGAGCTTTTTGCTGGTTAATTTATTGTTCGTCAAGAAGGTTTCCGAGAAGTTTTACCACGTGTTCCTTAAGGTTACACCCTAGGTGCCTGCCAAGTCACTGTGGTAGTTGTGTAGCCACAACAACAAGGAAGGAAGGTACTTTCCTAGTGTGGAGGCACATATAGCAGGTCACTGGGATAGACCAAGTCTCCTAGGACATATAACGCTATATCAGGACTAGAAGTTTGCAATATGTTGTCATATTTTAATCCAGCTGTTCCCAACCTGGGGTACCTGTTCCCCTGTGGTTACGCTGCAGACCAGTTTGGGGTACTTGAAAATAATATCGTAATGACAGGAGAAGAGGAAGATGTCTCCCGATGGCGGAAGAAGTCTCCCGTTGCCATAGAGATGAAACACGTTGCATCATTTCCGGTTCCGTCTGTAGTGTCATCAGCCTCTCCTCATGCCCAGCCGCCAATCCACTAGGAGCCACCCGCGTTGCCCTCAGACATCAGTGATCATCAGAATCAGCTTTATTGACCAGGTATACTTGCGTATACTAGGAATTATATTTGGATTGCTGTGCAACAGCCAGGGTAGGAACAAGTAAATCAGTGACAGTACACATATATAACACATACAGATCTGCACTAGACGTGTCCTGGTGAGGGGCACGGACATATATTTACTGAGCTGCACAGCACCCAGGCAGCCAATCAACAGTGCCACTAAGTAATTGCAACATCCAGCTCAGTAAACAGTAAAACACAGTACAGATGCGTGACAGACGGCTCCCCGACAGTCGGGATTCCAACAGTCATTACCCCGACGTCGGAATCCCGACTGCTCCCTCGTGGGGGTCCACGACCCCCATAGAGGCAGAATAAAATCAGTGGCGAGCGCAGCGAGCCCGCAAGGGGCTTCATTGCGCTCCACCCGCTGTGCAGTCGGGATTCCGACGTCGGAGTAATGACTGTCGGAATCCCGACTGTCGGTGTGTCATACCGCACCCGTACAGATATGGAACACTACAAGGAAGACAAGGGGTACATATTTATGGCTGGGTGGCACAGATCCTAGGCAGCCATCTTGACTTCGCTACTCACAGGGCAGCAGTGGAGGGGCTCAACTCAACAGGCCATCTCCCCATCAGCACACCATGAATGGGTCCAGAGGCTGTCCTGTTGTGGGTCTGGAGGGTGGGCTACCATTTCGAGGCCCTGGCTGAAGTTGCGCCTGGAAGGACAGCCAGAATGGGGGTGAGGGGAGAGAGTCAGTGAGGCAGCGGGAGGGGGGGGGGGGGGTCAGTGAGGCCAGGGCCTCTCTGGGCTGAGGTCCATATGCTATTCCAACCCCACAAATCCCCCCTCCGTTCGAGGAGTTTTTACCTCCTCCCTTGGGGGTCCCCGGAGGGGGGCACCATTAAGCTCTCCTGGGGCAGCTTGATGCGGCAACATTGATGGGGGCTGTCCACCTCCGGGTGGCTGTCACCGCATCCTGCGCCAGGGGACACTCACCTTCCTCCAACCTCCTCTGCCCGCCTACTCTGCTCACCTCCTCCGCCTCTGCAATACCACTCTGGGGACCAGAAGCTCTTTCTGCCCCATGCTGAACTGGGTGAAGAAAGCAACGGCATTAATCGTACAGGTGTTAGCGGGAACCTCGGAGACGGTACACAGCCAGTGGCCAGACACAGAGGAAACGATTCCTGACCGCACACTAATCCTCCGATACTCCTTAATATAAGGACACATATACCGCTCACTTCCACTCCACGTGCAAGTATTGAGGATATTTAAAATTGAGAGGAGGGGGTACTCATAAATGACTCATAAATGGTACTCATAAACTTACCCTCATCAAGGGGTAAGGGAGAGAAAAAAATGCAATGATTCCAAAAACTCTACAAGCAGACGCCAAGAAGGGAGCACGCCAAACGCAGCTCTTCCTGTGGTTGAAAATACAGATCTGAGTCCAGAAAATCAATATAACAATTAAGGGAGTTAATTTCCCTATTTGGCAGCGGTTCTCAAGCTGTTATCCTCCGGATTAGATCTGAAATGATAAAATTAGCTGTTAATGTGATTTCACTGCCCGTCTTTTAACCACAAATGGGTATTAAGACGTCGGTACTAGTCTTATAAATTATCTAGCACCCACGGGTACATTAAGATGTTATATTAAGATGCTACAAATTCCATCCACAAGGAATGCAAAAATGGCACTCAATATAAAGTGTTGTTGATTAATAACTGGAGATTTATGTTTCGTAATTAATCTATGTGAAAACGGGTGCTTTGAGGAATTTATGATGGACGATCAAGATAATTCTCCCTTTTGCTGCTGGGATAGTAGTCAATTCAACCATCGCTAATTTAAAAGCTGATGTAGCAAATATACAATAAAACTTCTTGTTGTATTTTAGTAGGTTCCTCCTAAGGCAGTGTTGCCCAATCTGAATGGACCCAGAATCCCGCTGATCTGAATGGACCAGACCAATGTGGCATGTGCGTCTTTCGGCTAAATTTTATAATGTAAAAGAGGGAGAGGATACAGTTTGGGAAACCTTTCAATTGTGATTCACTGCTTATGCCAAACTACAGAAATCTGATGATAATAATAATAATATTAATAATAATAATAATAATTTTATTAATATAGCGCTCTTTCTCCAATAGGACTCAAGGTGCTTGACAGATAGAATGAACGTAATACAGTACAGGAACAACGAAGTACCGAAAAAGCTTTTTGTAAACTATACTTAAAGAATTACGGACATGCTTGAGTATAAAGGAAAGTCTTGAGTCTGGTTTTGAACGATTCTAGAGTGGGGATCTCGGGGAAAGAACACAGAGCTATACAAGGAGAATGGTCAGGAGAATATAAAAACTTCAGAACTGATGGCTGAGAAATTAACTGTTCAACCTCTTTATTCTCCCGGGACACGTGACCTACCTGTCATTGAGTTTCTACCTAGCAAAGGCCACCCAGGAACCTCCCCTAGCCCAGATCTCCCCTGCATACAACCTACTGTGTATGGTTCCAGCATGTCTGCTAAAGCAGACTCAGCGACAAATTTAGACACCTGCTGTTTATATATGCAAATGCCAGGAGGCATACCAACTAACGATATACAGGGTATATTTATACAATAGTGGCAGTGTATGGGTGCAAGCACACCTGCCAACATTTAATCAATGTGTATGACAGAAACATTGAGCAGCAGCAACTCTTTCCTTGGTTTCCCTAGAATTCTGAATAATAGGACATTACATACCTGTAGTCCCTTGTCACTTCATAGAGCATATAAGCTCTGCCTATAGGCAAGGGGCTGAGAGGGTGGTGAGCGGGTATTACCCAGCAGGAAACAGTTAGAGGGGCTGGTGGGGGCCCCAGTCAGTTGCACATCAGGACGGCCACACCCCACCAATATTGCCACGCCCCCAGTACCCGGGCCAGGCTTAAAGGGACCTACACACTGGGAGATGATGCTGAGGGATCTGAGCCCTGACCGGCGATGTGCTGGCCCGTGCAACGCTATCGCTATGCCCCTACACACAGAGCGATGTAGGGGCATTTTCTAGTGAGGTCGCTTAGAAAATGCCCTGAAATTGCCCCGTGTGTAGGCCCTGTTACTGTTAACAGCCCTATCTGTAGGCCACCACTGTTTGTTGCACTTTGAGTCCTATTGGGAGAAAAGTGCTATATAAATATCATCATTATTATTATTATTATTGTTGTTGTAAAGTATACATCAGTGTTTTTCAACCACTGTGCCATGGCACACCAGTGTGCCTTGAGCTGTTCTCAAGTGTGCCCCCAGATCTGGAGATGCCCAAACCAGTTTACAGCCAACACCAGGTCAACTGTTATTTACTGGTCTCTTCTTTTCATGTAAAGGGTCAATGTATTTTATGTTTGTTTCCTGTGGGGACCAGTGTGATTTTTTTTTTTCATGTGGAGGCCAATAGGTTTTTTTTTTTTTTCCTGTGGGTGGCAATGTTTTTTTAAATCTTATTTAGTGTGCCGCAAGGCAAAAAATGGTTGAAAATCACTCAAACTGCTGTATATTATTATGTAACATAGATAAAGGTTCGCGTTTTCCCAGCTTACCACTGGAACACGAACCCAGTGCCTGGAACGAACCCACCCTTTGTAAATATAGTGGGTGGGATGCACTAACATCCGCGAACCCCACTTCGCCGGCTACCGCAGAGGTAATTATCGCATATGTCCTAACGTATGCGACAATTATTTCAAAGGACAGCTCTTGCGTTAAGAGCTGTCCTTTGCGTTGCGCCAGCGATGTGCAGCGGGTCCCCGGTGGCTCTCCAGGTCACTGGTCCAGGCAGCACAGCAGTGTGCTGCGCGGACTCAGGAGAGGGCGGCATGTTTTGGTGCAGGGTCGCAGTAAGAAGCCCATAGGCTTCTATTGGGTATCGCCAGGTTTTGCTGGCGATACCCCCCCCGTCGCAATAACCCAGCGGTGAGGCTTTAGAGAATCACAAAATGCGGTAAAAACCCAGATAGTGGGGCTTTTACCGGATTTTTGCGTTGGTGCATCCCCCCAGTATCTGATCAAATGGTCGACATGTCATTGTCGGCATCAGAATGTGGACATGGTTCAACCTGTTTGGAATAACCGCAAGTGGTTGCAGTCTGCTTTCTCTAAAACTGTCCAAACAGCAGCGCTGGGAAATAAAACATATAGCACAGTAACAACAGAGAGAGAGCAGAATGCTGGAGAGACGTGTGCGCATTTGTTTGTGTGCAGCCAACATCCAAGCGTGCAACATTTGAAGACGCTGGAGCTCAGCCATAATCCATCCTGGCCCGATCTCTTTTACAGCTGCCAAGAATGAAGCCGGAGAAACAGACTTGCAGCCTGGAGAGAGACACAAGGCCGATAAACCCACTGAAGACAAGTGTAATGCTGAGACAATAGGAGAGGGCCAATGTCAGTCTTTCTTCCTGGAACAGCCCATCTGCTGTCATACAAGACGTAGCACAGATGAGAAGAGAGAGATGGGAAGGTGCATCACCCCAAGGAGAGAATGACCAAGTACAAAGGGAAGAAGAAACATTAATCATTTCTCATCGTATGTGGTTCTAAAGACAAACACGCCATGATGTCAGATTTATTATGTCATGTGTTTTATTTATTTATCAGTGTAGAATAGCTGTGGCAGGAAGAGGAGCAAAAGAAATCCCAAATACAGCATAACAAGTGACAGTGATTGCCATAGCTTTTATAACAGACTAGTCTTAAGGCCCATCCGATGGACGGGTGGAAGGTTATACTTGTGCAATTCTTCTTCCACCTTCCCTTCCCAACCACAGCAGGACAAAAGCTGCTACAGCAGCAAGTCTCCAACTATCCCACCTACCCTACCCAACCACAGCAGGACAAAAGCTGCTACAGCAGCCAGAGCAAGTCTCCAACTATCCACCTCCCCATCACAACCACAGCAGGGCAGAAGCTGCTGCAGCAGCCAGAGCAGGTCTCCAACTAAGCAACTATACACCTATCCTACACAACCACAGCAGGGCAAAAGCTGTTGCAGCAGCCAGAGCAAGTCTCCAACTATCCCACCTACCCTACCCAACCACAGCAGGGCAGAAGCTGCTGCAGCAGCCAGAGCAAGTCTCCAACTATTTTCCTACCCTTGCCAACCAAGCAGTTAAACTCTAATTCTGTATATAAAAGATTGTTATATAATATATCTTGAAGATGGGGTCCCAGTACCCCGCAACGTCGATTATTTTGGATTAAATCAACCACATTCTACACCTTTACCACTTCATTACTACTTTTATATATATATAATGTATATTTATATATATATATATATATATATATATATATATATATATATATATATATATATATATATATATATATAAAATGGCTTCATGGAAATAAATCATTTCTGTCTTCGTACCATTTATTAGAAGTGTGCTCGGCACAAGACACACAGCGCCAGTAGTCAGGACTGGGCTGCAAAGGAGGATGGATCAGTCACTGGGGCAGGCCTGGAGATGGAGCTTCATTCTCAGGGGTGCAGACAGTAGTTGGGATGGCACCAGACCTCTGACATCAAGCGGTGTGGAAGTGAATACTTAATTGAAGTGCCCTGTGTGATGTCTCCGCCCGAGTGTCGCAGTACAGTGTCGTGCGGAGGTATGTGTGGCGGCGCTGTGCGGGGGAAAGGAGTGTGCAGGCGCTGTAATGGTGCCGGGTGTCCCTGCCTGTCTTCTCCCACAGCAGCTAAGCTACCCAATCGGAGCTCCAATTGCTGTTGCTATGTGATGAGGGGTGTTGGGGTGGTGCAGTGTGGTGCCTGCTGCCGTGCAGGTGTCTCCGGACCACTTACCTTGCGCCGCACCCTCTCACCTTCAGGCCGTGACAAACCACGGTCCTGGAATTCTCCGGCACCCGGACACGATGGACCTTCCTCCCGATGGATTTATCGCTGTATTCCAGGCACTTGTCACCTTGACAGACGTTCTCCCGCACCTATGGGGGGAAACACAGCCTCCCTAACCTATAGCTTTCCTACACGAGGCTAATAAACATGTGCACACACTTCTCAATTCTACATAAACTCTTATCTAACCTACTAACTCTCACATCAATGGCTATGATATGTAAACAGTAGTGAACCAATATGTCTAAACAACACTAAACAGGTTAGACAAATAACAGATCAACAGAAACAACCTAAAAGTATCTCGTGAGTATATCCAGGATCACCTACCCTACGTCCAGGGCGATGAATGGAAACAGCCGTTCCCTACTTTCCTTACTATTGCCGAGCACTGGGAAGAGCCACCGCTGAGCCCACTCTTCCCAGGGGCAGGACTTCTCAGGAGGATGAAAATCACCCTTGGCACACACCCAAGGGGCCTGATAATAGGCGCAGGTCTAGGGGCCTGAATAACACGCTCAGGCCTGATGCCTGCCTATCATGGCCAGTATATGGTGATTTGGGCCTAATGCCCAAGGTCACCAGTCTTTACAACAAATGGGCACAACCTCCTAACTGTTCTCAGGCCTAATGCCTTTTCCGCCAGTCACAGTAGGACCATTGGATATTATTGGTATTTCTTAGGAAGGCACCACGGACTATCATTATTTTCAGCAGCAGTGCCGAGCTACAAAATGTGTGTGTGTGTATATATAAATATATATATATATATATATATATATATATTCATTATTTTATGTTTTAATAGTTGTCAATCAGCATACTTTAAGCTGATTATTATTCTAAAATAATTTTAATTATATATTTTTACTCCATCAGCGCACCGACTCATTATTCCCTGCTTTTTTCTGTGGTGAGCAGCTATTTGAGTAAGATTTGAGTGATCTAGCCCTCCCAGCACCAGGTATATGCTTCTCATTTTGGAACCGGAATAGCTCAGCATGTGAATCCGGGCTGGAACCAGAATAGCTCAGCATGTGAATCCGGGCTGGAACCAGAATAGCTCAGCACATGAATCCGTGCAGGAACCGGAATAGCTCAGCACATGAATCCAGGCTGGAACCGGAATAACTCTGCAAATGAATCCGTCCTGGAACCGGAATAGCTCAGCACATGAATCCGAGCTGGATCCAGAATAGCTCAGCACATGAATCCGAGCAGGATCCAGAATAGCTTAGAAAATGAATCCGAGCTGGATCCAGAATAGCTTAGAAAATGAATCCGAGCTGGATCCAGAATAGCTCAGCACATGAATCCAGGCTGGAACCGGAATATCTCAGCACATGAATCCGTGCAGGAACCGGAATAGCTCAGCACATGAATCCATGCAGGAACCTGAATGTGAATCCAGACTGGAACCTGAAAAACTTAGCACATGAATCCGAGCTAGAACCAGAATAGTTTAGCACATGAATCCAGGATGGAACCGAAATAGATTATCACATGAATCCTGACTGGAACCAGAATAGCTCAGCACATGAATCCGAGCTGGAACTGGAGTAGCTCAGCACATGAATCCGGGCTGGAACTGGAATAGCTCAGCACATGAATCCGAGCTGGAACCGGAATAGCTCAGCACATGAATCCGAGCTGAAACCGGAATAGCTCAGCACATGAATCCAGGCTGGAACTGGAGTAGCTCAGCACATGAATCCATGCAGGAACCAGAATAGCTTAGCACAGTGGTTCCCAAACTGTGTGCCTAGGCACCCTGGGGTGCCTCAGAACACTTACAGGGGTGCCTTGGGTTGGTGGACCAGGATCAATTCATATTAGTTATGTGCAATGTAACAGGCAAAAGTAGTGCTTGTGGCTGCCAATCATAACATATGTGGAAAACTGGAGTAAATCCTGTCCCGCACCACATAACTGTGACATATACACACAATGCACTTACTTTTATATTTTTTCCTGAATTTCTCAATAAGAAACATTTGACCTAGGGGTGCCTTGAAAACATTTTGTTGCTCTAGGGTGCCGTGATTCAAAAAAGTTTGGGAACCCCTGGCTTAGCACATAAATCGGAATGTAACCGGAATAACTCAGCACATGATCCGAGCTGGAAACGGAATATCTTATCAAATGAATCCGGTCTGGAACCAGAATAGATTAGCACATGAATCCGTGCAGGAACCTGAATAGATCGTGCAGAAATCGGAATAGCTTACCACATGAATCCGGGCTGGAACTGGAATAGATTATCACAGGAATCCGGTCTGGAATAGATTAGCACATGAATCCAGGCTGGAACCGGAATAGAGTGGTGCAAAGATAATATGCTTGGTAAGCAGCAACGCAGGTACACTGAGAGTTGGTAACTGGAGCCATGGGACAACTGGTGATCTGTCTATGGTCAACTGACCAGGACCAAGATGGCAGTTCCCATGTGTGGATGCCAGAGTGGAAGACAGGCAGGAGCACTTGTAAGAGACATGACAGGTATCTCTGAGAGGTGACAGAGGAACATGATGCTGGAACCCAGCACCCACACCCAGCCGGCTTATTGTTTACCACACTGAATCTTGAAAACTTGTTTAGTACAAGATGAAAATGGGAGTGCGTGTAACCCGTCTGCTGCTGACATTTCCTGCGAGCGCTTCTAGAGCGCGTCTGTAATTTTCTCCTAGATAATCTTCCTCTATTTTCTCTTTCTGTCATGATCATAGATCTGAATGGTATGTGATAGCGGATGACTCACTACAGAAACCCAACAATTGCTTTTGTAATAGATAAAAGTCTTTTCATTACAAAATCTCATTCCAGCTTAGCATATATAACATCTTTATATACAGGGCCAATTTAACTCCTAGGGCACCCTAGGCCTCACTTGTAAGCTCCCCGCTTCTCCAACCAGAAAAGCAGATCCCCCCCCCATTCTTACATTGTATGATAGGGTGGCCAATCCTGGGATCGGCGGGATTCTGGGATTTGGCCCTAAAAACGCCAGGATTTTAACCCCAGGATTGGAGATTCCACTCCCAGGATTCTGAGATTATCCTGCGCAAATCTAATGCCAGGTAGCGCTGGGCAGCCGCTCAGACACCGCCTGGCTGCTCCTGACCCTGGCTGTGCGGCTCTGCAGCAGTGCGCAGTGTGACATGATGTGAGAGGTCACGCTGTGCTAGGGATGGCCATTGACTATCGATGTTCCCAAAACATCGATGGTTGGGACCTAGTGCTCGATGTTTGGGGCATCGATAGTGGATGGTCGAATAGTTTTATGCCATCGATGGATGGCTTCCGATGGTAAAAGTTGGGGGTGCATGCAGCGTCATTGTGTCCAGCGGTGTCGCTGCGGGCGGCCCACCCCGCCGGGAGGTGCGCACATGCGCAAAAGAAACTTAAACTGGATTGATGGCTAAAGTTTCTTCTGCGCGCGCGTGCGGATCCCGGCCGGGCAGGCTGCCCGCAGCGACCCTTCCCGTTGCTCTGCGCATGCGCGGCTAAGCGATGGCAGAACCCATTGATGGTGTGAGGTAGAATGGTTTGTAGCCATCGATGGCCATCCCTACGCTGCGCAGCCCATCTGCCACTCCGCTCCCACCAACCGCACTGTCTCCTGCCCACCGCACCGCCTGGCAATTCAATACTTACTACTACTTACCTACTTTTCAAAGTTCTTCTCCGGGAGAAGCCCAGAGAGTAGAAGAATCCATGAGTTTTGGGGGGAAAGCTTGGCTGTGACGTCATTAAGACTCACCACAGCAAAGGGCCACAATTTCAGCGTCCGTGGTGAAGGGGTGGGGCTAAATGACACAAATTTGCATCTTTAAGCTCCGGCCCCTCTGTTCGGAGCCATGTTTCAAGCAGTTGCTTACCAATTCTGCCTGCTTCAGTAGGAATGTGGGAGGAGCATCTTCTGCGGATGTGGGGACTACCCAAAAAAATTGTGAGTCTCCTGCAACTCCTGAGATTGTAGGTAAGAGTTAATATTAGTTGTGATACTAAAGGAAACTAAGTAGACTGAAAAAAAAACAAAAGACAAAAGCTACAGTATGAAATAAAGATTTACAATGTGCAGACTATCCGTTGACAGTTTTCCTATAAAATGTAATGTAACATTCCAAATAAAGGGTGTGCGAGGTAACAAAACAGGATCTGGCATCGGCCAAACATCCTGGAGTCTGTTGGCAAAACATCCTTTGGGTGCAAATAAATAACTGTACAATGTCACAATACAGCGAGGAACGCTCACTCCCATGTACAGGCATACATTTCCTATTAGGAAAAGCCCAGCATTATAAAACGTAATACAAACCAGCACTCAGTAAGTGGTACAGCTGCTTGTCTGCTAGGCAGCAGCACTATAATGTCTATAGATCAATTTTCATTTTTACCCACCCTGACCCCTCCGACGCCTGGGGTAAAATTATATGCCAGAATGCAATCCATTAGTTCTGATGAGCCCAATGCATTGGTGTTATTTTTATACGTTGTCTATTTAACTGTTTTTTACTGCAATTTGTGAATGCATTTGGGTTAATACAGAGCTAATGATCCAGGACCACCGAGAGCAGCTATGGGCCCAGGTACTGGGGGCGTGGCCAAATCCAAGGAGTTGTGGCAAAAAAAAATAGTTTGCAGCACCACATTATTTTTACCCCTCAGCAACGCTTCAAAGGGGGTCAATGCTGCCGATTCAGACCTGTTCCTTCAGTTTGGGGACTGCGCATGTGCACAGGCAGTAATGAATATATCCAAATCACCGTCGTTAGCGCCTTTGGCGAGATTTACGCTCACCGGGGCGTTCGCATAGTGATTGGCAGCCAGGGTGCGTTCTGGGGTGTTCACACTCCGTTTCATGGGCGTGCCCACAAAAACAGTGGGCGCCCCCATAGAAATGCTCACCCGGCCACAGGGAGAGGGTGACAACACATGACGTCGGTGCCAGCCCCCAACTGGGTGAGCAACCATCGCTCACCAACTACACATTCGCTCGCGGCATAGCGAGGTGAGTTGGCCAACGGAGGGTCGTGTGTTTGCCGGGGTAGCATTAACCTGCTTTTTAGGCTCCGAATATATGCAGCCTATCGAACAGGTTTGAATCAGAACCAATGTTAGTTTAGCAGTTGACCCAGGCTCTCTAACAAGCTTGGGTAATGAGTGCCCTTTCCAGTCTCGACCTACCCTCTCAGTGCCTTTGGCCATTCATGGAAATGCTGAAATTGCTGGTTATAATTAGCACCTCTAGAGCATTTGTATTTTGTATGGGGAGACACTGGCGTTTAACGTAATGTTGTTGGGTAACGAGCCGTAGAACCGTCTTATCATTGATGCCTCAAAAGTTGAACTGAAATTTGTCTCAGTGAGAAATCTTCTTCCCACCCAGTTTCACCTCTACATATGGATTAATTAGTGGCGCAAGTAGAAATTATTTCTTAGTGGTACTGTAAGTGCACGGTGTAGGCACGCGCACCAAAAGTGGGCATGGCCATGTGCCGCGAGGAGGCATGGTCATATGAAACTAGACGAGTGGTTACATGACAATAGGGGCATTATCCCACACACCGTAATGAATCTTACACATTATACCACATGCCGTAACGCCCATTACACATTATGCCCCATATGGTAATGCCCATTACACATTATGTCCCACACCGTAATGCACAGTTCACATTATGCCCCACACTGTAATGCCCATTACACATAATGGGGCAGATGTATTAAGCCTTAACAAGAGATAAATGCAAGGGTGATAAAGAGATACACATCCAGCCAATCACATCCTAACTGCCATGTAACAGGCTGTGTTTGAAAAAAGTCAGTAAGGAGCTGATTGGCTTATCTTTATCACCCTTGCATTCATCTCTTGTTAAGGCTTAATACATCTGTCCCAATGCCACATAAGTGCCACTTACCTACATGCTCATTGCTAGGAGTTTCTTTCTCAATGGCAGGGGCTTCATGCTCAATGCCAAGGGGGTTTCATGTTTGTTGCCATGGGGGATTACATGCTTGTTGCTATGGGGGATTACATGCTCGTTGTCAAGGGGGTTTCATGCTCATTGTCACAGGGGATTACATGCTCTGCCAAGGACGGTTCATGCTCGATGCCATGGGGGAGTGATGCTCATGGTGACAGCCGCAAGCCCGGCAGAATGGATGTTACAGCCGGGCAGAGAGCGGCGGGCTGCCCGGCTGTTATCTGAGCAGGTCCATGGCTATTTGAAATATCGCTGGTCATCAGCCAATCGGAGCCGCTACTGTTTGGCTGCCGGGCCGCACGCTCCTATTGGTTGGAGACCAAATAGCTGTGGACCTGCTCAGAAGGCAGTCGGCGGCCCACCGCTCTCGGCCCGGCTTTCACATCGCTTCCGTTCTTCCAGGTGAGCCAGCGATAAAAAGCAGTTTGGGGGGAAGTTGTACAGCGTTTCTACAATATAGTTCTTACAGGTACGCCGTACCACCTTAATTGCACCACTGGGATTAATGCATCTACAATGCACATGGTTCTTCCTAGCCAATCTTATTTGCCTTTTGCTATTTGAAGATGCACAGTGAAAATTCAGGAAAATCCGCTACACAGACTTGCATACGTTGTACTGTAAATCAGATTATTCGGATACATTTAGATCGCCAAAATGTTGACATAAATATATTTGACACCTTTATGAGCACAAGGAAAATAATTTTTTTTTTTTTGCTGATGCTGCCAAATGTTTCTGTCTCAAATGAATAGGAAAATTCCCTTTTTTCTAGTGGTATTTCCCACAGAGTGGGGGGTGTCTAAAGAATGATGGATCATTGTGTGCAATTGCCAAATATTTCTACAGTTGTAAAAGTATTGTTTGAAAGAACTTTATTTACATTGTTGGAGAAGGTGTTGCAAATTAAGCTTAAGGTAGAAGGACTAGAACAGTGGAGAGCATGGGCCTAATTCAGACATGATTGCTGGGCTGCTAATTCACAGCCCAAGTGATTATTGAACCACCGAGCATGCTCATGTGCAGGGTCTCTCTGCGAAGTAAGCCAGCATCTTCTTTTTTTCATTGGCTGTAAGCACAGTGATTGACAGGTGGATGGCGTTTGGGGCTACTTGCTAAAGTATTTGGAAATGGTGCTGATGATGCAATGAAAATGTATCTGTCTCTCATTCCTTTTTCCCCAAAAAATGTAACAGTTTAATGTGGGCTAGGTGACATGAGGGAGATTGCTAGACTAATGAGGGAGAGAGGGAGATTGCTGCTATGTCAGGGAGTCTCCTGCAGAATGCAGGAGGGGAGGTAACTATGATGTAACATTGTAATGTGGGCTTGGTGACATGAGGGAGATTGCTAGACTAATGAGGGAGAGAGGGAGATTGCTGCTATGTCAGGGAGTCTCCTGCAGGATGCAGGAGGGGAGGTAACTATGATGTAACAGTGTAATGTGGGCTAGGTGACATGAGGGAGATTGGTAGACTAATGAGGGAGAGCGGGAGATTGCTGCCATGTCAGGGAGTCTCCTGCAGAATGCAGGAGGGGAGGTAACTATGATGTAACAGTGTAATGTGGGCTAGGTGACATGAGGGAGATTGGTATACTAATGAGGGAGAGAGGGAGATTGCTGCCATGTCAGGGAGTCTCCTGCAGAATGCAGGAGGGTAGGTAACTATGCGATCATCGCATGTAATACTCCCAGGGAGCTGAAAGCAAGAGAACTAAAAAAAAAACACATTCAAAAGAATGGACGGCTGCTGATTGGCTGAGAGAGGTCAGTACTTTTTGTACTAGATCGTATGTAGTTCAAAATGCACGCTTTAGCCGATCGCATGCCATTTGAGCTAAATGTGATGCATCTTGTACAAAACACATCGAGCACACCTCTCACCATGTGTGGGCACTATTACCCTCTCTGCACATGTTACATCTGCCCAGGGTTGCCTAACCGAAGATCCCGGAAATCAGGTCCCTCTCCTGGTTCCAACAAAGAGGGTGAACCATTCCGGAGAGCTGTCTGACTCCCGCGAGTTACACCTCCCCCCCCACCCCACTCTCGGCAGGGGGGCCCGTGGGTCAAATGATGGAAATTGCATCATTTTAGCCCCATCCACCACAGTGCAATGCCTGAAATACCAAATGATCGAAGGCAGCCAGAAAGTAGGCATGTATGCATCTGCCCCACCTGCAGCACACATGGTTTTGTCCATTTGCTAAAAAAGCAGCTATGTTAACATGTCTGAATAAGGCCCTCTGACCTCAGCTTCGGCCCCGATCTGCCAAGTAAGTCCTGGGCTACTCAGCCATTGCACACAGTGGGGGAATTATTTGACGGTGAATGAATTAGCCTCTTTTCTCCAGGCTGCTATATTATCTCTTATACAGGCCCGACTAAAGAATAAAGACTGTCCCATGTAATTTATGGATACGATACAGAAGAGCTGGACCTTAGAGTTCAATGTCTTCTCTTTACGGGTATTCCCTTTTGTTAGAAAGCCACAAAGCCTCTCTTGCTGTATTCCTCATTGACACAAAGCAGCTTCCTGTAAGGGAACGTCTCTGCCTGTAGTCTCCGGCAAGGTCAGCGCCTTCTGTGCGTTTTCTACTCAATGGTAAAATCCCTCTCACACAGTCACTCCTACGCAATAACCCTTACCGGCTGTGTCTCCATGAACAACCCTATTTAAAGCGACCTAGCTCACTTCGTGTTATGAAAAATAATAGTGATGTTTTCTACTAACTCGAGATGAATAATGTGATCCCTGAAGGTATTCAAACAATAAAAAAAAAGAAAAATCACAGAGAATACAGGCGAGCATTCTCCGGCATCCCCTAGGGGGCGATACAGAGGTAATAGGCCCAGTAGCAAGCATGCTAAATGCTTTATCAAATAAAATACTATCTATCTATATCCAGATGTGTCCACATACATCTATCCTCCATGCGATACAAGTCACATTATACATAACACATGAGCTCTATGTGACTCTATCCTGGGCATCTTTTTTGTGTCTTTCTTTTACTTTAGATAGCATCTTATTTTCAGAATGGAGTATGAAGCAGCTTCTGCTTCATTATGGGTGGCATGGCTACATATAGTGTGTTACTGTGGAAGTATCTGCATAAGGAATGGAAGACTACCGTTGTCTCAATGTAGATGTACGTGGCCACATCCGTAAGCATATATATATCTGTATTCTGCACCTTGAAAACGGGGATGTATCCCCGAAACGTCGGTCATTTGATGCACTACGATATGCCTATATATAAAAAACATCTTTTTCATCAGTCTACGAGTGCCACCTTTCTTCAACTGTTTGTATATATATATATATATATATATATTTACATAATATATATAAACAATGGTTTAACCTCCGTAGTGTGCTGATCCTAAAGGGACAGCAGCTCCTCTGATATGGTTCTCCTGTTAGTGAGAATCAAGGGTGTACAAAGATACAAAAAGGGGGTTATAGGAGTGCGCTATAATGAGTACCACCTAGCTAGTTCACAATTAGTCCATATCCACTGGTATTCTTATCAGAAATTAGAAAGTTCGGTACTTGTTTCCTAGCACGGCCACAATCGCGGCCATCGGGTGTAATTTTTAGTGGCCTGCGACGTGACCGACGCGATGCCCCCGATTTTTCCATTGAAATGCATTGAAAACAGTGAAAATCGCGTCGGTCGGGTCGTATGTGGCAAAAAATGCTTAAATGGTCCACCCGCGATGGCCGCGATTTCCCCATAGGGAAAAATGTTAAATGCCTCAATTTACCCGCGATGACCGCGATTTCCCATAGGAAACAATGTTAAATGGGTCAATTTACCCAAATCATCATAGGGAACAATGGTAAATGGGCCAGAAACCCCAAAAAACACCCCTGAACATTGACATGTCCCCCCAAAAGTATTTCACGCCACCCCGCGATCAACGTGAACCCGAAGCGTGGCGAGCGTAGCGAGCCCGCGAGGGGCGGTGGTACGCGTCCTCCGACCTTTTCATACCCCCACTATCCACGTCGGCGTGGAGTTGAGAATAGAATAGTGTGGCGAGCGCAGCGAGCCACCGAGCCCGAAGCGTGGCGAGCGCAGCGCGCCCCGCGAGGGGACGCGGATACCTTCACAGGTAAAGGCGGCCCTTCGCGGGCTTCACAGGTATCCGCGTCCGCTCGCCACGCTTCGGGCTCGGTGGCTCGCTGCGCTCGCCACACTATTCTATTCTCAACTCCACGCCGACGTGGATAGTGGGGGTATGAAAAGGTCGGAGGACGCGTACCGTCGCCCCTCGCGGGCTCGCTGCGCTCACCACGCTTCGGGTTCACGTTGATCGCGGGGTGGCGTAAACTACTTTTGGGGGGACATTTCAATGTTCAGGGGTGTTTTTGGCCCATTTACCATTGTTCCTATGATAATTTGGTTAAATTGAGCCATTTCACATTGTTTCCTATAGGAAATCGTGGTCATCGCGGGTAAATTGAGGCATTTAACATTGTTCTCTATGGGGAAATCGCGGGCATCGCGTCTGGCGATTTTTTAGTGCATGTGATGGCCGCGATGCCCATGATTTTACACCCGATGACCACGATCATGATCGTTGTGGCCGTGCTAGGAAACAAGTACCGAAAGTTCTTTCATCCGTTTTCCGAAATAAGAAGGAGATTCCTATTAGGATAGATGATCCTTTATTCATAAAACCCAACGTGTTTCGTCGCACAGGACTTCGTCAGGGGTATTATACCCCATAGTAGTGCCCTAGGTGACTTTATATCTCATAGTAGTGTCCGAGGTGATATTATACCCCATAGTAGTGCCCTAGGTGATTTTATACCCCATAGTAGTGCCCCAGGTAATATTATACCCCATAGTAGTGCCCTAGTTAATATTATACCCCATAGCAGTGCCCTTGATAATATTAGACCCCATAGCAGTGCCCTAGGTAATATTATACCCCATAGTAGTGTCCTAGGAAATATTAAACCCCATAGTAGTGCCTTAGGTAATATTATACCCCATAGTAGTGCCCTAGATAATATTATACCCCATAGTAGTACCCTAGGTGATATTATACCCTATAGTAGTGCCCAAGGTAATATTATACCCCATAGTAGTGCCCTAGGTGATATTATACCCCATAGTGGTGCCCTAGGTGATATTATACCCCATAGTAGTGCCCTAGGTAATATTATACCCCATAGTAGTGCCCTAGTTATTATTATACCCCATAGCAGTGCCCTGGGTAATATTATACCCCATAGCAGTGCCTTAGCAGGGCCGGATTTAAGGGTTACACCGCCCCTAGGCACACTTTTTTTTGCTGCTCCCTCTCACCACCTATTATAGGGAGTGAGCTAAAATAAAGGGAGGGAAAGTGAGAGAAAGGGAACAAGAGAGATAAGGATAAGAGTGAGGACATCGGAGCCAGGGCAAGTTAAAAATCTGCACTCACTGTGGCCGTGGGCTCGGACACAAATTTCCTTTCCTGAAAGTATGTGGGGAGAATAAGTTACGTCTGCATAGGAGGAACCAGCAGCTGCTGCCACTGTGACTACAGCATGGGTCCCGGCTGCCGCTCTTCTCTGTACTGACAGCAGTGTACACAACAAAAATTTTGTCCGGGCGGTCACCAGCTGATGGCTGGAGGGAAGCGTGACCCGCTCTTCCTCCCAGCATCAGCTGTCATTCAAGAGCTATCGTGGGGGGATGCAACAAGGGAGCAGGGCCAAAGGCGACAGGCAGCCCCGCAGCACACACAACTGGGAATACTCGTGAGTCGTGGGGCAGGTGATGGCTCCCTGATGCTGTGTCACCACCAAGACTGCTGCCTCTAGGCCATCTTGCTCCCACTGCTGCTCCTCACTGTCAGGCTGAGCCGGAATCTGTCCTTCCGGTAAACTGCAACCCGTGATGGGGGATGCATTGCCACCCCCCCAGCAGGTGCCGCCCATAGGCCCGTGCCTCATGGGCCTAGTGGGAAATTCGGGCCTGTGCCCTAGGTACTATTATACCCCATAGCAGTGCCCTAGGTAATATTATACCTCATAGTAGTGCCCTGGGTAATATTATACCCCATAGCAGTGCCCTAGGTAATATTATACCTCATAGTAGTGCCCTAGGTAATATTATACCCCATAGTAGTGCCCTATTTTATTATATGAACCAAATTACTGTAATTCCTTAATTTACATGCTGTCACATAATAGGCTGCCAGTACACATTATGCCACACAATATCTTCAGTTCATATTATGGCATCAAATGTCCCCAATTCAATTGATTCCATATTACAGTGCCCCCTTACCATTATAACTACACTACATAATACACCTCTCACTGAAATATAATATAACACAATTCAGACTGAGCAATGGATTAGACCAGCGGTTGTTGCAGCCCCTGGGCTTCAGCGCCGACCATTAAGTACAAGGGGGAATGCTAAGCACATATATACATACACATGTTATCATGTATGTATATATGTGCTTAGTGTTCCTCCCTGCACTTTGCGGTCGCAACTGTACTTAGATCCAGCACACATATTATCATGAATGTAAAATATGTGCTGGACCGATCCCCTGGAAATTGCCACCGATCAACGCATCAGAAATCAGCATAAGCCAATACACACAGTTAAGCCGCCCCCATTCAACAGTGTTTAATGGCTTATGCGGATTCCTGGAGGCTGCATGGCACAAGGGCATTATGGCGGATACTAAAATGCTTCAAAGAGAGATTGCTAGACTAATGAGGGAGAGAGGGAGATTGCTGCTATTTCAGGGAGCCTCCTGCAGAATGCAGGAGGGGAGGTAACTATGATGTAACAGTGTAATGTGGGCTAGGTGACATGGGGGAGATTGCTAGACTAATGAGGGAGAGAGGGAGATTGCTGCTATTTCAGGCAGCCTCCTGCAGAATGCAGGAGGGGAGGTAACTATGGTGTAACAGTGTAATGTGGGCTAGGTGACATGAGGGAGATTGCTAGACTAATGATGGAGAGAGGGAGGTTGCTGTTACTGCAGGAGGGGAGGTAAATATGATGTAACAGTGTAATGTGGGCTAGGTGACATGAGGGAGATTGCTAGACTAATGAGGGAGAGATGGAGATTGCTGCTATGTCAGGGATTCTCCTGCAGAATGCAGGAGGGGAGGTAACTATGGTGTAATCCATCTGAGAGCATGAATCAGGCAGCAAACATCTTTGGATCCTTCCCAGAGAGACACAGTTCTCATTCCGTTATCTCATTATATAATGCTTTCAGAGTATTTAAAGACATTGGGCCAAATGTAGTAGCTTCCAATTTGCCGGAAATGATGAGTTTTCAGCTGGATGGGAAGCGGCACCTTTTTGTTGTGCATGTAAAAAGAAATCGCTGATTTAAAGCATGCAGCAAAATCGGTAAAAATCGGACAAATCGGAAACATCGGAAGCTATTACATTTTGTCCAGTTTATTTCTGTGCAGGATGTGATCATGTATATTTGAGAGAGTTTGGATTTTTCAACCTTTTGGGGTAGACCTATTGACTGTCTATCTAGACACTGAAGATCAGGGGTGGACAAACCGGTCCTCAAGATCTACCAACAGTTTATGTACATCAGGCAACCTGTGGATCTATAGTAGGAATGAATGCAGCAGGTTTGAAAATGTGACAGTTAGTAATGACTACAGCTGTGCTCCAGCTAGGTGATCTGGGGAATGTGACAGTTAGTAATGACTACAGCTGTGCACCAGCCAGGTAGCCTGGGAAATGTGACAGTTAGTAATGACTGCGCCTGGGCCCCAGCCAGGTAGTCTGGGAAATGTGACAGTTAGTAATGACTACACCTGTGAACCAGCTAGGTGGTCTGGGAAATGTGACAGTTAGTAATGACTGCGCCTGGGCCCCAGCCAGGTAGTCTGGGAAATGTGACAGTTAGTAATGACTACACCTGTGAACCAGCTAGGTGGTCTGGGAAATGTGACAGTTAGTAATGACTGCGCCTGGGCCCCAGCCAGGTAGTCTGGGAAATGTGAGAGTTAGTAATGACTACACCTGTGCACCAGCTCAGTGATTTGGAAAACGTGGACCGTAGGTATATCTCGAGGACCGGTTTGGCTACAGCCCTGCTGTAGCTCTATCAACCGGAACCAATTTGGGTCTCCTGTTCAATGTGTATGGTGTTGTGAGCACACAGTGGGACATACCCAATTAGCCACAGGTGGCTAATTGTCAGCGCTGAAGGATTCAATTAGCTGCAGGAAGCCCACATGCTAAGCTCCAGAGGGTCGATTGTTTTCCTTGCAGAGAAAATCTGTGTTTTAGAGCAGGAGCAATAGGCAAGATCATTTATTAGCTTTGGACGTTAAATCCGGACCTTCTCTCGCATGGTAAAACTCTTGCCTAATTGAAATGTACCCCAGTGTACTTGCACCCCAACATAATAAAACATTTTAGTAGCAACATGTACAGGTAGCTCCATGGAATCATCTGTGGCACCCCACAAGCTGGGGCACTACAAGTGTCAGCGGCATAAAGTAATGGAAACACTGTAAAGGCCTGCAGGCATAAAGCATACCCTCCAACTTCTGACAGACCAAAATCGGTACATGTTCCGAAGGGGGCGTGTCCAATGTCATAAGGGGGCGTGTCCACTGTCAAAAGGGGGCGTGACACTGACAGGAATACTAAGACACCTAAAAAATATATTGAATGAGGGCATTGAGGGGGATGGCTTTGGTGTGGGCTATTGGAGCCGTCCCCAGTCTCCATTCCCCCGTCTTGCAGAAGAGATGATGACCTGACCAGTATTCCCCAATAAACTGGGAGAATATAGGCACATTGATAGACGGCACAAGTCTCTATTTGTAGTGCTCAGCAGCCGGGCGGGTGGTGTGAGACGCCGGCGCTGCGTGGGATCCAAGTCACACTTTCTTCTCCTGCCGCTTGCAGGCAGACGGACCAGTGAGGCGTTGGCATGTGGGCGCTGTTGCGGAAGCAGTCTCAAGAGCTTGGGGGCATGTGCCTGTACATAGAACTAAGTGGACTGCAATTACTGTGTGCGGACCGACGCGTCCCCGACTTTCTGAGCTGGAGAGCATCAGGAGACCGGACTGCCCTTCTTCTCATAAAACTGCCGCCTCCCAGCTCCTTGCACTGTGATTGGCTGCGGTGCAAGGCAAGCCTCGCTCTGCAGCCAGCCCATCTTCTCCCGGTGCAAACTTCGCTTGTGATTGGCTGTTTACCACCGACGGTCTGAACAGGCCAGCCCCTGATTGACAAAAATCGGTACATTCGGTGCATGTTTATTTAGCTGGTACAGGCCGTAAAAAAAACGGTACTGTACCGGCTAAATCGGTACCGTTGGAGGGTATGATAAAGTAGCTGTGGCACTACAGGTGCCAGCATGACTGTGTATTAAAAAGTACTACTGAAGTTGCACAGAACTGAGCTTATATAGCTTGCAGCACAACAAGGGTTAACAGCCCAGCTCACAGCAAGGCAGGTCAGTTTGCAAAAAGAAAACAATGTGCAGAACTCACCAGTTCGCAGAAAAAGGTGGGAAATCCCGGATGAAACTTCTCCCTGCGAATCTGAGACCGCAGAGTGAGAAGTGTGTAGTTGTTAGGGATGGCCATCGGCACATCCCCCATCGATGGTTGCCATCGATGGCTTCTAGAGCAGGAACCATCATGGCTATAAACCATTCTATCGCACACCATCGATGGTTCCTGCCATCGCTTAGCCGCGCATGTGCAGAGCAACGAGAAGGGTCGCTGCGGGCAGCCTGCTCGGCCGGGATCCGTGCGCATGTGCAGAAGAAACTTTAGCCATCAATCCAGTTTAAGTTTCTTTTGCGCATGCGCCCACAACTTTTACCATCGAAAGCCATCCATCGATGGCATATAACTATTCGACCATCCACTATCGATGCCCAAAACATCGAGCACCATGTCCAAACCATCAGTGTTTTGGGAACATTGATAGTCGATGGCCATCCCTAGTAGTTGTTGGCTGGTGAATGCTGAAGCTTGCAGAGCCCTGAAGGCTGGAGGAAGCAGCCTGACTTGGGGGAAGACGAAGCAGCATGCCCTGAAGTGTATGGGTCAGGGTTGCCGACTTTAAAATGCTCCTCTCCGGGAGAAGCCAGGAGAGGAGACTTTCATTACCTGTTTGGGGGCGGGGCTTGGCTGTGACGCCATTAAGCCACGCCCCCATTACGGGTATTAGTCTAAATCACTGATCTCCATGGAGGGGCGGGGCTAAAATGACATGAGTGTGTCGTTTTAGCTCCGCCCCCTCCTCTGAGACCCGCAGATTGCGGCATTTAAATGCCGCGATCGGGGGGCTCAGTGGGGGTCCCCCTGATTCCGGGAGGGTTGCCCACCCTTCCGGGGGGGCCGGGAGGGGGACCCGATTTTCGGGAGACTCCCAGTAATTCCGGGAGGGTCGGCAACCCTGGTATGGGGGCACAGACTGACAGCATGCAGAGAGCACTGGTCAGTGAGGACAGCCTGTCAGCCCCATCAGCAAGTGCTGCAAGAGAGAGAGAGGGGGCCAGCGTCCCTGGAGCCGAGGCATCGGGAGCGGCCCTGTGCAGAGAGAGAGAGCCCAGTGGGAGTATCGGCAGCGGCAGAAGGCCAGCGGAGGTCCTGGCAAGTATCCTGCTACTGAAGTGTTATGCATTTAAACTATTCTGCATCTGAAGTATCTTGCATTTGAAGTATTCTGCATATGCAACGTCAGCACCTGACTCTACAACTATTCTGCATATGCAACGTCAGCACCTGACTCTACCACTATTCTGCATTATTAGTGACACAGGCTGCATAAGCCTTCCATATTCTAAACATTGCTACAACCCGCAACCATGTGTTTCACATCCAGCATAGAGTCAAGTTTCCCAATAAAGTATATACAGTCACTGTCAGCTTAGCAGTGAGAGGATCCAGTGGCAGTGAGAGGACCCAGTATCAGTGAGAGGATCCAGTGGCAGTGAGAGGACCCAGTAGCAGTGAGCGGATCCAGTGGCAGTGGTGAGCTCTTGCCATATCATACTTGTGAACATTCTGGACACTCACGAGTCATCTGTTTAACAAGTGTGCTGAATATTAATGACATTACTATGTCCAAAATCACTACTCTAAACATTTGAGGAATACACTCCTTCATTACACAAAGGGTTTTATACAGAGCCAGATTAAGGTCTAAATGGGCCTGGAGCTGAAAATTATCAAGGGCCTATTATGCGCAATAATAGGGGTTGTGGCCAGCACTTAATAATGTGGGGGGCTTGACCAGTGTTCTGGTTGGGTGGTCTGCTCATGGGTCTCTATTGGTGTAAATACTTTCAACTAATTATATACACCTGGAAAAAGCAGGAGGCTGGCATAGGAAAAATGTAGGAAGATATATTGGCGGGTGCCCAGTCATTGGCGGCACTCCAGTCATAAAAAGAATACGGAAAGACAAAACTTGATAGACAACATTTCAGCACCTTTTATGTGGTCATCTAAGTTTACCACACCATATACCGGGATGCGGTCAACATGCCGGTGATCGGAATCCCAGCGGTCAAAATACCGATGCCAGAATCCCGACCACTGCAATGCACTTTGTCCCTTTTATGGGTGTCCCCCGCAAGGAGGAGCGATCCACAGCCCCCCTTGTCGGCATTGCGGAGGTCGGGATTCCGGCGTCGGTATTTTGACCGCCGGGATTCCGACCACCAGCATATCATTCAGGACCCCATATACCCCTTATACAAATCATGCAACAAAAGAGTAACCACTTTATATTGTACTTGCCTCTTAGACATTATGCCACATGGAATGAGCAAAAATTCACACCGACTGAGCCAAAATTCACGTTATGCCACACAGATTAAGGCAAAATTTTGCCACATGGATTGAGCCAAAATACACACTATACCAAACAGATTAAGCAATAATGCACAATATGCTTCATAAACGGGCATTGTGCGCCAAAGGTGCGCATTAAAAATTACACCATAATGCCCATTACATGTTAAGCCACACACCATAATGTCCATTAAGTATTATGCCAAACACCATAATGCCTATTAAAAATTATGCTACATAAGTGCTGCTTACCTATATAATCATTGCCAGGGGTTACATGCTCATTGCCATGTGGGATTGCATGCTCATTGCCAAGGGTGAATACATGCTTGCGGTAACTGGGGGACAGCCGCCGCCAGGCAGAAATGACAGCCATTGACAGCCGGGCAGAGAGCAGGGGACTGCCCCGCTGTATTCAGAGCAATGCAGGTCCCGGCTATTTGAAATAATACCCCTTTCACACCAGAAAATGCAGGGATTTACCCGGGCTGGCCCCTATTACACCAGCCTAGTTCCTGCATTTTCTGGTGTGAGGAGAGAAAACTACCCCCCCCCCCCCCCCCTTTAAACTTTAGGGGTAGTTAACCAGCATTATCTTCGGAACCAACTGACCCATTTACATGTGGGCTTCGAATGATTTTCAAATGATTTTTGTTCCTGTGAAACTGGGCCATTTGGTTCCAGAGAAATCTGTCCTCAAACAACATGAACAGCCATGAAATGACATTTCAAACATGAAAAAATCAGTTTACCCGCAATATCTCTAGAACCAATGAACCCATATGGACCAACCTGGTATCAGATTGAAGGATTAGCAATTTGAGTTAGACTGAGATCAACCTCGAGCTTCTGTGATGCCGTTGGAACCAGGTGAGGGTCGGAATTAGCAGGTCTCATGTTATCCTATGGGGAAAACGTTCCAGCTTTGCCTGGCAGTATCTCCGGTTCCCGGGGGGCTAGCAACGCGGGGCCAGGCTTGTTGGAAAGCCCTGACCCTCAGCTATAAAATGGGCCTATTTAGAGAGTGGGCCTGGAGCTGTAGCTCCATCAGCCCCATTGTTAATCCGGCTCTGGTTTTATATACATGCATGTATATCCCAAACGTCAGTACCACGTGACTATTCAACTGGGGTTTAAGCATTTAAGTTACACTAAACATTACAGTTATAAAGGAGACTGTTGCATACCTCCCAACAATCCCGATTTCAGCGGGACAGTCCCGATTACCGGATCATTTGCATAAGCCGCGCCCCTCATTTGCATAAGCCACACCCCCTTTTTGGCAGCTCTGCGGCCAGAAAGTTGGGAGGTATGCTGTTGGTATTTACCTACAGTATGTTGCACTGCGAATTGTGGATATGTGCATGTTATGTATGTTCTGAATTATGCTACTTTGAGTAAAGCCTCAGATATATATGTCTGCTGAGGTAGATATTGAACCGTTGAAGAGAATATAGAAATGTATTGCATTTATTGTGACAACCTATTGCAATTATAGGAGACTACCCACGGGCAGTGTCCCTCTGTGTGTCTTCCTTTTCACCTGACCTCTTACATCAAATAAATGACCTCAAAGTGAGGCCTTAAAAAGGCAACACCTGTGAGCCTGTATTCCTTCTACTAACTCTCCAAGGAAAAAGAAGAACCTGTGCGGTGGGGCGATTAACACCAGCGACCCCGGTGAGTGCATTAGATCTCACCCATTGAGCAGGGTGTTACACATCCTTACAGCACAGACGCAGTATGCTGCATTACAGGATGTAAGCCGCTCAATGCTTCTGTTCCAAATATCCTAATCTTTCAGGTCTCAAGCTTTGAATGCAGAATAATTACCTAATTTATCATTGACATCTCCAGGGACTGGTGAGAGCCATCTTGTCTGTTGTCAGTGCGAAGTTGTCAGTCGCCCAACATTTATAACCTGGTGGAGGTATTGTGCAGGGGAGAGGTATGTAATGAGCATTGAAGCCCCCCCTCGCCAGGTCATTGTGTTAGTGGGTTATCAGGTAGCAGATCGAAGCTGCCTAGATTGACGATGTTATGCTCAAACCGCCCTTAGTCAAACCCATATAGTGCAAAAACAGAGGGGGCGTGGCCACTGGCAGGGAGTGGGGCATCAGGGAGGGTAGTGGCCACACCCCTATGAAAAAACAAATAAATGAGAGGCAGATAGATCACAGGCTGCCGCTGCAGCTGTCTCCAGTGGCGTAAGTTTGTCCCAGTTGCCCGGAGGCGAGATAAATATTGGTGCCCCTCCCCTCCACCCCTCCCCACACACACACATACACAACACCTTCTATAAATATATGTGTGCATGCGTTTATGTATATATCTGCTTCTAGTGGAACAGGTCATGGGTTCTAAATTCTATTACAGGGTGTAACACTTGGCAAAAATTATGTTTAGAATAAAGAGAGTGTGAAGTCTAAGGTCCTACTGAGAGGTGGACTCGACGGCTTTCAGTGAACTGATTCAAACTCACAGGGGCGGAGAGGTGCCCCCTTGGGAACAGGAGCCCGGTGGCAGATTACTACACTGCCTCCCAGAGTTACGCCTCTGGCTGTCTCTCTGTCCAGCCCAGCACACTGACTGAGCAGCGTGTGCTGAGCTGGGGAGAGAGGCTGTGCTGCTGCGGCAGTCTGTCCTCTGTACTCCCACTGCCAGCTCCCTGAAATGGGGGGAATTAAAAGAAATATTTTCAAAAGACTGGCCGGCCGCTGATTGGCTGATAGAATTCTCTCAGCCAATAACCGTCCTCCCATCTGGGCAGCTGTTGATTGGCTGATAGAATTCTCACAGTCAATAACCAGCCAGCTAGTTTTTGAACATATATTTTTTAATTCTTCTGCTGCTTCCCTCCCTGCCGCTACCAGCTGCCCGGCACCCGCTGCTACCCATCCGCAAATCACCGCCGTCACAGGACATCAGCTGCCTGCCCTATCTTCGTCCTGCCAGCCGTCTCTATTGACTTTTATTTGCAAAGGTGACCATCGAATGATTTCTCCGGCATGCGAGGGAACACATCCCCTTGTATGGTAGCGACGGGACTCCCCGGCAGGGGGGTGGGCGTATATTCCTTGAGGCAGCGTAGCGGGCTCTCTGGCACTTGGTAAGCTGCGATCCTTGCAGCTTAAAGAGTCAACCAGAATCATCCCCATAGTACTGTCACATTTACTAAATTTGGTACTTGTTTCCTATCTGGGCGCCCACGATTTTGATCGTGGGCATCGCAAGCAAAAAAATCGCGTCGGTCGCGTCGCGTGCTGACAAAAAAACGCATACGATGCGACCGACGCGATTACCGCGATTTTACATAGGGAACAATGTTAAATGTCCCAATTGACCCGATTTCACATAGGGAACAATGTTAAATGCCCCCCCCCCCCCCCCCAATTGTTAACGCCACTCCACGATCAACGTCAACCCGAAGCGTGGCGAGCGCAGCGAGCCCGCGAGGGGCGGCGGTACGCGTCCTCCGACCTTTTCATACCCCTACTATCCACTAGGGCGTGGAGTGAGAATAGAATAGTGTGGCGAGCGCAGCGAGCCACCGAGCCCGAAGCGTGGCGAGTGCAGCGAGCCCTGCGAGGGGACGCGGACACCTGTGAAGCCCGCAAGGGGATGTGGATACCTGTGAAGGTATCCGCGTCCCCTCGCGGGGCTCGCTGCGCTCGCCACGCTTCGGGCTCGGTGGCTCGCTGCGCTCGCCACACTATTCTATTCTCACTCCACGCCCTAGTGGATAGTAGGGGTATGAAAAGGTCGGAGGACAAGCACTGCCGCCCCTCGCGGGCTCGCTGCGCTCGCCACGCTTCGGGTTGCCGTCTATCGTGGGGTGACGACGGGGACATCTATAATGTGAAATGGGTCATATTGGCCCATTTCACATTTTTCACATTTTCTCACGATTTCAATGTTAAAAAATATTTTAACATTTAAGCCTATGGAAAAATCGGGGGCATCGCGTCGGGACCAATGTTAATGGTCACGACCGACGTGATGCCCCCGATATTTTACCTTTCCCGACACGATTTCAATGTTAAAATATTTTTTAACATTGAAGCCTATGGGGAAATCGTGGGCATCGCGTCGGTCGCATCGCATGTCATTATAATGGCATACGATGTACACGCGATGCCCGCGATGGGCGTCCAGATAGGAAACAAGTACCCTAAATTTTTATGCTATATGTCTTCAGAATGCAATCTTAAGGCCCATACACACTGGGCGACTTTGTGCTGAAAGTCGCTCAAAACAGCATGTTTGAGCGGCTTTCAGCTCAAAGCCGCCCAGTGTGTATGCCCCGGCAATGAGCGGTGAGCGCTGTTGCGCGCTCCCGCATTATCGTCGGGAAAGCCGTTCATCTGCTGGTGTTACCAACAGATGAGCGGCTTTGAGGACGGCTTTGCATAGCGCTGCGCTATGCAAAGCCGTCCTCTCCCGGCACCGGGCAGGGGGAAAGCCGCTCAGTGTGTATGCACTGAGCGGCTTTCCCCCAGCGATGAATGTGATCATCGCTGTATAGATTGTAAGCTTGCAGCAGGGACCTCCAACCTCTATGTCTGTCTGTTTTACCCAGTTTGTTCTTTCAGTGTTGTCAACATTTGTAAAGGGCAACGGAATCTGCTGTGCAATATAATAAACTGTAAATAAATAAATAAATACACGCTGGGCATAGTCGCCCAGTGTGTATGGACCTTTATATAGGATAACTCGTATTTAGTCTAGATTAGCATAATACAAATCATTTATTGTATGTGATGACCTCTAGTGGTGTATTTATGAATGAAGAAACTGAGTAAAGTTTATTTCAGCTTGTATTTTTGTGCAGTTTTAATACTTGTCCTTCTGCTGATAATACAAGCAAAAGTTTATTATACAAGATAAACATAAAAGTGCTACAATCAGAAAAGCATATGACTGCTCCAGACTAGGACGAAGAATCCACCAATTTCCAACATTATCTGCCTACTTCTGGTTCTTAGCGTGGAACTCAGTATCTGGAGCTGATAGCAGAGAGAAAGACACTGGTGCAAGAAGTGGCCCACCACCCCAAGCACCTGCTCCACATGTCCCTTTCACTTACACCACCCGCCACCTACCCTTCCACCGGTACTCATCCACAGCAACAGCCCATGTACCATTTGGGTTATGCCCTATCAATGGCCTCCACTTACCAACAGCCTTCTCACACCCCTCCTCAAATCAACCACCCTACCCGTTTCCACCATCACCCACCCCCATCCACCCACCCTTCCACCACTCTGCAGTCTTCTCCTCAAATCCAATCTCCTCCCCCCCCCCCCCCCCCCCAAACCACCTACCCATCCCAAACCAGCCACACATCCACTGTCACTTTAGCAATATACACATCTATGTTGGCAGATCAGGTTGAGGTGGAGGAACCAAGTCTATTTAATGTTGGTTGATTTAAATATATTCCACAGCACCATGATAATGTACACCTTATATTTTTGTGAAGTTTAAAAAAATTGGCCCACTTTGGCCGCATATTTAACATGTGTTTTTTTTTTAGGAAAAACATACACAGTTCTAGGCATGAATGTCAGCAACTCGGGGGTTTGTTGTGTTCCCGGCTGTGACCGTGGTGGGCCAGTGGAGGGCGCTGTGTAGCAGAATACAGGGGGTTTGACGATTGACATGCACCAAGGGACAGGAGCACAGCAAACCAGAGTGTTGGCGGAGACCAGGAACAGGGGCGCGGAGTCTAACCTGCCAGCGGTGTTCACCAGGGAGTCCCGCAAGGAACTTTGGGCTTAGCTGCGTCTGACAGGCAGGTCGCGGCCCCCTGCCCTGGTCCTCTGGACACAGGCTGGGAGTGAGGACACAGAAGGTATGAGAGAATGTCTTTTGAGACGGCTTGAGAGCCGGTGATGACAGTTGGCAGCCTGGGAGCTGCAGGATGGCCTGGAAGCCAGAGGTGACGACCTGGGAGTCGTTGGTATACGATGTCGATGACCAGGAGAGAATAACAAGTCTCTGGGGGCACTTGTGGTAAACAGTTGACACGGGATGTTGACAACAGATAAGCCTGCGACAATACTTAGAAGCAGCAACTGATGGATGTCCGGGATGACACGGATGTTGTTAGTCAATGGAAGACGACAGAAGCTGAGTGTCGACTGTGGTGTAGACAGTATCTGTCGACAGATCAGGACAAGATGGTGTACGTCTCTGATGGTGATAGCTGGCTTAAGAGCCAGAGAGGTGCTCGGCAAAACACCTGATACTCAACTGCAGGGATGGTATCGCAGGAGTCTTCTGGAGATGGAATGAACCAGGTAAAACAATAACAATAGCTGGAGAAACGCTGGAGACAAGGACACAGGTAAACCTGGATATCCTAGAGCCTTGGGAACTTCCTCTGAACACAGGAGAACTCTGTAACAGGTAAAACAGTTGTTCAAGGCAAGGAATGAAGGCCCAGGGCCTGAGTTATCCCCCTTGCCTTTCTGTGATTGGCTGCCAGCCGCAGCACTAATCAACACTGGGGAAAGACAGACACACCTGATACTGCACCGGTGTGTGTGGGTCAGGGATCAGGCTGCAGAACTCAGGGAAGTTCACTGGAGACTTAATCACTGGGAATGCAGGGCAGCTGCAACAGCAGCAGCTAGGAGCAAACAGGCATAGAAACCTCAGAAACTGACTGAACCAAGTCAGGTTCATGACAGTACCCCCTCCTTTAGGGGTGGACTCCGAACACCCCAATGAACTTGGTAGGAGAGCTAAGAACTCTCAACTGAGTTTCCCACAGTTTTTCTCAGTCTCCATTTTCGGAACAGGTGGACCATCCATCATCGATGGAAACTGAATTTATCGGAGTATCATCTTGGAGAAAAACATGGTCGTGGAGGATAGGATCTCCCTGGAAAGGAATTTCATGCTGTATACACTCTGGACAGGATGCCACACATTCTTTGATGTCTTCTCTAATCTGTGGACATCCATCGGAGCGTTGCAGAATCTCGAGGGTGTTTTGGGCACCGGGATGCCCGGAGAACGAAGATTTATGAGCCCTTGACAACAGTCTTGAACGGAATTCAGGGGGCACAAATGTCTTTATACTCTGAGGGTCAGGACGGTACAAGATTTTATCATAGGGCTTGTTTTGTCTGAGCTGACACACAACCTCTTTTACTGGAGGACGATGGGTTTCGATGTCTCTGGGATCAATACAAGGTCGGAAACCACCTTTTTTCTTCGCAGAACAAACCCCAATAACAGCAGGAGAATTAGTAGGTTGGACGAATCTCTTTTGAAGAGTCTTTCTATTGCAAGATGGCAGGACCTGATTCTTAGGGACTGATACCGGATAGATACGGCCTTTCGGAGGATTTTCCCTTGAGAGCAAATTGATGGAACAATCCCTCTCCCAATGAGGTGGCAAGGTATCGACAGGCTGCGCATCTATATGGTCTCTGTAGGTGTCAGGCTGACCAGGAAATGGTGCGACCTGCCTGCGTCTTGGCAGCGCCGGAATAGTACAATGCTGATGACAATACGGACTCCAATGTTCCAACTGTAAAGTGGACCAGTTGATACTAGGGTTATGGAGTCGGAGCCATGGAAGCCCCAGCACAATGTCATAGGATGCTTTGGGAATCACAAAGAATTTTATTAATTCTTGATGCAAAGTACCAATTTTTAGGAGGACAGGTTCAGTACGGAAACGAACCTCACTGCCGGAAATCTTGCTGCCATCCATCGCTGTAACAGAGATAGGCGGAGATATGGGTACCAGAGGAATTTTCAGCTTGGAGACAAGGTCATAAGAGATGAAGTTTCCACCTGACCCAGAATCTGCTAGGGCAGAACTGGGTATGGGTCCGGCTGGAGTCTCGAGGGACACTGAAAGGACAAAGTCATTATCGAGAGGAGATTTCACAAGTTGACCCAACCTGACTTCTCCATTGCAGGTCAGGCCTTGGCGTCCTCCTGAACGCTCAGGACAGGCATCAATGAAATGATTGGAAGCAGCACAATATATACACAATCTATTGCGCTGCCTGCGGGCACGTTCGACAGGAGTCAGGCGTGATCTACCAATTTGCATGGGTTCTTCACGGTCAGGAGACACAGAACGTGATTCAGGAATCTCTCTGGGAATTAACTTCTTTTGTTTTTCAAGACCTCTCTCACGGAGGCGTAAATCAATCTTGACACATTGGGAGATAAGGTCTTCCAACCGATCTGGAAGATCCCGGGTTGCCAGCTCATCCTTGATGCGATCTGATACTCCTAACCAGAACGCAGCTGTCAAGGCTTCATTGTTCCACAGTAACTCGGATGCCAAAGTCTGAAAGTGGACCACATATTGCCCCATGGGCCGAGATCCTTGTTTGACCTGAAGGATATCTGTGGAAGCAGAGGCTGAGCGACCTGGTCTATCAAAAATACAGCGAAAAGTCTGGATAAACATGTCATAGTCTGCAAGGAGAGGATCAGACTTCTCCCACAGCGGTGATACCCACTCGAGGGCAGATCCGGAAAGCAATGAGACGATATATGCAATCTTTATTCTAGCTGTGGGGAAGTTGTGAGGTAACAGTTCAAATTGAATTTGACACTGATTAATGAATCCCCTGCAGGTTTTGGAATCACCGTCGTATTTGCTTGGTACCGGCAATTGGAGACTGGAATGGGAAGCGGGTGGTAAAAAATTTTGGACAGTCGACACATGAGTTAACAATGACTGCTGCATTGTATCCAATCGACTGGATACCTCTTGAAGATATTTTATCACTCGCAGCTGAGTGGCTTCTTGAGTCTCTATCCGAGCGGTAACATTTTGGATGACCGCTGGTCCCACACTGGGGTCTTGAGCCGAGTCCATCGGCCTTGAACAATCTGTCAGCAACTCGGGGGTTTGTTGTGTTCCCGGCTGTGACCGTGGTGGGCCAGTGGAGGGCGCTGTGTAGCAGAATACAGGGGGTTTGACGATTGACATGCACCAAGGGACAGGAGCACAGCAAACCAGAGTGTTGGCGGAGACCAGGAACAGGGGCGCGGAGTCTAACCTGCCAGCGGTGTTCACCAGGGAGTCCCGCAAGGAACTTTGGGCTTAGCTGCGTCTGACAGGCAGGTCGCGGCCCCCTGCCCTGGTCCTCTGGACACAGGCTGGGAGTGAGGACACAGAAGGTATGAGAGAATGTCTTTTGAGACGGCTTGAGAGCCGGTGATGACAGTTGGCAGCCTGGGAGCTGCAGGATGGCCTGGAAGCCAGAGGTGACGACCTGGGAGTCGTTGGTATACGATGTCGATGACCAGGAGAGAATAACAAGTCTCTGGGGGCACTTGTGGTAAACAGTTGACACGGGATGTTGACAACAGATAAGCCTGCGACAATACTTAGAAGCAGCAACTGATGAATGTCCGGGATGACACGGATGTTGTTAGTCAATGGAAGACGACAGAAGCTGAGTGTCGACTGTGGTGTAGACAGTATCTGTCGACAGATCAGGACAAGATGGTGTAAGTCTCTGATGGTGATAGCTGGCTTAAGAGCCAGAGAGGTGCTCGGCAAAACACCTGATACTCAACTGCAGGGATGGTATCGCAGGAGTCTTCTGGAGATGGAATGAACCAGGTAAAACAATAACAATAGCTGGAGAAACGCTGGAGACAAGGACACAGGTAAACCTGGATATCCTAGAGCCTTGGGAACTTCCTCTGAACACAGGAGAACTCTGTAACAGGTAAAACAGTTGTTCAAGGCAAGGAATGAAGGCCCAGGGCCTGAGTTATCCCCCTTGCCTTTCTGTGATTGGCTGCCAGCCGCAGCACTAATCAACACTGGGGAAAGACAGACACACCTGATACTGCACCGGTGTGTGTGGGTCAGGGATCAGGCTGCAGAACTCAGGGAAGTTCACTGGAGACTTAATCACTGGGAATGCAGGGCAGCTGCAACAGCAGCAGCTAGGAGCAAACAGGCATAGAAACCTCAGAAACTGACTGAACCAAGTCAGGTTCATGACAGTACCCCCTCCTTTAGGGGTGGACTCCGAACACCCCAATGAACTTGGTAGGAGAGCTAAGAACTCTCAACTGAGTTTCCCACAGTTTTTCTCAGTCTCCATTTTCGGAACAGGTGGACCATCCATCATCGATGGAAACTGAATTTATCGGAGTATCATCTTGGAGAAAAACATGGTCGTGGAGGATAGGATCTCCCTGGAAAGGAATTTCATGCTGTATACACTCTGGACAGGATGCCACACATTCTTTGATGTCTTCTCTAATCTGTGGACATCCATCGGAGCGTTGCAGAATCTCGAGGGTGTTTTGGGCACCGGGATGCCCGGAGAACGAAGATTTATGAGCCCTTGACAACAGTCTTGAACGGAATTCAGGGGGCACAAATGTCTTTATACTCTGAGGGTCAGGACGGTACAAGATTTTATCATAGGGCTTGTTTTGTCTGAGCTGACACACAACCTCTTTTACTGGAGGACGATGGGTTTCGATGTCTCTGGGATCAATACAAGGTCGGAAACCACCTTTTTTCTTCGCAGAACAAACCCCAATAACAGCAGGAGAATTAGTAGGTTGGACGAATCTCTTTTGAAGAGTCTTTCTATTGCAAGATGGCAGGACCTGATTCTTAGGGACTGATACCGGATAGATACGGCCTTTCGGAGGATTTTCCCTTGAGAGCAAATTGATGGAACAATCCCTCTCCCAATGAGGTGGCAAGGTATCGACAGGCTGCGCATCTATATGGTCTCTGTAGGTGTCAGGCTGACCAGGAAATGGTGCGACCTGCCTGCGTCTTGGCAGCGCCGGAATAGTACAATGCTGATGACAATACGGACTCCAATGTTCCAACTGTAAAGTGGACCAGTTGATACTAGGGTTATGGAGTCGGAGCCATGGAAGCCCCAGCACAATGTCATAGGATGCTTTGGGAATCACAAAGAATTTTATTAATTCTTGATGCAAAGTACCAATTTTTAGGAGGACAGGTTCAGTACGGAAACGAACCTCACTGCCGGAAATCTTGCTGCCATCCATCGCTGTAACAGAGATAGGCGGAGATATGGGTACCAGAGGAATTTTCAGCTTGGAGACAAGGTCATAAGAGATGAAGTTTCCACCTGACCCAGAATCTGCTAGGGCAGAACTGGGTATGGGTCCGGCTGGAGTCTCGAGGGACACTGAAAGGACAAAGTCATTATCGAGAGGAGATTTCACAAGTTGACCCAACCTGACTTCTCCATTGCAGGTCAGGCCTTGGCGTCCTCCTGAACGCTCAGGACAGGCATCAATGAAATGATTGGAAGCAGCACAATATATACACAATCTATTGCGCTGCCTGCGGGCACGTTCGACAGGAGTCAGGCGTGATCTACCAATTTGCATGGGTTCTTCACGGTCAGGAGACACAGAACGTGATTCAGAAATCTCTCTGGGAATTAACTTCTTTTGTTTTTCAAGACCTCTCTCACGGAGGCGTAAATCAATCTTGACACATTGGGAGATAAGGTCTTCCAACCGATCTGGAAGATCCCGGGTTGCCAGCTCATCCTTGATGCGATCTGATACTCCTAACCAGAACGCAGCTGTCAAGGCTTCATTGTTCCACAGTTACTCGGATGCCAAAGTCTGAAAGTGGACCACATATTGCCCCATGGGCCGAGATCCTTGTTTGACCTGAAGGATATCTGTGGAAGCAGAGGCTGAGCGACCTGGTCTATCAAAAATACGGCGAAAAGTCTGGATAAACATGTCATAGTCTGCAAGGAGAGGATCAGACTTCTCCCACAGCGGTGATACCCACTCGAGGGCAGATCCGGAAAGCAATGAGACGATATATGCAATCTTTATTCTAGCTGTGGGGAAGTTGTGAGGTAACAGTTCAAATTGAATTTGACACTGATTAATGAATCCCCTGCAGGTTTTGGAATCACCGTCGTATTTGCTTGGTACCGGCAATTGGAGACTGGAATGGGAAGCGGGTGGTAAAAAATTTTGGACAGTCGACACATGAGTTAACAATGACTGCTGCATTGTATCCAATCGACTGGATACCTCTTGAAGATATTTTATCACTCGCAGCTGAGTGGCTTCTTGAGTCTCTATCCGAGCGGTAACATTTTGGATGACCGCTGGTCCCACACTGGGGTCTTGAGCCGAGTCCATCGGCCTTGAACAATCTGTCAGCAACTCGGGGGTTTGTTGTGTTCCCGGCTGTGACCGTGGTGGGCCAGTGGAGGGCGCTGTGTAGCAGAATACAGGGGGTTTGACGATTGACATGCACCAAGGGACAGGAGCACAGCAAACCAGAGTGTTGGCGGAGACCAGGAACAGGGGCGCGGAGTCTAACCTGCCAGCGGTGTTCACCAGGGAGTCCCGCAAGGAACTTTGGGCTTAGCTGCGTCTGACAGGCAGGTCGCGGCCCCCTGCCCTGGTCCTCTGGACACAGGCTGGGAGTGAGGACACAGAAGGTATGAGAGAATGTCTTTTGAGACGGCTTGAGAGCCGGTGATGACAGTTGGCAGCCTGGGAGCTGCAGGATGGCCTGGAAGCCAGAGGTGACGACCTGGGAGTCGTTGGTATACGATGTCGATGACCAGGAGAGAATAACAAGTCTCTGGGGGCACTTGTGGTAAACAGTTGACACGGGATGTTGACAACAGATAAGCCTGCGACAATACTTAGAAGCAGCAACTGATGGATGTCCGGGATGACACGGATGTTGTTAGTCAATGGAAGACGACAGAAGCTGAGTGTCGACTGTGGTGTAGACAGTATCTGTCGACAGATCAGGACAAGATGGTGTACGTCTCTGATGGTGATAGCTGGCTTAAGAGCCAGAGAGGTGCTCGGCAAAACACCTGATACTCAACTGCAGGGATGGTATCGCAGGAGTCTTCTGGAGATGGAATGAACCAGGTAAAACAATAACAATAGCTGGAGAAACGCTGGAGACAAGGACACAGGTAAACCTGGATATCCTAGAGCCTTGGGAACTTCCTCTGAACACAGGAGAACTCTGTAACAGGTAAAACAGTTGTTCAAGGCAAGGAATGAAGGCCCAGGGCCTGAGTTATCCCCCTTGCCTTTCTGTGATTGGCTGCCAGCCGCAGCACTAATCAACACTGGGGAAAGACAGACACACCTGATACTGCACCGGTGTGTGTGGGTCAGGGATCAGGCTGCAGAACTCAGGGAAGTTCACTGGAGACTTAA
Source organism: Crinia signifera (assembly GCF_055691185.1). NCBI lineage: Eukaryota > Metazoa > Chordata > Amphibia > Anura > Myobatrachidae > Crinia > Crinia signifera. The sequence goes on from NC_139224.1 coordinate 22,406,423, forward strand.
TCACTGGGAATGCAGGGCAGCTGCAACAGCAGCAGCTAGGAGCAAACAGGCATAGAAACCTCAGAAACTGACTGAACCAAGTCAGGTTCATGACAGTACCCCCTCCTTTAGGGGTGGACTCCGAACACCCCAATGAACTTGGTAGGAGAGCTAAGAACTCTCAACTGAGTTTCCCACAGTTTTTCTCAGTCTCCATTTTCGGAACAGGTGGACCATCCATCATCGATGGAAACTGAATTTATCGGAGTATCATCTTGGAGAAAAACATGGTCGTGGAGGATAGGATCTCCCTGGAAAGGAATTTCATGCTGTATACACTCTGGACAGGATGCCACACATTCTTTGATGTCTTCTCTAATCTGTGGACATCCATCGGAGCGTTGCAGAATCTCGAGGGTGTTTTGGGCACCGGGATGCCCGGAGAACGAAGATTTATGAGCCCTTGACAACAGTCTTGAACGGAATTCAGGGGGCACAAATGTCTTTATACTCTGAGGGTCAGGACGGTACAAGATTTTATCATAGGGCTTGTTTTGTCTGAGCTGACACACAACCTCTTTTACTGGAGGACGATGGGTTTCGATGTCTCTGGGATCAATACAAGGTCGGAAACCACCTTTTTTCTTCGCAGAACAAACCCCAATAACAGCAGGAGAATTAGTAGGTTGGACGAATCTCTTTTGAAGAGTCTTTCTATTGCAAGATGGCAGGACCTGATTCTTAGGGACTGATACCGGATAGATACGGCCTTTCGGAGGATTTTCCCTTGAGAGCAAATTGATGGAACAATCCCTCTCCCAATGAGGTGGCAAGGTATCGACAGGCTGCGCATCTATATGGTCTCTGTAGGTGTCAGGCTGACCAGGAAATGGTGCGACCTGCCTGCGTCTTGGCAGCGCCGGAATAGTACAATGCTGATGACAATACGGACTCCAATGTTCCAACTGTAAAGTGGACCAGTTGATACTAGGGTTATGGAGTCGGAGCCATGGAAGCCCCAGCACAATGTCATAGGATGCTTTGGGAATCACAAAGAATTTTATTAATTCTTGATGCAAAGTACCAATTTTTAGGAGGACAGGTTCAGTACGGAAACGAACCTCACTGCCGGAAATCTTGCTGCCATCCATCGCTGTAACAGAGATAGGCGGAGATATGGGTACCAGAGGAATTTTCAGCTTGGAGACAAGGTCATAAGAGATGAAGTTTCCACCTGACCCAGAATCTGCTAGGGCAGAACTGGGTATGGGTCCGGCTGGAGTCTCGAGGGACACTGAAAGGACAAAGTCATTATCGAGAGGAGATTTCACAAGTTGACCCAACCTGACTTCTCCATTGCAGGTCAGGCCTTGGCGTCCTCCTGAACGCTCAGGACAGGCATCAATGAAATGATTGGAAGCAGCACAATATATACACAATCTATTGCGCTGCCTGCGGGCACGTTCGACAGGAGTCAGGCGTGATCTACCAATTTGCATGGGTTCTTCACGGTCAGGAGACACAGAACGTGATTCAGGAATCTCTCTGGGAATTAACTTCTTTTGTTTTTCAAGACCTCTCTCACGGAGGCGTAAATCAATCTTGACACATTGGGAGATAAGGTCTTCCAACCGATCTGGAAGATCCCGGGTTGCCAGCTCATCCTTGATGCGATCTGATACTCCTAACCAGAACGCAGCTGTCAAGGCTTCATTGTTCCACAGTAACTCGGATGCCAAAGTCTGAAAGTGGACCACATATTGCCCCATGGGCCGAGATCCTTGTTTGACCTGAAGGATATCTGTGGAAGCAGAGGCTGAGCGACCTGGTCTATCAAAAATACAGCGAAAAGTCTGGATAAACATGTCATAGTCTGCAAGGAGAGGATCAGACTTCTCCCACAGCGGTGATACCCACTCGAGGGCAGATCCGGAAAGCAATGAGACGATATATGCAATCTTTATTCTAGCTGTGGGGAAGTTGTGAGGTAACAGTTCAAATTGAATTTGACACTGATTAATGAATCCCCTGCAGGTTTTGGAATCACCGTCGTATTTGCTTGGTACCGGCAATTGGAGACTGGAATGGGAAGCGGGTGGTAAAAAATTTTGGACAGTCGACACATGAGTTAACAATGACTGCTGCATTGTATCCAATCGACTGGATACCTCTTGAAGATATTTTATCACTCGCAGCTGAGTGGCTTCTTGAGTCTCTATCCGAGCGGTAACATTTTGGATGACCGCTGGTCCCACACTGGGGTCTTGAGCCGAGTCCATCGGCCTTGAACAATCTGTCAGCAACTCGGGGGTTTGTTGTGTTCCCGGCTGTGACCGTGGTGGGCCAGTGGAGGGCGCTGTGTAGCAGAATACAGGGGGTTTGACGATTGACATGCACCAAGGGACAGGAGCACAGCAAACCAGAGTGTTGGCGGAGACCAGGAACAGGGGCGCGGAGTCTAACCTGCCAGCGGTGTTCACCAGGGAGTCCCGCAAGGAACTTTGGGCTTAGCTGCGTCTGACAGGCAGGTCGCGGCCCCCTGCCCTGGTCCTCTGGACACAGGCTGGGAGTGAGGACACAGAAGGTATGAGAGAATGTCTTTTGAGACGGCTTGAGAGCCGGTGATGACAGTTGGCAGCCTGGGAGCTGCAGGATGGCCTGGAAGCCAGAGGTGACGACCTGGGAGTCGTTGGTATACGATGTCGATGACCAGGAGAGAATAACAAGTCTCTGGGGGCACTTGTGGTAAACAGTTGACACGGGATGTTGACAACAGATAAGCCTGCGACAATACTTAGAAGCAGCAACTGATGAATGTCCGGGATGACACGGATGTTGTTAGTCAATGGAAGACGACAGAAGCTGAGTGTCGACTGTGGTGTAGACAGTATCTGTCGACAGATCAGGACAAGATGGTGTAAGTCTCTGATGGTGATAGCTGGCTTAAGAGCCAGAGAGGTGCTCGGCAAAACACCTGATACTCAACTGCAGGGATGGTATCGCAGGAGTCTTCTGGAGATGGAATGAACCAGGTAAAACAATAACAATAGCTGGAGAAACGCTGGAGACAAGGACACAGGTAAACCTGGATATCCTAGAGCCTTGGGAACTTCCTCTGAACACAGGAGAACTCTGTAACAGGTAAAACAGTTGTTCAAGGCAAGGAATGAAGGCCCAGGGCCTGAGTTATCCCCCTTGCCTTTCTGTGATTGGCTGCCAGCCGCAGCACTAATCAACACTGGGGAAAGACAGACACACCTGATACTGCACCGGTGTGTGTGGGTCAGGGATCAGGCTGCAGAACTCAGGGAAGTTCACTGGAGACTTAATCACTGGGAATGCAGGGCAGCTGCAACAGCAGCAGCTAGGAGCAAACAGGCATAGAAACCTCAGAAACTGACTGAACCAAGTCAGGTTCATGACAATGAAACAGATATTTTCAGCAGATGTGGTGAATTCTGCAGCTCTGGCATTTGAGTGACATCGCTTTCAGGCAGACAATGCACACATGCAGCTTGGGGAAGGTAGAAGGTAGCGGGGAACCATCTTCCTGACCCAAGCTGCATGTGTGTAATGCACCCCTCAAAGTGAAACCACTCAACACCAGTGCCGCAGGCTGCACCACATCTAGTATTTATAATTGATGTTGCACTTTATGTAGATTGCGATAGTTTTATGCTAATAAATGACATGTAACCTTTTAAAGATATAAAGTGCTGTCGTGTTTTCACATGTTTGGGCTTCTCAGCCATGTTGGGTACATATTTAAAAAAGTGATGTTTTAAAGCTAAAAATAATAATAAACTTTCACATTCAGTTTAACAATAAAACTTTTTGCTAAAATGGCAAGCAATGTGTGGTGTGATTTTCTTACCTTACAATACTTTTACCGTAGAACCTTGATAATGGCCTTGCAGGTTTCAGGGATGATGTGTCCCAAAGCCTGCGCAGAGATGCGTGTCCAATACGTCAGGTCCTCAAAGGACTGCCCAGTAGCTAGAAACCGCAGGGTAGCCACAAGCATCTCCTAAGGCGAGATAGGAACCCTCCATCTGGTCTCCCGCTTCTCAATATAGGGGGTCACCAGACTCAGCAATTCCTGGAAGGTGTTGTCATCCATCCACAGAAAATTTCTGAAATCATCCGGATTATTTTCACGGATATGAGCCAGGAGGGGCAAGTAGGAGCGTTCAGGCCTTTGCAGTAACCAGGCCCTCGTCCAGCATGATCTCTCTGTCCTCCTTTGCTGGGCCCTCTCCCTGTCTCCCCTCATCTTCAGCACAGCATAGCTCATCAGAGCTTGAAATCTTGCAGAATCCATCTCTAAACAGAGCAGGATAGAAGCACTTTGTAATGCCAGGCAGAACAAAGCAGTGCACGGTAGTTAGCAATGTGGAACGAGCAGCAGGTATAAACCAAACTTCTCTAGTCACAAAGCAAACAGGAGTGCATGGAGTTAAAATGGCTGCCAGGTTTATATATCCCCCCAGATAGGCCAGCCCTCTATTTAAAATTTTCAAGATCTGTTTGATAATCTGGTGTGTTTTTTAACGCATTCGATGCGATCACATTAAAATTTTTGGTACTTGTGAGTTATCCGGGCGTCCGATTTTTAAATCGGGTCGGATCGGGACATCGCATCGCATCGCATGCGACCATCGGATGCGATGCGATGCGATGCGATGACCCGATTTTTCCATAGGAATCAATGTTAAAATGGACTGAGTCCATTTTAACATGGAATTCAATGGGAAAAAGGGTCCTTTTCATACCCCTACTATCCAAGTGGGCATGGAGTTGGATATAAACCTGTGGCGAGCGTAGCGAGCCACCGAGCCCGAAGCGTGGCGAGCGTAGCGAGCCCCGCGAGGGGACACAGAATACCGTCCCCTCGCGGGGCTCGCTTCGCTCGCCACGCTTCGGGCTCGGTGGCTCGCTACGCTCGCCACAGGTTTATATCCAACTCCATGCCCACTTGGATAGTAGGGGTATGAAAAGGACCCCTTTTTCCATAGGAATCATTTTAACATTGATTCCTATGGAAAAATCGGGTCATCGCATCCGATGGTCGCATGCGATGCGATGCGATGCGATGCGATATCGCATCGCATCGCATCTGATTGTATGCCTTAACTTAAGGCATACAATCAAAAAATCGGACGCCCGGATAACTCACAAGTACCAAATTTTTTATGGAACAGTGCATTCGATAAATCACATGATCGAATGCAAAATCAAATGCACTAAAATGCATTTCATGCGCTTTATCGAACGGTGAGCTTCAAGGGAATTCGAACCCAAGATCGCATCAAATGCAATTGCACATGTGTATGGGCGGCAATACATTCTATAGGGGAGGGGCAGACAGACAGGAGAGACACAGATGGGGTAGAAGTGAGCATAAACAGAAGGCTAAGATGAGAGGTGGCTGCAGGGCCGGCGCTACCCACTCAGCAGCTCCTGCAAAGCAGGGAGGCGCCATGCTGAAAAGGCGCTGTATACCTCCCTGCTCTGCTAAAGCTGCCTCAGCCCTCACTGTCACTGCCTCCTGCCTGCCACCCGCAGCGCCTGACTGACAGCCGGCGGCAGTATGGAGAGGCTGAGCAGCTCCCAGCACCGCGCACACACAGTCCTCCTCTTGTGACCTGCCCCCCTCTATCTCATGGACACTTGCGCTGAGGCGTGTAGCACTGTTTGTGAATGTCTGGATGACATGTCATGTCCGGATCCGCCCCCTACCCATTTCTCCCTGCGCCTGTCAGCTGTCAATCAAATGACGAACAGACAGCACCTTCATTCCCTCTTCTCAGTGTGCTGTGCCAGTGCCGCTGCCAGTCCTCAACACTCCGCCCCCTCTATCTCCTCTCCTCTTCTTCCATCTCCTCCTTCTCTCCCCTCCTTTCCCCCTCAGTCACGAGTGTTGCACATACTTTTGTACTGCTTTCGGATCGCATCGCACACACATTGCATGCATGCCATGCGATGCGATCTAGCCCATAACGTATGCAATTCTCGCAGTGTGTATGGGCACCTTTAGTGACTGCAACATTTTGCGGACACAGCACTGAGATGGTGTATGCATACATGTACATGTACCCGAGATCCTCCATAGGATTGCATGTTGCATACACTCCCACAATCGGGCTGCAGCTTGTTGCAGTAGCAATGTGAAAGGGCGCAAAATGTATGGTTTGCAGGAGGGCGCCGGACACCCTAGCACCGGCCCTGGGTGGCTGGGTGTAATGAAGAAGTTGGTCTTGTGAGATGCTTTTAGGGAGATGGAGAGTCTGATAGGGAGGGGTCAGTAGCGCACGCAGGGGGGGTTTCTGAGTACCTAGAAACCCCCCTAGGAGTCTAAGGGCCCTAGGCTGAAAGCTGAGGGTCCCCTCTTTCCATGGGTACAAGAATTTAAAAAATCGGCCATTGGGAATCGGAGATATCTGACTTCAAAGCAGTGGTCCCCATCCAAGACTGTTAATTGCTCTTCCCAGTTAGATATTTCAGGTTCTGTCTGACATAGAGTTTTTCTGAGGGTATATTACAAAAGCTGGGACTTTCCCTCTTTGATGGACACTAGTAGCTTGTCTCTACTGTTCCCAGAACCAGAGATATCAGCCTTCCTGCAGCTGGTTACTGCTCCAGCTCCACACACCTGGTATGTAGTTTTATATTCTCATTGGCAGATTGCTATGCCTGCTGAACTCTGATCCTCTAGTCCCCAATACCATTTGGTAGGTGGGATTCTCTCGTTTTTAATTCCAATAAAAGCTAAGAAATCTAGTTCCGGGAACTGGAGATATCTGCAGTCAAGCAAGCTGTCCTCCCACCAGAATATTATGAATAGTAAGCCCACTCCACTATACACTCCTCCTCTGCATATTAAATGTCCTCTACCACCCTGGAAGTTATGTATCAGGACCCCTTTATTCAGCCTAATGCCCCCTTCTCCCACCATCTGTGCAGTAAAGGGGTAATTAGTGGAAATTACTGATCCAGGCCCTACATGCTGAACGGTTGATAAAATACCCCCTACCCCCCGCGGGACATCAAAGCTTCCCCCACCCCTAATGCTGGAGGATATGTATATGTGTATATATATATATATATATATATATTTATTATTATTATTTATATACATTTGGTCTATCTATAATACTGTAACTGACCCAGCATATACTGGGTCACCTAAGTGTCCGTCTCCGTGCTTTGGTCCGCCCACTGGAAACCCCCTTCTGAATATCCTGCGTTTGCCCCTGGGGGTGGAGAATTCAAGAGATAAGGAGTGCAAGAGCCAAAATCTTGGAGGCAGGAATGGGAGGAAGTACCCAGTTGGCAGGAGCAAGGGGGCCAACAGGTTGGCAGGGCCCTCACAAAATGGAGGTGGTGTGGCCACCGGACAACAAAAAAAACATAATTTGTGTTGGGTGCTGGCTGGGATCCTCATCGCATATACAGAGGGAGAGAGATGACAGGCTGCAGCTGCAGCTGTCTCTCTCCCCAGCTCGGCACACAGCACTGAGCAGAGTGTGCTGAGAAAAGAGGCTGTGCTGCGGTGGCAGCCTCTCTCCCCACTGCTATTTACTGTCTGGTGGGTTAATGCACTATTTTTTATAATTATATTCAGGTTGATAGGGGCCCCAGTTCATTTCTTTGCCAAAAATCTATTTAGTTTGGCAAAGCATCATTTAATACATGAGAGGGTTCTATATCTCGTATGTATAAATTGTATTTTAAAAGCTTTCAGTTTAAAATTTAGAGATATGCAGGTCCAGTTTTATTCAGTTCCTTATGGAAAAATAGCGCAAGTTTGTTTTCTTCCAGGTTTATGTTATTGGTTATACAAAATACGTGACAGCCGTTTTTGCAACCCAAACTTGACCCATACTTACTGAGGTTGGTGCGGGAGGGGCGTGGCATCATCTAAGGCGGCGGTGTAGGGGGTGTGGATTCTCAATTGTGTCATTGCAGCCCCGCCCTCTGCTCTACAATGCGGATTACCAACATTGTAAAGTAGGGTTGGGGCAATGATACTTCCCCGGACAGCCCACTTTCACAACTGGGTGCAGAGGATGCCAGTTGCTAAGGGTGAATACGGTCAGTGTAGACAGGAACTGCGGGACTCCCCCGGACCCACTTTCTTAGAGGACGTCCCACTTTCCTGGAGGATTGGGAGTGCCACTACATTTTCTAGAGCTTCCCAGGAGAGTAGGCACACATCTCTGTTGAAATTTATACAAATTGATCTCCCCTGACAAAATCTCGCACTTGCTCATATAGGTTGAGATGTCCTTAGCCTTGAAAAGTGAAAAAATGGAGAGTGATAAACCGCCAAACAATCAGCTCCTAACTGTTATTTTTCAAATGCAGCCTGTAGCATGACAGATAGGAGCGGATTGGCTGGTGGTTTATCACTCTCCATTTGATCACTTTTCAAGCTTAGTACATCTGGTCCATAAAGATTGTCAACATGTTAAGGTCGACATTTACAGTTTTTTGCAGATTTTAACCTAACCCTAAATCTAATCCCTAACCCTAAAATTTAAAATAACACAAACATGTACTGTTGACATTCTGGTGTTGACATGAAATTATGAATATGTTGACATTTTTCTTGTCGATGTTATGTGCACATTCCAATCAAGGGAGTAACTACCATAAGTGCAAGGGGTGCAGCTGCTATGGGGTCCAGAGCTGAAGTGGGCCCATCTTCCCTGTTTAAGTTAAATGTGTAAGATATATTTATCACCATTGGTTGCTACAAATATCTAGTTACGCCCTTGATTCCAATCCTGGCAACATTATTGTGTCAACATTTTGACTGCAAACATTCTGTCCGGATCACTTGCTGAGATTCTACATTGAAAGGCAGAACTTGTGTATGTTTTTTTTTTTTTATTATTCTTTAATCCGTTACTCTTCAGCAGAAGATATGATTAAAAATGCATAGCTATTGCAGCAAAAATATATAACCATACACCGCGTTCACACTGCCAAAATGTTTCAAAAATCTGTATTTTTAAACGGTATTTAAAATGGGTCTGAACCTTCACATTGCAGTAGATTACCGTTTTAAATACCATTTAAGTACCATACACATCAGTCAACCCGTTTAATCTCCTGAACACGTTTCAAGGCAGAATGCAGGGGACAGCCTATAACAGGCCTGTAATCTGTTGTTTTTACTAAATACCGTTTCAGAGCCATTCTCACTGCATAAAAAACGGCTCTGAAACGTGTAGGACTCTGCTTTTTAAACGTTTTGAAATACTGGTTATCTTTAACCGGTAAATGAACTCTGGCGCTTTCCCACTGCAGCCTTAAACGTTTTGAAATGGTAAAAAAAAACGTCAATATACCGTTTTACAAGTGCGGTGTGAAAGGGGTATTAGTTTACACTTAAAAATTTAATATTAGTGTTACAAACTGCAAAAAAAAAAATGTAATGGCAGCAATAGGTTGTTCCTTGGACTCTTATTTGCTGAAGTCTGCCCAGCCTTGCAGATGTAAGCATGACCAAGTGCCTGCTGAAATATCAAAAAGCTGAGACGTTTTATTGAGCTTTCTTTATAGCCGTTTGTCTTAAGGGAATGTCCTCCGCCAGGAACAGGACTGACACTGTACATCCTTTGTCTATATTGTGAACTAATCCTTCTGTGAGAAATTTCCCCCTGGTGGGTACAAAGAGTTCCAATTCTTTATTGCCTAATGTTCTCTTACCATAAAACAAGCTCTGTTTGATACTGTACCACATTACACATCCTGTGAGCTTACCAAGAGCCTTTATAAACCTATTACTGGGGCGCAGATGTATTAAGCGTGCTGAAGTGATAAAGTGGTGATAAAGAAGAAAGTAATAACGCAGCAGCCAATCACTGATTACTGTCAATTTAAAAAAAAAACAGCCTGCAACAAGGCAATTAGGGGTTGCCTGGCTGGTGCGTTATCACCTTCCATTTTATCACAACTTTATCACTTCACCAAGCTTAACATATCTGCCCCTCAGTCAGGGCCGGTGCTAGGGTGTCCGGCGCCCTCCTGCAAACCATACATTTTGCGCCCTTTCACATTGCCATTGCAACAAGCTGCAGCCCGATTGTGGGAGTGTATGAAACATGCGATCCTATGGAGGATCTCGGGTGCATGTACATGTATGCATACACCATCTCATTGCTGTGTCTGCAAAATGCTGCAGGCACTAAAGGTGCCCATACACACTGCGAGAATCGCCTACGTTATGTGCTAGATCGCATCGCATGGCATGCATGCATGCAATGTGTGTGCGATGTGATCCGAAAGCAGTACAAAAAGTATGTGCAGCATTTGTGACTGAGGGGGAAAGGAGGGGAGAGAAGGAGGAGATGGAAGAAGAGGGGAGGAGATAGAGGGGGTGGAGTGTTGAGGACTGGCAGTGGCACTGGCACAGCACACTGAGAAGAGGGAAGGAAGGGGAGGCGGCGCTGCTGCCTGTTCGTCATTTAATTGACAGCTGACAGGCGCAGGGAGCAATGGGTAGGGGGCGGATCCGGACATGACATGTCATCCAGGCATTCACAGACAGCGCTACATGCCTCAGCGCAAGTGTCCGTGAGGAAGAGGGGGCAGGTCGCAGGAGGAGGACAGTGTGTGCGCGGTGCAGGGAGCTGCTCAGCTTCTCCATACTGCCGTCCGCTGTCAGACAGGCGCTGCGGGCGGCGTGCAGGAGGCAGTGACAGTGAGGGCTGTGGCAGCTTTAGCAGAGCAGGTAGAGGGAGAAAGCGCCTTTTCAGCATGGCCCTGCCCTCAGTGCGGTAGGTAGTTATTCTATAAACCTAATGGCAGTGTAAACCTTTTTGACCTTGTGCTGACCACTAGGGGGAACTTGTAGAAACTAGAGAATATTCCTTTATTTTTAACTACCAGTAGTTAAAAGCTTGTCAATGTTACGGCTTCTGAAATGTAATTTCACTTTGAGCTGTGAGTTTTTACTTTCACTTTGAGCTGTGACAGATTTTATCTGCTCCTACCTACAATCTCTGTCTCCATAGCTCCCTCTCTCCATATCCAGAAAGTTTGAAACAGATCAGTGCCCCATGCAAAGAAAAAACTTTCACTTTCTGTTGTAACTTACTTACTTTTATAACACAAAGGCGCACCCATGAGGTTTGCCGATTTCTCGGCCCAATGTGGCTGAATTTGGTGAAATCCGGTAAAATCACTTAAGTGTATTGGCAGCTTATAAAATTTGTGTAATATCATCAGGAAAATCTGTTTCTGTGTCTTAAGGTCCATAGATGGGAATTTTGCCCAGCGTGTATGCACAGCGATGACTAGGAAAATCGCTTGGCCGAAAATCGCGCAGTGCATACGTACTGATCGATTTTTGTTGTCGAATCGATTTTCCTGGGGGTGGATGACTTTCCATAGCAGGACACTATGGAAAGCCTTTCACCCTGTCACTCCTCTGCTGTTAATACCAGCAGATGAACGGCGGCCATCGGTGATAATGCAGGAGCACGCATCATCGCTCACTGCTCATCGCTGCCCCCTACATGCTGGGAGGCTTTTGAGCTGAAAGCAGCTCAAACAACAAACATGAGCTGCTTTCAGTGCAAAATTACCCAGTGTGTATGGCATACTTGCCTACATTTGAAAACTAGTTACAGGGAGATTATAGTTGGTAGAGCGTGTCATGCTCTACCCAAAGGGCGTGTCTAGTTCCATAAATGGAGAGATTGGGGAAAAAGATTGGGAATGTTGCACCTAGAAGTGTTAAGGGCCCTACATACGCAGAGATGTGTGCCAGAGATACATAACGGGAGATTCAGCACAAGAGATTTCACTCTTGTGACTCATTTCAGACAATGAGCCACATACAGAGAGATTTGTGTCAGAGATTCATAATGGGAGATTCAGCACGGGAGATTTCAAATCTGTCACAGAAAGTGAAGTAAAAACACTGCACTTCATCACAAAAATGTTATTATTACTGAACACATCTAGCACATAACTAATGTCTTCTTTAATAAGTATTCTTTCACCTCCCCTAATATGCTACCCCCCCCCCCCCCCCCAAAAAAAAAAATTAAATCATGGTGGCTAGTGGTTAAATTATTAAACGTTGGTGGTACAGTGGGAGCTGACAAAAAAATACTTACCAAGTCCGGGGTCCAGCGTCTCATCCTCTGTCATACAGACAATAATTTTGTAAAAAAAAATGGCATGGGGTCCCCCCCCCAGGCATGACCAGCCCCGGGCTTTTTGAGTGGTCCTGGTTCCCAAAATCATGAGGACAAAGTGCGTGGGGTCCCCCGGATTTTGGGGACCAGCACCAGGCTCTTGAGCTGGCCCTGGTTTCCAAAATACAGGGGACAAAATGAATAGGGGTCCCCCATACTTTGGAGACCAGCACCAGGCTCAACTAGCAGGGGGTGTAATGCCATAGCCAGGGGACACGCTTGATGGTGTCCCGTGGCCAAAGCATTACCCACCCTAACTAGTCAGCCCAGGCCGGGAGTTTTTGGGGAGGTGGGGACCCCCCAAATAAGGGGGTCCCCCCTCTCCAGGGCACCCCAGGCCTGGGCTGCAGCCCGGGGCTATCCCCTGCACCCCTGGGCGGTGGGTGCAGGGTTGATAGCTTATTTAACAGTAATATTGTCTTTTACAGTAGGACTACAGGTCCCAGCAAGCCTGCCCCACATGCTGGCACTTGGGAGAACCACAGGTACCAGCATGTGGGGCATTAAAGGCCCGCCGGTACCTATAGCCCCCATGTAAAGGAAATATTAAAATAAAACAACAAACACTGCTTTTAAATGTTTTATTTAATAAAAACACAAACACAGAGTTTTTAGTATTTTATTAAACTGCATCTGGTCTTCACCTGGGGGCAGCGGCCCCCTAAGCTCTTTTGCATGGCCGCCGCCTCCCAGGGCTTCTGCCTCTTCATCTGTGTTCTTCACCTGGGGGCGGCGGCCTTTTAAGCTCTTTTGCATTGGCCGCGCCTCCCAGGACTTCAGGAGCTCTTCACTCCTCCTCCGCCGTCGGACTGACTGCCCCGACCCTGTCTCGAGCTGGCTAATATAGCCAGCTCTAGGGGGCGGGGCAATGACGCGGCGAGCCGTGATTGGCTGGCCGCGGCCATTTTGAAATTTAAATTTTTTTTTTTTTTTTTTTTTTTACATGTCCGCCGCGCTGCCGCCCCGCTGCCGCCGAGAGGAGAGGTGAGGTGGGGGTGGCGATGGGTGCTACAGCTGGTGGGGGAGGGGGGTCAGGGGTGGCGGCGGCGGGTTCTGCGGCGCGGGGTGCGGCGGGTCTGCGGCGTCCGCAGTCGCTCGGCCCTGCTCATCTGCCCGCAGCCACACATGCGGGAGATGAGCAGGAGCTTTCTGAGCGACTGCTCTGAATTGTACAACCCGTCCGTTCTGAATCTTGGACAGATTCAGAACGGCGGGTGCGCGCATGTAAATCGCTGTGTGGGCTATATACACAGCGATTTACATGCATCTTCAGGCATTTTCTGAGCGATTTGTTAGAATCGCTCAGAAAATGCCTGAATATCGTGCTGTATGTGGGGGCCATTAGTGTGCACTGCTACATCTGAGAGGAATCTTTTAAAATTACATATTCAAATGTAAATGAGCTCAATAGCAGTTAGTAGGATGATATATACTTGATGATTCAATGTAAATGTAACTATGAATCTCTTATTCCTTTTCCCCCCACAAATGTAACAGTATAATGTGGGCCAGGTGAAATGAGGGAGATTGCTAGACTAATGAGGGAGAGAGGGAGATTGCTGCTATTTCAGGGAGTCTCCTGCAGAATGCAAGAGGGTAGGCAACTATGGTGTATGGGTCTTAATTTTCAGCTTCTGTAACACTCTTGCAGACAATCTCCCCACTAATGTACTGTATATAAAGTTGAAGAATGCTTAAATCACGTTATTGCAGCATTCAGCACTGACATCAGTCATTTTAATAGCTCTGTTTAAAGAATATACAAATATAATATGCATTAGCTTCTCTTTAGTCAGTTGAGATCTTATGACATTTACCATTTCGAAAAGTTAATAAACATGTCTTTCCCTATCTCTAATAACTAGGCCAGTGGTTCCCCAAACTATGTGCCGTGGCTCCCTGGGGTGCCTCGGGACACTTGCCTTGGATTAGTGGGCAAGGGCCAATTCAAATTATTTATGGTCAATGTTAAAGGCAAAAACATAAAAGGCAAACTGGTTGGCTGTCAATAATATAATATGTTGACAATCAGAAGCTAATCCTGTCAGTCATCCACAATTAAACCTTTGTATGACATACAGTATAAAACAGTTGACAATTTTTTTTTTTTTCAAAATTTCTGAATAAGAAACTTTTGGCCTAGGGGTGCTGTGAAAGAAATTCTGATGCTTTAGGGTGCCGTGATTAAAAAAAGTTTGGGATCCACTGAACTAGGCAACACTAAATTTAAAGTTGCAACAATTACCTAAAAACACCACTAGATGTCGCCTCTACCTTCTCTAAATATTGTATTAATTCCCTTTAGCATTAGTGCAAACGATGGAGAAGAAAGAAATGAGCAAAACTAGTTACAAAGATGTCAGAAGACGACTCAACATTAAAGTTGTGTCTATAAAAAGTTGTTATTGTATTACATAGCGTTCTGTGAAATGGATCAATTGCACTTTAACTTATTGGGGCCAATTCAATTAGCTGCAGTCATGGCAAAGTATCGCTGCAGTAGAAAAATTAAGTATCCCCCGACTGTATTACGGAGGGACCGCAGCAGAAATCTCTGATACCTGCTGCGGTCCCTCATACATACATTCAGGACTGGCGCCACCATTAGGCAGCCCTTAGACATTTTCCTAGGGCGCCGGCCACTGGAGGGCAGCAGGAGAGAACAGGTCCCCCCTGGATGGAGGTAAGCAACTCTCCCTCCCTCCCTGGAGCGACTCTGTGCCCGCTGAACCCCCCGCCAGGTGACTTGGTGGCCGCTGCCGCATCAAACCCCCCCATGCAGTGACTTGGCAGCCTCGCCGCATCACCCGCTGCCCCCCCCCCCCCCCACACACCGTGGAGCGTGGCAGGCGGGTGGCCCGCGCAGTGTAATACACATTTTGGGGTAAGCATTGATAGAGGTATTCAAGTGGCTGCCAAGGCAATTTTAACTTGAGACTAAAAATAATGTATATTGGGACAGACCCATACAAGATGCGTTACACTTGGGGCAAGTAGCTGATTGTCTGCTGCCAAATTTAACTAATTGAACAGGAATAATATATATGGGTCAAAGAGTTGTTTTGCTGAAATCTAATAGATTTGGTAGCGGTTCTTGGAAGCTCTCTCGCCCTGTCCCACTCAACATCACTCATGGGGCCTTATTCTGGTTGGAGCGTCCGGGCCGTACGCGTACGTCCCGGGGTTTTTTACGATCTGCGCATGTGCAGATACGCTAATACGCCGGCGCGAACACTCCACAACGCTTACGGCCGGTGTCTCAACGTGCGAAAAAACCTGTACGCGAGTGTACGGGTAATGGGGCGGCATAGGGGCGTGTTGATGGGAGCGGCCGAAATAATGAGGGAAAATGGGCGTAAATATGGGCGTACACGGGGGTGTGCACCAAAAATGAGCGGTGCTACTACCGCACGATCGACTAAGGCACCGTTCATTTCGGACACCAAACAGGCGGCCGCCAGCCGCCAGCTCAAACCACCCCTACAGATACCGCATGCCAGCGTGCGCCTGAGTTGGCTAATTAACGCTGATTACTACTCAAACACATACACCTGAATGTAATAAGCAATGCTGCAGTCTATTAACTCCAAACCATGATTTCACTGCCTGCAAGCCACACATACAGCACACAAACACATTGGAAGCTTATGTTTCTATACTTCTCCACATTTAAAGGTTTGTTTAATTTAAGGTAAGAATCTTTTTATACGCTAAGGTAGGTATTTGCTAAACAGACACATTCACTACGTGCTTTCATAGACTTTACGCAGTAGCACACTCAATCTACACAAGTCGACATGTGTCAACGTGTTCACTCTAATACTAACATAGGTTTTGTATTTAGGATACAATAACATAAACCACATCTAACACCTACAAAGGATGTTTCAGCAATGTTTGAAGCCCATGACCACTATTTTCCACACAATCTTTGTATAGTACCCAAAATAATGACCTGTACCACTATCTCTGCTATGATTTGGATTTGACTACACTCTGGATGTAAGATGCCACCAATCACATTATTGCACTCTCATCTCTCTAACAAAGGATTCCTACATCTGCTTATGACACTGTCAAATCATATATATTTAAAAAGTTATGCATGTTTTGTTCACAAGCTAATTTATCATGTTTGGCCCATTCACACATCTTTTTTTAGGGAGGACACATATGCATTCCTACACAAATGTACCTTTTCACCCTTGTTTGTCTGCCTCACCCACTCCATGAGGAAAGCATTGTTCTGGACCTGCTTTTACCTACTACTGTAGGAGCTACCTCACCTGCACACAAACTGCTTTCTCACCTATTAAGTTGCTCTGCACATGTGCTGACACAAACTAATTAGCAGGGAAAAGTTGGATAGGAACATGGGAATGGCCATGGAGAGGGTTACACATGGGAAACTTCGACCACACTTCAACAAATGTTCAAAAATACCCTGGGCAGTAAGTACACATAAATCTAGTATTTGTTTCACACAAGAAATGACACATACCACAATTTAGATTTAATTTGTAAAATAAATTTATTTGCTGTTCAGCATCACAGCTTGACACTTTAATGTGAGAAATCAAATAAACAAATAAAATAGACACACAAATAATAAAACAGCCAGAACAAGAGGTTGCATATCTCCAAACATGTGTTACCCTGCAAATGCAATGGTGAAAGAAATGGGGACACCAGAATACGTACTGCAACAACCAGGGTGAATACTAAGCAAGATACACACCACCAAAAAAAAAAATCCTGCATTTGTAGAGGTCAAAATACGAACTTTCATGCCCATGGCACGCAAATGGATCGATGGGCAACTCAGGAAGCGGATGTCCAGTGCAATTTAAACCTTTGGCCTCCAACCACAGAGGAAGTGAACCAGGTCTCATTTGGGCCCTTTTTTGCCCCTTTTAGATGGGGCCTTGGGGACAGGGGCCTTTGGCTCAGCTGGCTTTCGGCGTCTTCCCCTAGTCGACACAGGAGGGTCAGCCGAGGTGGAAGGTTGGGGAGCAGCTTGGGGTGGGGCAGCAGATGGGGGATTGTCCCTTAGGGACCTGGCGGTGGACAGCTGCTCCGCAAGAAGTTCATTCTGGTGGCTGAGGTGTTGGCCAATGCTTAGCATGCCAGCCGCCAGAGTTTCATTAATGCGGTTCAAGGCCTCAACCTGCAGCTGGTTTGTGGCCTTCCACTCCGCCAGAAAATCCGCCACCTGCTGCTGACGGATCGCAGCATCCACCCCTTGCTGCTCGATCCTGTCCAGCGTCACCAACAGGCTCTCACTCCATGTCTCCTGTGGCTGGGGCTGGGGGCGACGTCTTGGTGGAGGCTGGACCACCTGCTCCACCTGTGGCTCTGCAGAGGAAGATGCTGCCGGTACATCCTGACTTTCTGCTTCTGCTAGGATAAGAATTGAAAACAATGTCACCATCACATACGCAATAAAAAATATCTTTCTAAATACAATGCATTACTGTGACTTACCATCAAAAGCAGCAGCAAAGACCTCCGCCGGGAGCTCACTGTCCATATTGGAGATCCCCCTGATCTCCCCCACATCGATCACGTCACAGGAGTCCAGCTCCAGGGGGGTATACTCCAAATGGTCAGGCATAGGACCGCTCCCGGTGGACATGCTGTGGTTGTACCGGTCAGTCATCTTCCTCTTCAGGGCACTTTTGAAGTCAGTCCACCTACAAGTTTAAAAATACAAATATCACCATGAGATATGTGCACCACTGTGCTACGTGTAGGGTTACCACCTAGTCCCTTTAATTCCGGACACATGTTACTTACACAGGTTCTGTGGCAGTTTAAAATTAGGTGAAGTGGAGTCTTGAAGTCAGCCAGCCACAGAACCTGTGTAATTAATATGTGTCCGGAATTAAAGGGACTATGTGGTACCCCTAGCTACGTGACATTTCCTAGTGTGGGTGATCTTATGTTTTTTTGCCATGTGTGGCCAAATATTTCTTTGATGGACAAAACCATGTGCACTGCAGGTGAGGCAGGTGTAAAACCCCACCCAAATCTGATTATCTCTGCACAAGTAACACCTGCCTCACCTGCAGTGCACATGGTTTTGTCCATCTAAGAAATATTTGGGCAGAAAGAGTGAACTAGAATAAGGGCCTCAGTTCCTGCTGGAGACTGCTGAAAAATTGCCCTGACAAACACACTAACCTTTTCTTCACCGCGTCCCAAGTTCTGACCACTGGTGACACCTGGTTCACTTCCTCTGTGATCTTGTCCCAAAGGTTTCTCCTTGCACTGGCACCCGGCTTCCTGGTTGCCAATTCAATCCATTCGCGTGCCCTGGGCACTAGAATTCGCATTTCGGCCTCTAAAAATGCAGGGTTTCTCCTTCTGGTGGTGGTATCCTGCTCAGTCATCACCCTAGATGTTACAGCACGTGTTCTGGTGGCCCCAGTTCTCTCACCATGCACCTGCTGGGTCACACCTGTTTGGAGAGATGCAACCTCTTGTTCTGGCTGGTTGCTTGGCCCTTGTGGAGCTGGTGGAGGTTCACCAGGGCCTGTTACTGAGGGGCCCGCTTGATCTTGCAGGCGACTCCTCTCTTGGGCCCTCCTTCTCCGCTCCTGTTCCCTCTTGTTGAGTGCATCAAGCATGGATTGTGCTGTAGCTCTCTGCAGAGCGTCCTCTGCTGCAGAATCGTCTGAGTCAGACATGTTTGCAGCAATTGTGGGCTGCATCTGACTGAATATTTATATGTTAATCTCCCGCCATGAACAAGGGGGCGTATATTTTTTCCCGCAATGTAGATGCAAATTTACGCCGATATTTCCCGCCGATAATTCCCGCTTAAATTACGCAGGTCTCAACGCACCTGATCAAACACCTGTATATGCACATACACAGGTTGTGGAGCATTGTGCTACATCGTGAAATGTGGGCACCTGTCATTCCAATGACGAGTGTTGTCAGCTGGTATCTGTTGGAGTTCGTGTATGCTTTGTGAGTCACATTTCAAAACATCACGTTATAATGCTTTCCTTACATATGTAATGTGTATGAAATTGTCATACAGCAACATGTTGCATTGTGGCCCTTTAGGCAGCGTAGTTATAAGTAGAGGGTTGCGTGTATTATTTTCCGCCTACTGTATATACAGTACTCCTCTCCATGCATATCGGTGTATCGTGCCCCCTTTAAGCAGCGTAGTTATAAGTAGAGGGTTGCGTGTATTATTTTCCGCACACTGTAAATACAGTACTTCTCTCTTCATTGAATGCATGCTGTTGGTTGTGGTGTGTGTATATCGGAACGGTCCGCGTAAGTTTCTATTCGCATCCAGTTTGTTAATGTAAGAAGGATTAATAAAGTTAATACCAAACAAACAATTTTTTACACCAATCAGCAAGCACCAAAAGTGATATATGTACCTGCAATTAATAACTGCGCCATTGCCACCATGACTTCAACCAGGGCTAGGGCGTTTTCTACCCAGGAGCTATTGGCCTTGGTTGAGGTCATGGACCGCCGCCTGGGGCCCAGGGGCCCTTATGTATCAAATCGTGAAAAGCGGCGGGCATACAATGCTGCCCGCCGGCTAATTTTCGCCAGGACCGGCGTGGATAGGAGCCTGGCTCAACTGGAGCGGCGCTGGTCGGACCTGCGCCGGCGGCAGCCAGTGTTGCTCAGCACACTTCGCCGCCATATTGCCCGATGTAAGTTTTTATTTACTAGTATGCCTGCGTTATTTTGCAAATGTTTTCTGTACTTTTTATAAATGTGTCCCTGAGTATGTGGGTGTATATGGGTGTATAGGGGGTGTATATGGGTGTATAGGGGGTGTATATGGGTGTATATGGGGGTGTATATGGGTGTATAGGGGGTGTATATGGGTGTATATGGGGGGTATGTGGGTGTATATGGGGGTGTATATGGGGTGTATATGGGTGTATATGGGGGGTATGTGGGTGTATATGGGGGTGTATATGGGGTGTATATGGGTGTATAGGGGGTGTATATGGGTGTATATGGGGGTGTATATGGGTGTATATGGGTGTATAGGGGGTGTATATGGGTGTATATGGGGGGTATGTGGGTGTATATGGGGGTGTATATGGGGTGTATATGGGTGTATAGGGGGTGTATATGGGTGTATATGGGGGTGTATATGGGTGTATATGGGGGTGTATATGGGTGTATAGGGGGTGTATATGGGTGTATATGGGGGTGTATATGGGTGTATAGGGGGTGTATATGGGTGTATATGGGGGTGTATATGGGGGTGTATATGGGTGTATAGGGGGTGTATATGGGTGTATATGGGGGTGTATATGGGTGTATAGGGGGTGTATAGGGGGGGTTTAAGTAGTTGATCAGTTTTTGGGTGTAGGATATCAAATAGTTTGCATGATAAATGTCTGAAATTTCACAGCAATGATAATTTTGAAGGTTATGAGCATGACTTATGTGAATTTTTCTTTCACCCTTTTTTATGAAACCCAATCTTCGATTTCTATGCCATCAACATGAACATTTCAGCACGGGCAAGGGCACGCATTGAAGCCCGGGAGCAGGCAGCCCGGGACCAGGCAGCCGAGGAGGAGGAGGAAGAGGAGGAGGAAGAAGAGGAAGAGGAAGAGGAGGAGGAGGAAGAGGAGGAGGAGGAGGAGAAGAAAGAGGAGGAGGAAGAGGAGGAGGAGGAAGAGGAGGAGGAGGAAGAAGAGGAGGAGGAAGAAGAGGAGGAGGAAGAAGAGGAGACCCAGGGTGCAGTTTGGACCCACACAATTTCCCCATCCCCTTCCCCCTTCACAACCCCCACCCCCTCCACAACCCCCACCCCCTCCACAACCCCCCCCCTCCCCAACCCCCACCCCCCCCCCTCCCCACCCCATTTCCAACCCCCCTACACCTCTCCACCACCCACCCCCAAACCTCTCCACTCCCCACTCACACCCACTACCTCGGGCCAAACTACAGGACCATCCACCTTGCTCCTGACCCCCCCAACCACTGCACAGCCAACCAACGGCAACCAGGATGGCTCAAGTAGCCGTAAGTAAATAATGTGTCTAATGTTGACCTACACATTTCTACACATAAACATTCACAACAACCACATATGTGTATCCAACATCAACATTAGTTGCAACATATCACTGCAGGCCGACCATGAGGTGTGTCCTGTCCTTCTCCAGGAACAAGGCTCCCCTTGGTGGTTTTTTTGAGTGTGGCCATGCCTCACCCCTTGAATAATTGACATAACAGTACATCCAATGAGATATCCGACATTAGTGGTGTGGTAGTTATGTGGCTCCAGGTGTTGGGTAACTCCAGTTCCCAGCATGATGTGCAACACAGGGCCGGATTATAATGGAGGCGCAAGGGGTCAGTGCCCCTGGGCCCCCCTCTAGCTAGGGGCCCCCTGTGGTTGTCATGTATTTTTTAAAAATAAAATGTTTAAGTTATGTTTTGTTTTTTTTAGCTAAATGTTTTGTGCATGGGTGGGGTAGTGCTGCAGCTTCACCTATCTGCCAATGTGTCAATGATTTATGGTGCTGAGCATCGGGAGCCAAGGCACACTGATTGCACAAGTGTGCAGTGCATTTCTGGGAGTTGACTAAGTCCCATGACACTTTGCACCAGAGGACAGAGGCTGAGAAGTTTGTGCTGAGCTCTGATTGGTGGAGCTCATTACATGCTTCTCAGGTCCATGGAGAACAGCAGCAGCAGCTTAGTCATAGGAGGGTTTTTAATCAGAGGCAGCACTAGGACTGTGAGGTCTCCTCCAGAGTAAGGGGCAGAGGGACAAACACAGGCTTTTCATGTGGTGTGTGTATATATATATATATATGGGGTCTATTATTATTCCGAGTGCCGCCAACCCCCTGTCTATATATATATATATATATATATATATATATATATATATATATATCCCCTGCAGGTAACCATTGACCAAGTTTATTCTGCCTTTACTCTATGTTTTGACAGTATAATATTCGCCCATGCAGTGTGCGGCCAGTAATGACAAGTGCAAGGGGGCCCCCCGCTCTAAAGTACCCCGGGCCCCCCAAAGGCTTAATCTGCCACTGGTGCAACTTAAATGTAGAGATTGTTTTGGTAATAGTGTGTGAGGCCATGCGGATGCATGCTTTACAAACATAGCTGTAGGCCTATAATTTGTACAGCAATGTCCTAAATTTAAAACAGTAAGGAGTGCTTAAGCCACAACAATGTCATAACCCTTAAATAGCACAGGCTAATTGTGAGGTTAGAGGAGAGTCCCCCAAAACCAAAGTACCAATTGGGATACAGCATACATTCATTGATGAAGGAGTAATTGAATTAATGTTATTTACTATGTACAGTATGTGTGTGTTAACATATTTTTTTTTAGTACTGTGTTTACAGCAGACCCATCTTCAATGTAGTTTCTAAATGTATGTGGCCTTCACACATAACTCTGAACTTTTTATTATGTACAAATACAACAAACATTTGTGTATGTTATATATTAATTTTTTGTTTTATCCCTTCATTACAGACACTGAACAGCAGCAGGAGGAGGTGGCAGCAATAATGCGTGAGTAGATAAGGCACACTTTTTCTTCAAACTAATTGGTTTTGACAGGTCCACGCCCCTTTTATACAGGTTGTCCACGCCCCCATTTATACAATTTGATATCAAACTTGATATGATCGTATCACGTTTGATATCAAAGTGGTATAAATAATATTAACCCCCGTATTAAAATATAATTGGTTTGAGGCTGTAACTTCATACACTGATATTGACTATGTGAAATAACACATATATAAAGCTCGCTTAATGTTATCTTAACCAGCTGGAAGAATTTCTAAACATAATGCTAAAAAAGTTGTTAGAAAAATATGGTATACAACAGATATATAATTCGTAGAAATGTAGATCTTGTTTTATATCAAATTTGATTTGTGTAGGATGTCGCGCAACGCCGATCATCAAAACAGCCGGCTGAAAGCCAGGTATTATAACGTATTAAAGCCGGGGAGTTTTTGCGGCTTTGATAAATATTATAAAGCTTTGAAAAATAAATTTAAAAGATCCGATGTGAGAAAAAGTAGATCTTGTTGTATACCATATTTTTCTAGGAATATGATATGCGTATCGGATATAAATCAACAAGGGCAATGTGATTTGGTATAGCTCATAGATCTTTCACAGTGAATAATACAGGCAGATCATTACCAACTATAATAACACTTACCTTAGAACGAGCCAAAAGCGCTACAACGATGTGGCTGACCAACCGTGTATCAAAAATAAATAAAATAAAAATAAAAAGTTATATTCCACACGATAACTTCCACAGCATCTAAGGACCTTCTTGCTTTTAAAATAAATGAAATATCCGCGTACATAACAAAGAGGTCTGGGTATACATATGTTATGCATTTAAAGATACAGGAGCTAAAAAGTTATATTCCACACGATAACTTCCACAGCATCTAAGGACCTTCTTGCTTTTAAAATAAATGAAATATCCGCGTACATAACAAAGAGGTCTGGGTATACATATGTTATGCATTTAAAGATACAGAGCCATTCAGTCTGGGCCTGACATGTTGTAGGCATTTAAATTTAAAGACACACAGCGTGAGAAGTATAGTGTTACTTTTAGAAAGACATCAGATATGACGGATGATTGTAATTTTCAAAAGTAATTTTAAACACCGGATTCCATAGTCTTTGAAGACGTTGACATTTACGTATGACGCAATTAGCGTAGACAGCACAGCAGGGCTGGTAACAATTATATTCATTAGAAAGCACATACCTCTGAAAAAAACATTTTCACACGGCTAACCGTTTAATTAGTTTAGACAGTACAAAGAAAGGCCATGAAATCTTTGCAACAGAGCATGAGTGGCATCTAGTGGTCATGTATTGCAGTTGCAAGCAAGTTCCAGACGGAGCTAGAGACTACAGAATTAACTTATATATATACTGTATTATATTTAACTGAACATTATCAATGCTGATAAATAAAGGATTTATATAAAGTATATATATATATATATATATATATATATATATATAGCTATATACAGTATATATATATATATATATATATATACAGTATATATAAATATATATATGTGTAATGTGATGGTATCATTATATTATGTGATGAATAAAATATGGATAAAATGCTATATTATTTAAATCAGATATATATATATATATATATATATATATATATATCTCAATCAAATTACACAGGGGTGGTGGATAAGGTATATATTTTAAATTAAAAAGCATACACATGTATATATAGGTCTTATGTAGGCTGTTGATGTTGAAACATATCTGTCATTTATTTAATAATAAGGATAAGTATTTTATACATCACATTTTTGGTTTTATTTTATCAAGCACTATATTCTGAAAACAGCTGTGTTTTGGGTAATATTCTATATATTTGTTATGCCAGTCTTTAACTTTGGAACACAACTCATGAATATTCAAATGAAACAAATGCAACACAGATGTGCTAACTGGATGATGTGTATATATATGTTCTCCATGAGGAAACAGGCCACACATTTTGAAGGCAGAGAACTTGAAAACTTTTGTCCACACACTGTTCAGAGAATACTTGAAGATTTTGTTTCAGAAAGGAGGGGTGAGTCTATATTAATTTTCTAAATAAATATATATATATATATATATACAATATTTCTAAATAGCATAGTTTTAATATTTTATAATATACATAGCAAGATGTTTTGTGGTCTGTACATTATACATATTGCTTTTAAAAATACAGTATATTGTGTTATTACAATTTACAGTTCGTTAATGTTAGTCATCGCAGATTACGGTATAACGGATGTGTAACGGCTGTATAAAGTGATTTTGTTATTATAGTGTAATTTTATAAGTTGGTTATCCACAATGCGGCCAGGTATGAGCAGGCTGCTGACTACACATGTGATATGGAGTAACAATATATATATGTATATACAATATTTCTAAATAGCATAGTTTTAATATTTTATAATATACATAGCAAGATGTTTTATTTAGTGGTAGGGTGGGGGGGGGTGTTAGTCATCGCAGATTACGGTATAACGGATGTGTAACGGCTGTATAAAGTGATTTTGTTATTATAGTGTAATTTTATAAGTTGGTTATCCACAATGCGGCCAGGTATGAGCAGGCTGCTGACTACACATGTGATATGGAGTAACAATATATATATATGTATATACAATATTTCTAAATAGCATAGTTTTAATATTTTATAATATACATAGCAAGATGTTTTATTTAGTGGTAGGGTGGGGGGTGTTAGTCATCGCAGATTACGGTATAACGGATGTGTAACGGCTGTATAAAGTGATTTTGTTATTATAGTGTAATTTTATAAGCTGGTTATCCACAATGCGGCCAGGTATGAGCAGTCTGCTGACTACACATGTGATATGGAGTAACAATATATATATATGTATATACAATATTTCTAAATAGCTTCATTTTAATATTGTATCATTGTATTATACATAATGATTTTAAATAATGCGCTAGTTATTACATTTTCATGTGTAAAGCAGCACGTTATGATGCCATGTATGGTTGTCTGCTGACTAAACTTGTGATATGGAGGGATTCTGCATTAGCATTGTTGGATCACCTGTAATTAATTTTTATTGATTGTTTCATAGATGAGTTTTTTTTTTTTTTTTTGGTATTACGGCTTTGATACTTATAAATAGCTTCATTTTAATATTGTATCATTGTATTATACATAATGGTTTTAAATAATGAGCTAGTTATTACATTTTCATGTGTAAAGCCGCACGCTATGCTGCCATGTATGGCTGTCTGCTGGCTAAACATGTGATATGGTGGGATTAGTCATTAGCATTGTTGGATCCCCTGTAATTAATTTTTATAGGCCGATCTATAGAATACAATGTCAGGAGGTATTCATAGATCAGGTTTTTGTGAGAGCGTTAATAGTTTTATGTGATTTTGTGCACGCAAATTTCGTTATGGAAACTTATCGTGTTATCTTTTATTATCAACAGTGCCATCTAGTGGTTGTTGCAGAAAACACCTTTGAACTTAAGCTATCAACAAAACACCAACATGCAGGTGTGTATATGATATTTACAATAGTTTAACAATAGCTTATTGTATTGTTATTTCAACTTATTATTATTATTTATTACAGAGAAAGGAATACAAAACCATTAATGCAAATAAAATAAGTCTCAGAGACTTTCAAGATTTACCCAGCTTCCAACAGCCGTCAAATGAGCAGACAAATACATGTAAGTTTACAGATCAAAGACACATTGTTGTTGGTGGTTATAAATGTTACTCTGTTGGTGTTAATTATCAAGCGCCCTATTGGTATGAATGTTACACGTGTTGATTGTATTTTTCGTTCTACAAAATTGTTGTGTTAATTTTTATTTTATTTTTTATGTATATATTATTTTTTATTAAATTGTTAATCCCATAAATCAGTTTCAGATGTCACAAATGACGCATCTGAAGTTGGATCATATGGTTCGGATTTCACAGTCGGTCCGGATCTGACGACATTCGAAAACCCATACGCAGCATACTCTGATTTGTCCGAATCGCAAAAATGTAGGTGATCATAAGCCGTCAAAAAAAATGTGATGTATGTTAAAAAAATGTGATATATTATTATTTCCAAAAATATGTCTCTCTCTCTCTCTCTCTCTCTCTCTCTCTCACGCTATCTCGCGCGAACTCTCACGTTCTCACTCATATATATATATATATATATATATATCCTGTTATATTCATTTTTATACCGCCTGTGATATTAATGTGTTATTTGTTCTCTGTTAGTATCGCCGATTATGTCGAAATCTGATGCAGAACACATAATGGATGATCTCTGGAATTTACCATCGGCAAAACACTATAAACAGCTATACCAGACCCCGGCTATACAAGGTGAATTTTGACGATTGGCTGGTGATGTTTTTATAATGTGTTTTTGTGTTAAATGTTACATATCGTCGCAAAATCATGAATAGTGTCCACAGGAGTTGTTGTTATCATGACTTAAATGACGGTTTTTTTTTTTTTTTTTTTTTTTTTTCTCAAGTCGGCGAATGTGTCGTTAATTGATAATATATGTATTACAGATGACATAGCTAGCCGGTATGAACCTACGGTACCTAGGGCCGATACGTGTGAAGCGGGACCACCCGGATACAGAGAACCGACATCGAGTGTTGGATCAAACGCCAAACAACCCAACAGCACATTGGCTAAAGGAGCAAAAAGAACCCAGATCAGCGATCAAGCTTTCTGGTCATTGTTTAAAGGAACCATGCCGGCGCAAACCTTTGACAAATACCCGTGTATGTTTATTTATTTGGTTTCTTATATAGCACAACATTTACCACTGTTCTTTACAAATGGAAACCACAGGTATTAAACAGACTGTGTAGATGAAAACCGACAAGGAAGGTGGGGGTTGGGAGGTCTGAAGTTGTTATAAAGCGACTGTCTTTGTGGCCGCGTATGTGTAACTAAAACGGTGTGATTTTTATTACAGTAGGAACCACGCCGATGGAAACATCTGGCAAATATTCAGGTGTGTAATGTAATGTTTATTTATTTAGTTTCTTATATAGGACCGCGTTCATCATTGTTCTTTACAAATGGAAACCACAGGTGTTAAACAGACTGTGTAGATGCAAACCGACATGGATGGGGTGGGTGTTTTGGGAGGCGGGTCTGAAGGTGTTATAAAGCGGTTGTCTTAGTGTCCGCGAATGTGTAACTAAAACGTTGTTATTTTTTATTTACAGCGGATCCGCGACGATTCGCAAAAATGATAGCAGCGGCCGGGGTTGCTCAACCACTCAATGCTGAAATGGATGGGGGTGAATCAGCTAAAACGGTTATCGACCCACAACTTCAAGAAAATGTATCAAGGGCCGAGATCATGGCCACCGAGCGCGACGATTTCAAGCCAAGCAAGCGGAGAATTACAAAAAGTCGAGTCGGTCAAGAAAATAAGGCCGATTTATCAGACCTTAAAAGAAGATTGAAATATTCGGAAGGTAGGCCCGTGAGAAAAAGAATTGCATTACAAACAGTGCCAACCGTGAGTAATGTGGATTACCCGCACGCATTTACAACACCTGCAACACCTACTGAATCCGACATTGACATTGCCGGTAATACAAAGACTGTGAAGACTCGTAAAACTTTACGACTGTCAAGAGAGAGATACACGCCGCTGACGGATGATGATGTCATCGTGATTTCAGACACGCAGGAACATCATACTGCAGAAACACAAAGCGTGGTCAGTAACACGCCTGCAGATACATTATCCGCTAATGATGAGGACTTAAATGGTCAAACATTTTTTATCACCCCTAGTGAAGAGTCAGTCTCAGATACACCACAGAATGATGATGAGGCTGTAACATCTGTAGCCGGAATCCCTGATAAAGTAATGGGTGATGATTACACAAAACTGCCCAGTGTTTTTACCACGGTCGGCGAGGCAACCGCATCGGGCGGTGTGGATGCCCCGCCGACCGTGGTATCGACAGACATAGTTGATGGGGGTCAGAATGTGGAACAATTAGGACAAGATGCGGAAATACAATACTACGCGGTCATGGGGAGGATGCGTGAGCATATAGGGTACATGCGTAGAAATGTCAATACCATGTTGAACCGTATAAAAGATGAGCTTTATGGTTCAAAAAAGAAGCCAGAGATCATTAAAGAACTTGTAGAAATGTACATGAATGTAACATCAAACCATATAGCAGAGACCGTGAGGACTAGGGATTTTATTAAAGCGAACATGTATCATTTTGCAGAGATAATTGAAACGGATCCGTGACTAGGCATGGTGGGTTATGGATTGAAACGTAATTTACATGTGTGTAAAAAAGTCCCAAGAATTAAAGCAAATGTACCGTGCAAAATCTCACACTTATTTCGCCGTTCGAAAATAAAACAGGCTTTAAAATGCATATACAGACTGAGAAAGCGTAAACAACACAGGGTGCGAGACACACCCCCAACCCCGTGTGCACCGGCTGACAAATCACCGGACCAACCATTACCGGGTGACGCTGCGTCACCTGACAATGTTGAACACCCCGCAACGCCCATGCATAATGACATAGCTGGGGGTGCGCCACCCGGTAATGGTGAAGGACGGCGAGATGTGTACTTAGAAGCTGTTAACAGGTATGAG
Source organism: Crinia signifera (assembly GCF_055691185.1). Classification (NCBI taxonomy): domain Eukaryota; kingdom Metazoa; phylum Chordata; class Amphibia; order Anura; family Myobatrachidae; genus Crinia; species Crinia signifera. The sequence continues at coordinate 22,435,851 of NC_139224.1, forward strand.
CGACACCATCCTAATTTCAGAGCTATTGAGTATCATAATCATTTTCAATTTGTTAATTTGGAAAGAGTTACATCATTTGCAGAGGGTGTTGAAGCCGTACACAACGCTATACAGGTTATGATTGATGAATTCATGGTTGGTGTTGACCCTAATGATCGTGTACAGTTAAGATTGGAGGGGGGTGGTTTACACAACGCCATCTACTCACACCGAAAGCCGCAAGAATCATTAGACGCTGTCAGTTTCTTGAATCAAATTACAAACACTCTTCAAAGTAACGCTGAATTCTTATTAGGCACGGGTTTAAGGTTTGTGATCACTGTTTTTAGAAATAGAGCGGGTGGGGCCCTAACTGGTCGCGGCCTTAGACGCATTCCATACAGCTTAATTATAGAAAGGCGCAGAAGACACCTGTATGATTTCAACAATACGCACAATTATTTGTGCTTTGCGGCATCGATCTGCAAACTTCTGGATAAAGGTAATGCCACAGACGCTGAAATACACGATCGGGCGCTTCAAATTCATAAGGATTTGAAACTATCGATCGATAAAGCAGTCAGCTTTAGCGACGTTGTTGTTTTTGAAAAACACTTAAAAACAAAAATTACAATACTATATCATAATAATCGTTCTTGGCATTACTATTCTTCAGATTCGCGCTACGGTGATACCCTGTATGTATTATATCACGATTCACACTATTATGGCCTGATTAATATCTGCGCATTTCTCGGATCGAGATTTTTCTGTTCCTTATGTAATCGAACTTATGAGCGCAAAAATAGCCACGATTGTCTTTTCTTTTGTAAGGCTTGTCACAGACAAGCGTGCGCTGATGATGGGGCTTCCGCATTAAGATGTTCGGTTTGTAGGGTGTTTTGCAGATCGCGTGAATGTTTAGAGGAGCACAAATCCTTAGCTTTAGATCGCAAAATATCCTGTCTTGAACATGTTTATTGCGACAGGTGTTGTCTCTACCGTCGCAGGTCTCATGAGTGTCAGGGGCTAAAGTGTTCTACTTGCAAGGCATATGTTGATGGGTTTGCGGATCATTTGTGTTACATACAGCCCATCAAAGCGGAAGAACCCACCACCAAATACATCTTTTTTGATTTCGAATGCATGCAGGAGACAGGTATACATATACCAAACTACTGTTACGCTCTCACATTAATGGGTGAGAAATCCTGGGAGTTTAAGGGCAAAGCTTGTATCGATGATTTTGTAAAGACGTTCATGAAACCAAAATTTGCGCATTACACATTCATAGCCCATAACGCTGGGCGGTATGATTCGTATTTTGTATTGAACAAGATCATCAAAGAACGGTATACAGTATCCCTCATCTCTAATGGCGGAAACATAATGTGTATCACAATAAAAGATCTGAAGATTAGGTTTATAGACTCTCTCAATTTTCTCCCCATGAAATTGAGCAGATTTCCAAAGGCCATGGGATTTGATGGCGTTAAAGGTCATTTCCCGCATTTTTTTAACACAGCCGATAACCAAAATTACATAGGGGGCATGCCCTCAATAGAATATTTTGGCCTACAACACATGATGCCTGAGGAGGCCGCTGATGTTACAGAGTGGTACGAAAAAAACAAACACAAGGCGTTTAATTTTCAAAAAGAATTAATACGATATTGTAAAGAGGATGTCAGAATATTGCAAAAAGGGTGCGCGGCTTTCAGATCAGCCGTTATAGCCATGACAGAACAGGAGTTTGTAATAGCGGCAGAGAAAAAAGATGTAGCCGTTAAACGTCACGTTGATCCATTCCAACTGACGACTTTAGCGTCGGTTTGTATGGCTATGTATCGTTGTAAATATTTACAGGCAAACACATTGGCTCTTGTACCGGGTGATAACTATCACAAGACCCAGAAGCGTTACTCAACACCAGCCATACAGTGGTTAATGTACATAGAACACAAAGAAGGTGTGAGTATAAGACACGCTTTACAAGGTGGTGAGAAGAAAGTCGGTAGATACAGTCTGGATGGTTACGCCGTGATTAACGGCGTGCCAACAGCTTTTGAATTCCAGGGGTGTTTTTATCACGGTTGTGACAACTGTTACAAAGCCGATGATGAAAACAATCTGACTAAAACAACCTACGGTCAACTGCGGCACAAGACACAGTTAAGGATACAATTCCTTAAACGGTGTGGATTTCAGATAAGGGAGATGTGGGGGTGTGAGTGGAAGAAAATGAGGGAGACTGATGAGGAGCTTCAGGTTTTTCTGAAAGGTTTGGAAATCCCTGAACCCTTGGATCCTCGTGATGGTCTTTATGGCGGACGCACTAACGCCATAAAACTTTATCACAAGACAGAGTGCGATGAAAAAATACACTATTTTGACTTTACTAGCCTATACCCATTTGTCAACAAGACCAAAACATATCCTATACGTCACCCACGCATCATTTATAAGGACTTTGATGATGTCACAAAGTATTTCGGTTTTGTTAAATTAAAAATTAATCCTCCGCGAGGCCTTTTCTTTCCAGTTTTACCGGTTAAAATGAATGGTAAGTTAATGTTTCCGCTGTGCCGCACATGCGCCGAATCTGGACAGTGTGAGCCGTGTGTTCATGACACAGAAAACCGCGCCCTAACCGGTACATGGTGCACAGTGGAGATAAATCTTGCTATAGAAAAGGGGTACAAAGTGTGTAAAATCTATGAGGTGTGGCATTTTGATGAGAGATCTGATGATCTGTTTTCAGGTTACATTAAAACACACCTCAGAGATAAACAGGAGGCTTCTGGTTACCCTGATTGGTGTACAGACTCTGTGAAACAACAAGAGTACATAGACGCGTAGCAAAAAAATGAGGGCATAGCTTTAAGACACGAACACATAAATGTCAACCCCGCCAAAAGACAAATTTCTAAATTGTTTTTAAACTCATTATGGGGTAAATTTGGTCAACGTAGCAACATGCCCAATACTTGTCTAGTGACTGATCCTGATAAGCTTTTTGAATATGCCTTTCAACCACACTATGAGGTGTCTGCTTTAGACTTCATAGACTCAGAAACTGTTATGGTCAACTGGAAATACGCCAAAGACCATTATACCAGGTCTTCAACAACAAATATATTTATAGCAGCATTTACCACAGCGCACGCCCGCGTCGAGTTGTACAACCTATTGGATAGATTACAAGATAGATGTCTGTATCACGATACAGATTCTGTAATTTTTGTCAGCAGGCCCGGTGACTGGAATCCGCCATTAGGCGATTATCTAGGGGAGTTGACCAGCGAACTACCATCTGGTACGCATATAACAGAGTTTGTTTCAGCCGGCCCCAAGTCATACGGCTATAGACTAAGCAACGGCAAGACGAGCCTCAAGGTCAAAGGTATAACGTTGAATGTTTGTAATGAGCAGCACGTTAACTTTGACAGTCTGAAAGAACTGGTCTTAGATTATCCTTTAAACCCCAAAGGCGAGGATCAGAAAAAAATTGTGACCAGGCAGCCCGGTATAGTACGTGTGAAAAAGTACTGGCAGATTGAAACCCGTATGCTGCAGAAAACGCAAAAGTGCGTTTACACTAAACGTAACCTCACGGATAATTTTACAACCCTACCATTTGGTTATTAAGATGGATATCCGTTTTCAACACCCCTTCTCCTGTATTTTAGCCGGACCCTCCAATTCGGGGAAAAGTTATTTTGTGAAAACGCTAATACAACACGCATCCACACATATGACGCATGTACCTGATAATATTGTTTGGTTTTACACCTGTTGGCAACCGATATATGACCAACTTCTGAGTGCTCACCCTGGTATGCGTTTTATAGAGGGGTTGCCCGAGTCATTTAGCGACGACCAGCTTTTTCCCCCTGATAAGATTAATTTAACGGTGATAGATGACTTGATGGATGCAGCGAGTAATAATTCTGAGGTTGAGAAAGCGTTCACAAAGTATGTGCACCATCGTAATCTCAGTGTCATGTACCTTGTGCAAAACATATTTTGTCAAGGTAGAAAGAGCAGGACTATACATTTAAACACAAAATATATGGTCCTGTTTAAAAACCCCAGGGATAAAATGCAGGTTAGCATTCTGGCTAGACAAATGTACCCATCAAAATATCGTTTTTTTCTTGAAGCCTATGAGTCCGCTACGGAGCCTCCATACGGTTATTTACTGGTTGATTTAAGAAACAATGCCCTTGATGATTATCGTTTACGAAGCGGTTTATTCCCCCCCCGACACACCAGTAGCTTATGTTGTTAAGAAGCGGGGTTCTAAATAGCTATAACCGCGCATCCTATAGTCATTCATTACCACTTCTAACAGCTGTGAACATGTCGACCAGGATAAGGCGTAATTGGGCCCTTTTAAAAACCCTCATTAAAGCCAAACCGGCCCAAAGAAACGCTATATTATCCAACGCTTCAAACGATTTGGTGACAGCCATATGTGAGATTGCTCTCAATACGCTTAAAGGTAAAATACCCCTGTCACAGCGCCAGTTGAACTACCTTAAAAAGAAGAGGTCCCTTATAAAATCGCTTTGTAATAAGAAATGCGCCATTGGGAAAAAGAAGAGGTTGGTGAAACAGTCGGGTGGGTTTATCGGATCGTTGCTAGGATTTGCCATTCCATTAATTACCGGACTACTGTCTAACCGGTGATGGAATACGCTGAGAAAATGTATCTGGTCCCCCAGCAACAGATAGACCGTTTAAACAACAAACCAAACAGCGATGATATACGCAAAACAGCCACGCAAGGCCTAGATGCTGAGATCATAAGTATACTACATAATAATGCTTTATCAGAGTATGAAAAGGCAAAACGCTACACAGCTGTGTTACAGAGATACCTGGTGTTGAGTAAACAAACTGATAGAGAAATGTCAACTTTAACGCTTTTATCACCCGGTGCAAATGCTGTTGAGGATACAACTAACCCTACACAAGACGACGCTACCGACGCTGTTTACCACGATGTCTTGAACAGTGTTAATGCGCGGTATAAAAAGAACTGTGAAATACTAATGAGTAAAATGGTTCGCTCTAAAGACATTGCGAATTGGGACCGCAAGGGTGTGTTTATGTATAAAGGCGTCACAGTGCCAGGATCCAATGTGTTAGACTTGATAAGGGGTATCACGCAAAATCACAGCGTGACGAGTCATAAAATGCCTAACGGATGGATTGAATTTATGCGCGCTATGGCTGAGTTGAATATCCCGTCCACTGTAGTTGGTAATGCATCAAACAGATTACAGTTAGATCGCTTAAAAGCTGAAATCTACGATGATGAAATTGGCAATGTAAATATAGCCTCCCCAATACACAACATTAAAAAAAGTCGTATAAATGCTTTAAATTCCCCCGGGTTAACAACGCCCCACGGATACTTACTACCGAGGAAAAGATCCGTAAATCTGTTTCAGGATTCGCAGTGGTTGAACCTTTAACATATAACTAATTTATAATGTTTTTATACGATGTATTTTTGTGCGTTTAATTTGTACGATGACGTTTAATTTGTAATGTATCATGTATTTAGTGTATTGTTTTAACTGTAAAGTTTATCGTGTTATTCGTGATTATTTTGCTGTAAATACATTTTGTCTGTACCAATAAAATATGGTTATGATTTATAAAATGCTGTTTTGTTCTTTGATTCTAACCAGTTTGTCTGCAAAAATATGCAATCACACGATATAAAGTTCAATAAGCAAGATTTTTTAATAGAAAGTAACCATAAGCATTTCAATCACAACATTAGTTACAAGTTACACAAACAATTTTGTATTACACATTATTTTTATCAAACACATGTTGGTTACTGGTGACACAGGACTGTATACAGTTACCCGTATATCGACTCAAACAATGACTTCTAGGGAGACGTCTTACAAAGTTTGATACATAGCGATCATTACGTTTTGTATCAAAACTAAAACGGACCAACACATCTGTATATTTGTAATTTTTACACATGAAAAATATAAAGTATATACAATATTGCCCACAAACGGTACTGTTAAAACCTTGCAACTGCTTATTTTGGTGGTAAATTCTTTTTGAATTTGAGTTTAAAAAATTTATTATGGCCTTTGGGAATAGGGGATTGTCAGGTTCTAAACCGTAAGAGTCCAAAAAGTAACACTCGCGCTGGTTGTTAAAATAAACGGCCAACCAATGCTCCCCCGGTTGGGCGCTGGTGTGTGTGTTGATTACAAACGCGCAGGGGTATTGCGATAGTTTACCGCTCGGAAGCATATCACACGGGTAGGTCCCTTTAAAAAACAGGCGCGTCACCGGATTAGCGTACAGTATACAATTTATCTGTAATGTGTTCATATCGCTGATGGGGTGATGAATATTGGTAAATATACGATAAATATAAAAATTATTTATTTCATTTATAGATAATCATACAGCACATCGCGCCGCTGGTTGATCTCGATGATATTATCAAATAATGCGTATATTATTATGTTGACTGTCCGGTCTAGTGCTCCTGCAAACCGGAATTCAGCTCGTAGATTTCCGGTTCTGATTAGAGACAGATGCTCCGCGCATTCCTGTTCAGGCGACAGATCAAAAGCAAATAGTGTGTAGCCGTTGAGGTACTCTTCACGGTCAATTAGTATACCCGAATCTGATTTCTGCTTATTTGTGATCTGAATGAGCGACATATACTCGCGAACCGCGTTACCGTGTTCAAAGTCTGGTTGAAATGGTTTGGCCGGATGCGGTGTTCCATCCAGGTATAGGGATGCGAAGTTTACATTTTTATGTTCAAACCGTAGAGGGTTTTTGTCATAGGCTCCTGAAAACGCTTCATTATCTACAAAAGCGGCTATAACTGTTTTTGGTACCTGGCCTAAAAACAGGTTTTCTAAATTAAATACGCGGCTCCCCGTCGGTATACTATAGATCTTCATGCCCACTCTATCGATCGCGTATTTGGCGTTGGTGGCCAGTAAGGCCTGGGCGTGTCCAATCCGGACTGCGGGTGAGACCTGAACTCTTTTCACAAACAGGGACGCTGCAACAATCTGAATTTTAAAGGCCTCCGCTTCAGCAGACATTAAGCAGAAAGCATCTTTGTTTCTGATGAGTTTTATCTTCAAGTCCACGGCGTTCAATATTAGTTTATGTTGATGAAAAAGGTCACAGTGTAGCGGCCCCAATAATTCAACCGTTCGACTTTGTGCCGTTGTTCTTGCCCTTTTTATAAACCCTGTGTTTACACCATCCAGGGCTCTTGTGTTGTGTTCTCCAGCCACATCTTTGTAGAATAATCCAGTTGTGTGTTTTGTGGATAACGCATCTGAGCTATAATTCAGTATGGTCTCTATGTAGGCCCTATAAGCGTAAAGATTATTGGACTGCGATATTAGCCTATCGCCCAAAGTGACATCAACCTGACTAAATAAAGTTGCTATGGGGTAATTAATAAGAGCGACCTTGGCGTCTTGAGGTATAGCCGTGTTATCAGGCCGTACGATCTTGCAGGTCACGTACAGCAACGTGTTGTTCAGATCGTAGTAGTGTTCACCGCTGGCCGCTATGTAGAATTCAAGCGGCGCGGTCTCGGATAATGCCGCCAAAGGTTGAACTTCGACGTAGAGGCTTTTCTCTACGCTGGTCTGCGTCGGTGGTACGTCAAAAAGGTCAAGTTCAGATTTTGCGCATTCCATGGATTCATTGTGTATGAAAGACATGCTTAAAAAATATCACCGACCCTTCGCTTCGGTTTCCTTTTTTTAATTAAGCCGCGTCTGCTCCGTTTTTTGTTTAAAAGGGGTCTGCACCATGTCGGAAGTCGTATTGCCCGCTTCCGTTTATTTTTAGCCGCCCCTTTCCTGGCATAGATTAAACCTGATCCATCTTGCTTCGCTTGATTTGCGTCGTGTATTTTGCTCACAACAGCCGCTGTGGCTTGTCCGATGACGTCTTTCGCGATGTTGCGTGCTGCATTCTTCACGTGGGGCTTTGCTATCGCCAGCCCTCTTCGGAAAAGCGGTACCGCTTTTCTGAACAGGCTTCGAAAAATTCCACCTAAACCGCACCCGTACATATACGCGCTGCCGTGAAAACCGGGTAATCCATTACCGGCCTGTGTTTTATAATATTGCGCGTAGAGCCCCGGGTCACCATAATTTTTAACGGCCACCATTGTCTTTAATAAAATTCGGATTTGCGGCGTCTGAAATGTAGTTTCACGTTCGCTTTCCCAAACTTGAATGACATGTTTTCGTTCTGATCATTCTTTATCTCTATGGCTATAGTGTCAAAATGCGTCTTGCACAACGGAACATAATCGGGCTTCTCATACCGTATAGTGACCATCTCGTTGTTACGGCCCTTTATTTCAACGGTGCGCAACAACGGAACATAACTATCACCGACCCTCTGATGTTCGATAATATCTGTGTACACGAAGAGCGTATATTGCCCGCCGTTGATGTCGGCGCACGGTTTTAAAAACTTAGTTTTCGGGTATAACCCCAGTATTCTCGACAATTTAGGACCGGCTGTGATGTTGTACATCGCCTTGTTGTCGATGATTATCTCTCGTTCAAGCGGATCGTACAATAGTTTTAAACCATCCAGTTTATGTCGGTCAATTTCAGCGTTGAAAGAAAACAGTAACGCCCCGATGGTTTCATAAAACCCCGGTTTAACGCAAACCCTCGTTGCTGTACCGCTCGTCCCATCCCACTTTGTTATTTTCAACACACAATCACGCACATCGATTGTATTCCAGGTGTGTGGGTATTGTATTTCTGTAAGAGCTACTTCCCAATCTCCACTTAAGTCTATAGGCCTTGCTAACTTTGTGGTATAGTCAGAAATCTTATTTTGTGGAAATGTATCGGCTGAGGCGTTACTCGGCAATGTTATGTAGAAGGGTTTGTCATCCATCTTCCTCTTTGTTTATATATCTTTTATCTCCGATGCAGCGACCCAACTGTTAAATTTTGTGGGGTATCCACGCCACTTGACTAATACGTGTTTCCTCCCTCTAACCGTCTTATTTTTTAAAATCTTCTCCACTTTGTAAATCCTATTATAGTTTTTCGGTATACTTTGAAGTTCTTCGGGGTAAAAACTACCCGTTATAGCCTCCCCGTAGAGATCCTCCAACGTGTAAAGCGGCTTAAGTCCTTTAGTGTTCACGCCGCGTATTACAAATATTTCCTCAGAAAAACTCTGTTCGTAACCTTTCTGAAATATATCCTTATATTTTGAGATACGAACGTGGTCCCCGACCGCTAAACAAGCCTTTGTTTTCTTACTTCTAAAGTAATCGCCATATATCGTCTTGAAGACATCCAGCGCATTAGAGCCATCCACCTCATTCGGCGCCCGCTTAATCGTTCTATGGTATGTGTTATTATAACTGGTAATGAACGCTTGTAAAACGTCTATATATCGGTATGTATTATTCGCCGTGAAATATCGCCACATTCGTGTTTTTAAAGTCCTATTGAAGCGTTCTATAACGGCTGCTTTCACATCATTATTGGTTGTGAAATGTTGTATACCGTATTTTTCTAACAACTTTTTTAGGACTTTGTTTAGAAACTCTTTACCATTATCGGTTTGTAGTTTCCGCGGTACGTCCCCCTGTTGGAATAATTTTTCAAAAGCCTTAGCGACAGTCGTCGCGCTCTTAGCAGTCAGACTTTCAGCCCAGGCCCTCTTACTGAATATATCGATGACGGTTAGTATATATTTTACGCCGTCGTTGTGCTTTGCCAGATCTATGAGTGATACCAAATCACATTGCCACTGTTGATTTATATCCGATACGCATATCATATTCCTTTTATAGTTTTTTCTAGCCGGTTTGTGCAATGTGTACGCGTCTTGCTCTTGTAACCATTTTCTCACATCGGATCTTTTAAATTTATTTTTCAAAGCTTTATAATATTTATCAAAGCCGCAAAAACTCCCCGGCTTTAATACGTTATAATACCTGGCTTTCAGCCGGCTGTTTTGATGATCGGCGTTGCGCGACATCCTACACAAATCAAATTTGATATAAAACAAGATCTACATTTCTACGAATTATATATCTGTTGTATACCATATTTTTCTAACAACTTTTTTAGCATTATGTTTAGAAATTCTTCCAGCTGGTTAAGATAACATTAAGCGAGCTTTATATATGTGTTATTTCACATAGTCAATATCAGTGTATGAAGTTACAGCCTCAAACCAATTATATTTTAATACGGGGGTTAATATTATTTATACCACTTTGATATCAAACGTGATACGATCATATCAAGTTTGATATCAAATTGTATAAATGGGGGCGTGGACAACCTGTATAAAAGGGGCGTGGACCTGTCAAAACCAATTAGTTTGAAGAAAAAGTGTGCCTTATCTACTTGCGTGAAATAATGCTGACCCTTGTCTACCTCCAGCTCCTTTTTGGGCTTCTGGAGGCCCGCCTTTAATTTTTTATTTATCCCCCCCCTTTTTTTTTTGTATAAATTAAAAGTTGGATTACAGTTCGAAATTGCCTTTGTTTTTAATAATAAATATGTTAGAGGGCGTGTAAGGGTAGGTACATACAGATGTGTACTGTAAGTTATACTTGTAATTTGAGGTGAGGGGTAATGATTGATGTGTGAATGTGTGTGTTTTTGAGTAAAATAACACATAGTGAAAATGCATGAATGTTTAATGTTGTTCGATTAAAACATCACACATAACATCAGGGTAGGTATACATGTTACACATTTTGGACAAAGTAATTACGTACATAATTTAGTACATATACAGAAACACCAACATAACTTGATTTAAAAGTAACAGCAATATGGGGACACATAGATAGTGATTAAAATGCCACATTAGAACATAACAAATATACATGTAATGAGGGTTCAAATGTAGTTTTATTAGGTCTTTATTAAGGTAGACAATTGAGTTAATAGAAAACAATAAGTGAATAACAAATAGATTAATTAATCAATTGTCAGATTAGTAGTTGAGAGGCAAGATTTGCAGGTCCATATATGTGAAGGGTATGCCAGCGTGCACGGACGTACGCTCACTCTCACGAGCGGTGACATAAGCTGAGTTTTCCATTGAAAACAATAGGGACCCGTCCGTGCAAACTGGCGTACGCTCAGATCTCCGCAAGAAGTCGGTGGGGAGACGGAGGAAAGACGGCCGTACACGGCGCCGTACGCTCAGTTGTACGCCTGTTGTCGGAGTGCAAGGGCTGGCCCGTCCGCGTACGTTGCCGTACGCTCATTTGTACGCCACTCCCCTTCTACGTTATTTCTGCCCGTACGTAAGCGGCTGATTTGTGGGTGGACTTAACCCTAACGGCCGCGTACGGCTAGCGTGCGGTAATGGCGAACGTACGCACGTTTGGCCGCTCCGAGCAGAATAATGCCCATGGTTCCCAAGCCGCCCTCCGATACCCCAGGCAAAACTCTCAAAGGATATATATGGCGCTTGAAAAAGGAGGAAGGTGTTTAAGATGTCAATACTGCCAAGACTAATGTATCTCTTCCGTGCGATTCCTTATCAAGTCCCACAGAAAACCATTAATCAAATTCACTCAATAATCTTGAAATATATTTGGAAGAAAAAACCTCCCAGCATAGCATACAAGAGCTTAACTAGTTTGCAGAGACATGGGGGCCTGGAAGTCCCGGATCTAAGGAAATCCCAACAAGCCTGCTTAGTGGCCCAAATAAATGACTGGTCTCCAGGGCCGGTGCAAGGTTTCTCAGCACCCTAGGCAAAACATCAACCTACTCCCCCCCCCCCCCCCCCCCCCAACACACACACACAAGTTTTTTTTAGATCATGTGGTCATCCTATCCCCGTGACCACCCCCCCCCCCCCACACCCTCCCCTTTGCCACCCACAACAGAGTACAAGGAGGAGGGGGGAGAAATGTAGGAAGTATGACTCAAGGGAAAGTATAGAGGTGAGGTCTTAGAAGTTCCACAGCCACCACCTGCATTAAGTACCTCATAGACATCCTTGATTTTTTGATTTGTAGACTTGGTGGCACCCCCCAGATCCTGGCGCCCTAGGCAGCTGCCTAAAGCTGCCTAGTGATAGAGCCGGCCCTGCTGGTCTCTACCTAAAGGCACTTATATTTGCAGAAGAATAACAATGCACAATATAGCTAGTAAGCAGCATATTTAACCACTTGCTTGGCGTAGTGGTGTTGTTTGTGACCACACCAGGCTGTGTGTTAACGGACCAGTCACAAACGCAGAGTGGGCAGCTGTTGAAAGTTAATCTGCAAGCAGACACCAATCACAGAAGGGACCTCCTGGCCCCTCTAAATTCCTGAACTCTCCCCAAGTGTCTACATGCTGTTGATCACTGCTGATTCATCATTACAGCAGGACACAGAGGAGCTGCCCTGGAAAAATAACCTCCCCTCAGCCGCCTAGTGTCTACCTGGCTACTGTTTAGATGAGCAGCCACTGGGGAAATCAAGTCATCATGGACACGATGAGTTTGATATTGATGGTTGCGATTTTCTGATGTTTGTAAGAAAAAAACTATATATTTTACAAATGTTAAAAAAACAATATATTTTAATAAAATCATTTAGGATAGGTTTTATATATATGTTTATCTATATGTTCTCAGCCTAATTCATTTGTAAGAGAACCTGTCAATTTCGGAGCAGTTCTTGGAAAAAACTTGGCAGGTAAGTGTCTAACAAGCAGCGAGTGTGGATCATTAGGACAACTACTATTGGTTGACAGACAGAAGGTCGACACATGCAAAAAAAAGGTTGACACTGGAAAAGGTTGACATGAGTTTTTCATGTATTTGGTTGTCTATGTCAGCAGACGTTGTCATGAACACCGTATGAGTGTACCACGTCCTCTCCCATGGCTCACTGCGCTCTCCATGCTTTATAATCTCCATCTATGCCCACTGGGATGTCCATGTTGACCATTTACATGTCAACCTTTTGCTTTTGCCTAATGCTTGTCAACCTTTTTCATGTTTTGACCAATACTGGTCAACCTATTGACTATCGACCTACTGTATACACTGTCGAGCTAATGACCGCGTACCCAAGTAACCTGGATGGCATCTTACCATTCATAAATGCAGATGGCAGGAAGAGAGAGATAGGCACTGTAGCTCTGTACTCTGCCCCCAAATAATCATCTTCTCACAAATACAAAACAATTCCAATTTTATGAAGGTACCGTTGTGCCAAGGACTGTCCTCACCAAGGACAGGGATGTTCTGGATCTACCATCTTCAGTATCACCTCGGTTTCTCAGCTGTCATTGTTGTGATCTTCTTTGTTTCCCTTTGGTGATCTTTATGCACTCCTTTATGGCAGCTACCATTGCAAATGTTGGAAGAAAAGTCCTGGCTTTGAGTCAAGCAGCAGCTATGCTGACCTGGTCCATGACATAGAAATACCCATGCAGCAAGAGAGATAAAGCTTTCTCCAGAAACAGATAAATGGTGAAAGACGTTCATGTTTGCCACCAGCTGTCTTTAACTTACGTAAGTGGTTGGTTCAATTTTCATATCCATCTTAATTGAACTGTACAACACCACCGGTAATAATGCTAGTTCCCATTGGCAGTCTCCTAATTGGTGTCTGATGATAGCTATGCCCTACTAGAGCTAACCACAAGCTATCATTGTTAATCAGAAATGAGAAGAAAAAGTAATGACCCCAAACTACTTCTACGCCTTCACCTTAAAACATGCATATACAGAAAAAAATGGAAAAGAAGCATAGAACAGCATCCATAGCGTAATACATTTTTAATACCACATCATAAAAGCAAACAATGTAGGGAAAAGAACCCATAAAATACAATAAAGAGCAAATTACCAAATCCTATTGAGAACTATGTCATAGAACACGTTCTCAACTGAGCATATACGCTGACAAGTGCGAAGATCCACATCAGATGTAAATGCGGAAGGTGGCTTGTAATTACCAAGTAGCGTGGATGGATTAGTTCTCAAACAGGCACATGAATATACAGGCAAAACGCCAGTCCCAGGACTCCTGCAGCAAAGATCGCAGTCTGGCTCCTCCCGTCCCCAAAGGATGTAGTGGTCTTCACGCAGTCAAAGAAAAAATGTCCGACGCGTTTCGACCACGTCCGTGGTCTTTTTCAAGGCAGTAATGAGTGTCCACAGATACCCCTGAAGGGCAATGTATAGTCCCGCACATAATCCGTAACATTAAACAGCTGTATTTCCTCTCCCGTTCGAACAGCAATGATTTGGCACCCCGTGGGTCCGTCCAATGGCAGTTTGTTCCTGAATAAGGACGTCATAAAAGGGAAAACTTTGCCCATACTAAACATGGTTGACGCTGAACTTCCGGTCCTCCGTATTGTTGTGGAAGTATTCGGGCGAGATGACGCCCGCGTGATCCGGTCACGTGATTGCCTTACGCCTCTGGGAATATAGTGTATTCCTACAGTAACCTTCTATTACATACTTTTGGAAATAGCGTCCTGGGGGTGGAACTTATAATAGAACATGAATAAGTTCAAATTTATCTTAAAACAATCATTATTCTACAAAGGGGGTAACATTATTATAAATGTACATCATTGGTTAAAACTTTTTCTTAGAAAACAGCATAAAAAGGAATGACATAAAAAAGGAAAGAGAAAGAGTGGAAAGAGTAATAAATTACAAAAAAAATTTTAACTCAAAATCAGAGTTAAAACCGCCAGGTGCTAGGGTGCCGTATTCATAAATTATTTCCATTTCTTTTTTTGCTAGCATTGATGCTATTTCTTTATGCCTCATATAATTTTTAATGAGTTTAATGCCTGCAAAACTTTTGATCGATCGGGCAGAACAATTATGTTTAAGTCTAAAATGGTTGGACAATGTATGGGTCTCAAGACCCTTCTTGATATTCCTTAGGTGCTCCCCCAGACGCACTTTAAGGAGTCTAGAGGTGCGACCTCTGTACACTAGGTCACACGTACATTTTAACATGTATATAATATTTTTTGTGTGACACGTTATGAAATCTCTCATAACTAATTCTTTCTCATTAATGATAACTTTCTCTATTTTGCTCCTTCCCCTTCTATTCCTCGGCATCCCAGACACAGGCCGCACCGATGAAAGCCCTTTGTTCTAATGGCGCCCTCTCTCTGTATTGGAAGAAAAGCGCTCTTCACCAAATTATCTTTTAAATTACGGGCTTTTCTATATATAAATGTTGGTTTCTCCAGGAGCACTGCTTTAAGTATCGGATCCTTTTTAAGGACCTTCCAATGTTTGTGGAAGGATTTTTCAATTTCTTTATATTGCACAGTGTATCCTGTGACAAAAGCCCAATCATATTTATTCTCACAAACCCCTTCTTTTGGTTTCTTTAATAGTAGGGTCTGTCTATACATTGTCCCTACCTGTAGTGCTGCTTTTTCTATTTCTTTTTTGTATCCGCATTATGAAAATTTAGTTGTTAAACAAACTGCTTGTTGTTGATATGTGTCCTCATCTGTATAGTTTCTTTGATGCGTTTTAATTGGCCGCTCGGAATCGAGTTGAGCCAGTTATTTAATAATTATATACGTTCCTGAATCAGTGGGCTTCGAAAAAATCTTAGTATGCAGTTTGTTATCTTGGGAAAAGATGGTTAAGTCCAGAAAATCTATACTTGTAGTGCTAATATTAGCAGAAAACTCAATATTCCATTTGTTATCATTTAATTTGATGCAAAAGGTGTCCAATGAGTCTCTGTCATCATGCCAGATAAAAAGCATGTTGTCTATACCAGGATACCAGGTTCGCCCCATGTCGTTCTTTTGGCCAAATATATTCCAACTCCCAACTGCCCATGAATATATTGGCATAACTAGGGGCGAACCTGGTACCCATCGCGGTGCCGGTGCATTGTACATAAAATGTATTGTTAAACAAAAAGTAATTGTTAGACAGGATAAAGCGTACTCCTTCTTTAATGAATTCCTGTGCTTGTGGTTCTATATCGCTTTTACCTAAAAAAATCAATCACTGACTTGACTCCCCTTTCGTGGTCAATAATAGTGTATAGTGATTTCACATCCGCAGTCACGAGGAACATCCCATCCTCCCACTGGACCGTGGGTAGGAACTTGAGGACATCCCCCTTGTCCTGCAGATGTGAATCATTCAACAGCACTAAGGGTTTGAGGAAATGGTCGATGAACTCGGACAAATTGGACGTCACTGCGTTAATCCCGGAGACAATTGGACGGCCTGGGGGATTTTGGGCTTCCTTATGGACCTTCGGTAGTAAATATATCACTGGGATCATAACTTCCATATTGGTTAAAAATGTATCTTCATTTTCCCCCAGAGTTCCATTTGACGAATATATTTTTTAACATCAGGATCCTATTGGAAGGGTCAGTTCTTCATTTTTGATAGGTTAAAGAATCTTCCAAATGATTTTTTACAGGTCTCATACCATTGGCGATCCATTAGGACCACCCCCCCACACACACACACCTTTGTCGGTGGGTTTTATAATTAGATCCAAGTTCTTTTTAAGACCTTCTGGCACTTTTCGTTCTTTAAAACTTAAATTGCATTTATATCCATTAGTGTTCAAATCTTTTAGGTCATCTTGTACCAATGAGCTGAATGTATCGATAAAACTTCCCTTTACATGGGAGGGGGAAAAAAAAGATTTTGGTTTAAAAGACGTGAGTGTGGGGGTTTCTATACTATCCAGATCTGTAGTTGTTTCTTTCATCATATAAAAATTCTTGATACATAATTTCCTCACATATTTGTTGATGTCCACAAACGTGGAGAATTTATTAACCAGAATGGAGGGTGAATATTTAAGGCCTCTCCTTAATACTTTCTCTTCATATATATTCAACTTATATGAACTAATATTGAAGATTTTGAACCCTCTCTCCTTTCTAACTGAAATGATGCATTTTCTGCAACCGGAGCACTATTCCTTTCTGGTCTATTGTGTTTTTTCTTCGTTTTGTTGGTTTCTTTGTTTTAGTGGGTCTTTTTCCTCTTTTTCCTCTATGTGTTCTTTTTAAAGGTTTCATTGTTTCTAATTGTACCTCCTTTCTTTGTGTCGGAAGTGAGGTCTCCCTCTCTCTAAAAAAAGTGTGTCTGCATTCTCTGTCTGTAGTGGAGAGAATCTATTTATATTCCTAGGGCGCCATTCTCTATCTCAAATGGCATCTCTATTTGATATGAATCTAGTGGTATGTTGTCGATCATCTCTATGGCCTCCATCATACTCTCTATACGGATTTCTTTGTTGTTTAAAATCTAGTCTCTGCGGTCTGAATTCCCTAATCGGGTGATAAACATCAGGTTTTCTTATTGGTCTGCGATTGGATGACCAGCTTTCCCTATTGGGACGATCATATCTAGAAACTTTCCTTTGTTTTTGTATGGGTGAATTTCTGGTGTAACCTATTTTTTGTTCTTTGAGAATGATTTCTGGGGTATGTATAGAGATATTTCGACAGTCACAGCTGGTGGGTGAGGTGCCCAAAGTTATTTTCTGTTCCTCCTCATTTTTACTTTCTCTTTTATTTCTGATGAATTTTCATTTTTTTTTTATCTATCAGCGCCACATCCGCTCCCTAACAGAGAGCCTCATCGGTGCCCATTGGGGCAGGTCTGGGTCTCAGGCAGGAAATGCTGCCCCTGCAGAAAATACACTGTCTCCTCCTCACTCTGAGGCAGAGTGAATATAGTCCGCCTCTCTGCAGCCATCTCTGTGATACAGTATGTCTGCCTCTCACAAAATACAAGCGCTGACTGACTACGTACAGTGACTAGGCAACATCTGCACGCTCATACAGTTGCTAGACAACATCTGCGCGGTCAAACATGCGCTCGCTCATACAGTTACTAGGCAACATCTGCGTGGTCAAGGCAGTCTGGCAAGCTGCCAAGATTCATAGCTAGAGCGGGCTTGTGCTGCTGCCGCTGGAGCGTCTGAGACGCTCCTACATATCACAAAGATGGAGCGCCTCTCCGCCGGCGCCCTCATGATCCCCTCTCCACAGGAGAGAGGATATCATGTGGGCACAAGCGCTGTGTGAGAGGTGCTCACTTCACAGGAGGTTAGGAGTAGCAGCGCTGGGCTGCCTTGGAGGAGTCAGCGTAGCACGCTGATAACGTACATGACAGAAGTAAGGTGGCACGCGCTGCCTCCCTGAAACTAAACAACTAAGCAGCTGGCAAGCTGCCAGAATTCAAACAGTTGCTACGCTGATTGCGTAGCTTAAGGCAGTTTGGCAAGCTGCCAATATTCATAGCTTTAGCGTCCTCGCGCTGCCACCTTGAAACTAAACAAGTACCAAAATTTTTTACCAATATGGAAGTTCTGATCCCAGTGATATATTTACTACCGAAGGTCCATAAGGATCCCCAAAATCCCCCGGGCCATACAATTGTCTCCGGGATTAACTTGGTGACAGCCAATTTGTCCAAGTTCATTGACCATTTCCTCAAACCCTTAGTGCTGTTGAATGATTCACATCTGCAGGACACGGGTGATGTCCTCAAATTCCTACCCACGGTCCAGTGGGAGGATGGGATGTTCCTCGTGACAGTCGCAGGACTCCTGCAGCAAAGATCGCAGTCTGGCTCCTCCCGTCCCCAAAGGATGTAGTGGTCTTCACACAGTCACAGAAAAAATGTCCGACGCGTTTCGACCACGTCCGTGGTCTTTTTCAAGACAGTAATGAGTGTCCACAGATACCCCGAAGGGCAATTTATAGTCCCGCACATAATCCGTAACATTAAACAGCTGTGTTTCCTCTCCCATTCGAACACCAATGATTTGGCACCCCGGCGGTCACGTGTCCGGCTCTCGCGGGTCCGTCCAATGGCAGTTTGTTCCTGAATAAGGACGTCATAAAAGGGCAAACTTTGCCCGTACTAAACATGGTTGACGCTGAACTTCCGGTCCTCCGTATTGCTGTGGAAGTATTCGGGCGAGATGACGTCCGCGTAATCGCCTTACGCCTCCGGGAATATAGTGTATTCCTACAGTAACCTTCTATTACATACTTTTGGAAATTGCATCCTGGGGGTAGAACCTATAATGGAACATGAATAGGTTAAAAATTATCTTAAAACAATCATTATTATAAAAAGGGGGTAACATTATTATAAATGTACATCATTGGTTAAATCTTTTTCTTAGAAAATAGCATAAAAAGGAATGACATAAAAAAGGAAAGAGAAAGAGTAGAAAGAGTATTCATTTACAAAAAACATTTTAACTCAAAATCAGAGTTAAGACCGCCAGGTGCTAGGGTGCCGTATTCATAAATCATTTCCAATTCTTTTTTTGCTAGCATTGATGCTATTTCTTTATGCCTCATATCATTTTTAATGAGTTTAATGCCTGCAAAACTTTTGATCGATCGGGCAGAATAATTATGTTTAAGTCTAAAATGGTTGGAAAATGTATGGGTCTCAAGACCCTTCTTGATATTCCTTAGGTGCTCCCCCAGACGCACTTTAAGGGGTCTAGAGGTGCGACCTATGTACACTAGGTCACACGTACATTTTAAGATGTATATAATATTTTTTGTGTGACACGTTATGAAATCTCTAATCACTAATTCTTTCTCATTAATGATAACTTTCTCTATTTTGCTCCTTCCCCTTCTATTCCTCGGCATCCTAGACACAGACCGCACCGATAAAAGCCCTTTGTTCTAATGGCGCCCTCTCTCTGTATTGGAAGAAAAGCGCTCTTCACCAAATTATCTTTTAAATTACGGGCTTTTCTATATATAAATGTCGGTTTCTCCAGGAGCACTGCTTTAAGTATCGGATCCTTTTTAAGGACCTTCCAATGTTTGTGGAAGGATTTTTCAATTTCTTTATATTGCACATTGTATCCTGTGACAAAAGCCCAATCATATTTATTCTCACAAACCCCTTCTTTTGGTTTCTTTAATAGTAGGGTCTGTCTATCCATTGTCCCTACCTGTAGTGCTGCTTTTTCTATTTCTTTTTTGTATCCGCATTATGAAAATTTAGTTGTTAAACAAACTGCTTGTTGTTGATATGTGTCCTCATCTGTACAGTTTCTTTTGATGCGTTTTAATTGGCCGCTCGGAATCGAGTTGAGCCAGTTCAAATGATGGCAGCTATCATAATTAATATACGTTCCTGAATCAGTGGGCTTCGAAAAAATCTTAGTATGCAGTTTGTTATCTTGGGAAAAGATGGTTAAGTCCAGAAAATCTATACTTGTAGTGCTAATATTAGCAGAAAACTCAATATTCCATTTGTTATCATTTAATTTGATGCAAAAGGTGTCCAATGAGTCTCTGTCATCATGCCAGATAAAAAGCATGTTGTCTATACCAGGATACCAGGTTCGCCCCATGTTGTTCTTTTGGCCAAATATATTCCAACTCCCAACTGCCCACGAATATATTTGCATAACTAGGGGCGAACCTGGTACCCATCGCGGTGCCGGTGCATTGTACATAAAATGTATTGTTAAACAAAAAGTAATTGTTAAACAGGATAAAGCTTACTCCTTCTTTAATGAATTCCTGTGCTTGTGGTTCTATATCGCTTTTACCTAAAAAAATCAATCACTGACTTGACTCCCCTTTCGTGGTCAATAATAGTGTATAGTGATTTCACATCTGCAGTCACGAGGAACATCCCATCCTCCCACTGGACCGTGGGTAGGAACTTGAGGACATCCCCTGTGTCCTGCAGATGTGAATCATTCAACAGCACTAAGGGTTTGAGGAAATGATCGATGAACTCTGACAAATTGGCCGTCACTGCGTTAATCCCGGAGACAATTGGACGGCCTGGGGGATTTTGGGGTTCCTTATGGACCTTCGGTAGTAAATATATTATTGGGATCATAACTTCAATATTGGTTAAAAATTTCTCTTCATTTTCCCCAAGGGTTCCATTTGACACATATTTTTTAACTAGAATTTCCAAATCCTTCAGGATCCTATTGGAAGGGTCAGTTCTTCATTTTTGATAGCATAAAGAATCTTCCAAATGATTTTTTACAGCAGTCTCATACCATTGGCGATCCATTAGGACCACCCCCCCCCCCCCCACACACACACACACCTTTGTCGGTGGGTTTTATAATTAGATCCGAGTTCTTTTTAAGACCTTCTAGCACTTTTCGTTCTTTAAAACTTAAATTGCATTTATATCCATTAGTGTTCAAATCTTTTAGGTCATCTTGTACCAATGAGCTGAATGTATCGATAAAACTTCCCTTTACATGGGAGGGGGGAAAAAAAGATTTTGGTTTAAAAGACGTGAGTGTGGGGGTTTCTATACTACCCAGATCTGTAGTTGTTTCTTTCATCATATAAAAATTCTTGATACATAATTTCCTCACATATTTGTTGATGTCCACAAACGTGCATAATTTATTAACCAGAATGGAGGGTGAATATTTAAGGCCTCACCTTAATACTTTCTCTTCATATATATTCAACTTATATGAACTAATATTGAAGATTTTGACCCCTCTCTCCTTTCTAACTGAAATGCCGCATTTTCTGCAACCGGAGCACTATTCCTTTCTGGTCTATTGTGTTTTTTCTTCGTTTTGTTGGTTTCTTTGTTTTAGTGGGTCTTTTTCCTCTATGTGTTCTTTTTAAAGGTTTCATTGTTTCTAATTGTACCTCCTTTCTTTGTGTCGGAAGTGAGGTCTCCCTCTCTCTAAAAAAAGTGTGTCTGTATTCTCTGTCTGTAGTGGAGAGAATCTATTTCTATTCGTAGGGCGCCATTCTCTATCTCGAATGGCATCTCTATTTGATATGAATCTAGTGGTATGTTGTCGATCATCTCTATGGCCTCCATCATACTCTCTATACGGATTTCTTTGTTGTTTAAAATCTAGTCTCTGCGGTCTGAATTCCCTAATCGGGTGATAAACATCAGGTTTTCTTATTGGTCTGCGATTGGATGACCAGCTTTCCCTATTGGGACGATCATGTCTAGAAACTTTCCTTTGTTTTTGTATGGGTGAATTTCTGGTGTAACCTATTTTTTGTTCTTTGAGAATGATTTCTGGGGTATGTATAGAGAGATTTCGACAGTCACAGCTGGTGGGTGAGGTGCCCAAAGTTATTTTCTGTTCCTCCTCATTTTTACTTTCTCTTTTATTTCTGATGAATTTTCATTTTTTTTTATCTATCAGCGCTACATCCGCTCCCTAACAGAGAGCCTCATCGGTGCCCATTGGGGCTGGTCTGGGTCTCAGGCAGGAAATGCTGCCCCTGCAGAAAATACACTGTCTCCTCCTCACTCTGAGGCAGAGTGAATATAGTCCGCCTCTCTGCAGCCATCTCTGTGATACAGTATGTCTGCCTCTCACAAAATACAAGCGCTGACTGACTATGTACAGTGACTAGGCAACATCTGCACGCTCATACAGTTGCTAGGCAACATCTGCGCGGTCAAACATCTGCGCGCTCATACAGTTACTAGGCAACATCTGCGTGGTCAAGGCAGTCTGGCAAGCTGCCAAGATTCATAGCTAGAGCGGGCTTGTGCTGCTGCCGCTGGAGCGTCTGAGACGCTCCTACATATCACAAAGATGGAGCGCCTCTCCGCCAGCGCCCTCATGATCCCCTCTCCACAGGAGAGAGGATATCATGTGGGCACAAGCGCTGTGTGAGAGGTGCTCACTTCACAGGAGGTTAGGAGTAGCAGCGCTGGGCTGCCTTGGAGGAGTCAGCGTAGCACGCTGATAACGTACATGACAGAAGTAAGGTGGCACGCGCTGCCTCCCTGAAACTAAACAACTAAGCAGCTGGCAAGCTGCCAGAATTAAAACAGTTGCTACGCTGATTGCGTAGCTTAAGGCAGTTTGGCAAGCTGCCAATATTTATAGCTTTAGCGTCCTCGTGCTGACACCTTGAAACTAAACAAGTACCAACATTTTTTACCAATATGGAAGTTCTGATCCCAGTGATATATTTACTACCGAAGGTCCATAAGGATCCCCAAAATCCCCCGGGCCATACAATTGTCTCCGGGATTAACTAGGTGGCAGCCAATTTGTCCAAGTTCATTGACCATTTCCTCAAACCCTTAGTGCTGTTGAATGATTCACATCTGCAGGACACGGGGGATGTCCTCAAATTCCTACCCACGGTCCAGTGGGAGGATGGGATGTTCCTCGTGACTGCGGATGTGAAATCACTATACACTATTATTGACCACGAAAGGGGAGTCGTCAGTGATTGATTTTTTAGGTAAAAGCGATATAGAACCACAAGCACAGGAATCCATAAAAGAAGGAGTACGCTTTATCCTGTTTAACAATTACTTTTTGTTTAACGATACATTTTATGTACAACGCACCGGCACCGTGATGGGTACCAGGTTCGCCCTTAGTTATGCCAATATATTCATGGGCAGTTGGGAGTTGGAATATATTTGGCCAAAAGAACCACATGGGGCGAACCTGGTATCCTGGAAGAGGTATATAGACAACGTGCTTTTTATCTGGCACGGTGACAGAGACTCTTTGGACACCTTTTGCACCAAATTAAATGATAACAAATGGAATATTGAGTTTTCTTTTAACACTACAAGTGTAGATTTTCTGGACTTAACCATCTTTTCCCAAGATAACAAACTGCATACTAAGATTTTTTCGAAGCCCACTGATTCAGGAACGTATATTAATTATTATAGCTGCCATCATTTGAACTGGCTCAACTCGATTCCGAGCGGCCAATTAAAACGCATCAAAAGAAACTGTACAGATGAGGACACATATTAACAACAAGCAGTTTGTTTAAATTTTCGTAATGCGGATACAAAAAATAAATAGTAGAAAAATCAGCACTACAGGTAGGGACAATTTATAGACAGACCCTACTATTAAAGAAACCAAAAGAAGAGGTTTGTGAGAATAAATATGATTGGGCTTTTGTCACAGGATACAATGTGCAATATAAAGAAATTGAAAAATCCTTCCACAAACATTGGAAGGTCCTTAAAAAGGATCCGATACTTAAAGCAGTGCTCCTGGTGAATCCGACATTTATATATAGAAAAGCCCGTAATTTAAAAGATAATTTGATGAAGAGCGCTTTTCTTCCAATACAGAGAGAGGGCGCCATTAGAACAAAGGGCTTTTATCAGTGCGGCCTGTGTCTGGGATGCCGAGGAATAGAAGGGGAAGGAGCAAAATAGAGAAAGTTATCATTAATGAGAAAGAATTAGTGATTAGAGATTTCATAACGTGTCACACAAAAAAAATTATATACATGTTAAAATGTACGTGTGACCTAGTGTACATAGGTCGCACCTCTAGACTCCTTAAAGTGTGTCTGGGGGAGCACCTAAGGAATATCAAGAAGAGTCTTGAAACCCATACATTGTCCAACCATTTTAGACTTAAACATAATTGTTCTGCACGATCGATCAAAAGTTTTGCAGGCATTAAACTCATTAAAAATGATATGAGGCATAAAGAAATAGCATCAATGCTAGCAAAAAAAAGAAATGGAAATAATTTATGAATACGGCACCCTAGCACCTGGCGGTCTTAACTCTGATTTTGAGTTAAAATGGTTTTTGTAAATGAATAGTCTTTCTACTCTTTCTCTTTCCTTTTTTATGTCATTCCTTTCTATGCTATTTTCTAAGAAAAAGATGTAACCAATGATGTACATTTATAATAATGTTACCCCCTTTTTATAATAATGATTGTTTTAAGATAATTTTTAACCTATTCATGTTCTATTATAGGTTCCACCCCCAGGACGCTATTTCCAAAAGTATGTAATAGAAGGTTACTGTAGGAATACACTATATTCCCGGAGGCGTAAGGCGATTGCGTGGGCGTCATCTCGCCCGAATACTTCCACAACAATACGGAGGACCGGAAGTTCAGTGTCAACCAGGTTTAGTATGGGCAAAGTTTGCCCTTTTATGACATCCTTATTGAGGAATAAGCTGCCATTGGACGGACCCACGGGAGCCGAACACGTGACCGCCAGGGCGCCAAATCATTAGTGTTCGAACAGGAGAGGAAACACAGCTGTTTAATGTTATGGATTATGTGCGGGACTATAAATTGCCCTTCAGGGGTATCCGTGGACACTCATTACTGCCTTGAAAAAGACCACGGACGTGGTGGAAACGCGTCGGCCATTTTTTCTGTGACTGTGTGAAGACCACAACATCCTTTGGGGATGGGAGGAGCCAGACTGGGATCTTTGCTGCAGGAGTCCTGGGACTGGCGTTTTGCCTGTATATTCATGTGCCTGTTTGAGAACTAATCCATCTAGTTCTCCACGCTACTTGGTAATTACAAGCAACCTTCCGCATTTACATCTGATGTGGATCTTCGCACTTGTCAGCGTATATGCTCAGTTGAGAACGTGTTATATGACATAGTTCTCAATAGGATTTGGTAATTTGCTCTTTATTGTTTTTTAAGGGTTCTTTTCCCTACATTGTTTGCTTTTTTTGTGGTATTAAACTGTATTACGCTATGGATGCTGTTATATGCTTCTTTTACATGGTTGATATTGGATATCTCTGGAGTATGGATTGCTAACTTCATCACAAAGTGGATTGCAAGATAAACCATTTTTTCTGTATATGGATGTTTTAAGGTGAAGGCGCAGAAGTAGCTTGGGGTCCTTACTTTTTCTTCTCATTTCTGCTTAAACCACGAAGGTACTCTGGGATAGCCTCCATAATCACCCCTATATCACACTGCTGACTTCGCATGAGAGCGCACTATCTGTGAATCCAATCTACGACTGTACATATCATTGTTAATCCACTACCTTGTGTAGAAATTGTTCCTCACACTTTTTGAGATTGCAAACCATTTGTGCAGGGCCATCTTAACATTCTATTTAATATTGTATGGTTGATGATGCCCACCATCTAGAGCACTATGTTTTATGAATAATGTTGGTGATTTATAAATAAAGGAAGGATAATTCTTTCAGAGGACTCATCCTACCTGCCCACTACAAGCCTTGACTTGGGAGTATGTTGCTCAAATGTAACCTCAATGACTTTTTACAAATACCTTTGTATGGTGTTGAATTACATTCATACTGTATGTGTTTTTTTTTTCTTTTAAACCAACGTAATAATGCAATTTAGTGGGCTTGACTTGCTTTCTCTCCGTGTTTCTAATTCAAGGTTGCGTTGTCACATGCTTCACAGCTTGTGCATCAGCCCATGCATCATGATGAGAAGGGAATGTAAGGTGTATGAAGAAAGCAAGGTTCATATTGTGGCAAGGTGCCCACTAGCTTTTATGTGTGAATGATTTGAATAATTCAGATCTGATATTTCCTAGCTATTGTATTCAAAGGCAGAGCATTTTTTCCAAGTACAAGTGGTGGACGCATTCTGAATATGAAGTGTAGATCTGACATAAATCAAGCCAAACACAAAAGCCATTGACGTTAAATTTGACCTAGAACAATAGAAGATCATTTTTTTACACTATGAAACATAATGACCTAAATAACTGTAGCATCCGGATCCTTTGCTGTATCTATTTTCAGTTATTTATATTTCTTCTTTGTTTTATTAATTTTCACATTATTTTACAGAGGTCTCCAAACCGATTGCTAATACTGTTTACATTATGTTTAGATAATTTATATATATATATATATATATATATATATATATATGTATATATATATATAGAGAGAGAGAGAGAGAACAGAATGTAGGCGGCACTCCGGCAACTTGAAAGAATTTCAGACAGAGACCTGTTACTGTAATCAACGTTTCGAGAAGTTTATTCTCTTCATCCTGATGAAGAGAATAAACTTCTCGAAAC
Organism: Crinia signifera; assembly: GCF_055691185.1. NCBI lineage: Eukaryota > Metazoa > Chordata > Amphibia > Anura > Myobatrachidae > Crinia > Crinia signifera. Next base: position 22,462,684 of record NC_139224.1, read on the forward strand.
GTTGATTACAGTAACAGGTCTCTGTCTGAAATTCTTTCAAGTCGCCGGAGTGCCGCCTACCTTCTGTTCTACATTGTGGGATCTCGAGAGATTGCCAGAGGAAGGCACCCAGTGCCATTAACAGGAGATGTCTAGTGTCCGTGAGTCTCCAAAACACTGCCATCTGCAGAGAGTGAAACGACATCTCTTTCTCATACATGCGCAAACACAGAAGGTAGAAGACAAGCTTTCAAAGCTTTTGCTTTGAGCGGGCTTACTAGTAATATATATTTACAGTGATGTTGTGTTAAGGCACCCATAAGTCGCATTCAATGCCCCTTGTATCGCCCGGGAGCTTCTTGGGTGGCAGGATCACAAACAATAAACTGTATGCAGTACTTTTGCATATGATACAACGTATGCAATCCCATTCCCCGCTGCCAGGAGGCTGTCCAAGTCGGAGGTCGGATGTGCAGCAGGTCCGATCTCCGACTCCGATGCACTTGGGACCACGGATCGGATGTCAAACACATGCGATTTGGACACTTTTGAAATCGGTGGATTTGGTTGATCGGTTTGTAGATATTTATGTTATGCCACTGTCAGTAATATCAATCTTGATATCTGTACACTTTATAACATAAAACATTTAAAAATAATAATGTCATAAACAAAGGAGCTTTTTAGTATTCATAGCGGATATCCATACCCAAAAACATCATCAGTTAGAACATAATATCTGAGATTTTTCGTAAGTATATAGAAATAAAAAAGGGGAAGGGGATATGGAAAAAACGGGAGGGTAAAACTGGGAGCCAGGAGGCTTGGAAAAGTAGTATAGTGCATAGGAAAGTATTCACAGCGCCTCACTTTTTCCATATTTTGTTATGTTACAGACTTATTCAAAAATGGAATAAAATTTTCCTCTAAAATTCTACACACAATACCAAATAATGACAATGTGAAAAAAAAAAAACGTTTTGGGTGATTTTTTGCAATAATTTTTTTTTTTAAACTAAGATATGACATGTACATAAGTATCCACAGGCTGTGCCATGAAGCTCAAAATTGACCTCAGCTGCATCGTTTCCGCTGGCGCACACCTGTCTATATAAGGTCCCACACTTGACCGTTCATGTCAGAGCACAAATCAAGCATGAAATCAAAGGAATTGTCTGTAGACCTCCGAGACAGTATCTGCTGCTTTGAAGGTCCCAATGAGCACGGTGACCTCCATCATCAGTAAATGGAAGAAATTCAGAACCACCAAAACTCTTCCTAGAGTTGACTGGCAGTCTAAACTTACTAAATGGGGGAAAAGGGCCCTAGGCAGAGAGGTGACCAAGAACCCCATGGTCACTCTGTCAGAGCTACAGCATTCGACTTTGGAGAGAAAAGAACCATCCAGAAGGACAACCATCTCTGCAGAAATCCACCAATCAGAAATGTATGGTAGACAGAACCCACTCCTTAGTAAAAGGCACATGGCAGAACATTTGGACTTGCCAAAATCCACATGAAGGACTCTCAGACCATGATAAACAAAATTCTCTGGTCTGATGAGACAAAAATTGAACTCTTTGGCATAATTACCAGGCGCAATGTCTGGTGGAAACTAAGCATGGCTCAATCATGCTGTGGGGATTTTTTTCAGTGGCAGGAACTGGGAGACAAGTTAGGATAGAGGGAAAGATGAATGCAGCAATGTACAGAGACATCCTAGATGAAAACCTGCTCCAGAGTGCTCTTGACCTCAGACTGGGGCGATGGTTCATCTTTTAGCAGGACAACAACCCTAAGCACAAAGCCAAGATTCAAAGAAGTGGCTAAGAAGTGGCTTTAGGACAACTCCGTGATTGTCCTTGAGTGGCCCCGCCAGAGCCCAGACTTGAATCTGATTGAACATCTCTGGTGAGATCTGAAAATGGCTGTGCACAGATGCTTCCCATCCAAACTGATGGAACTTGAGCTGTGCTGCAAAAAGAATGGGCAAAGCTGCCCGAAGATAGGTGTGCCAAGCTCCTGGCATCATATTCAAAAGGCTTAAGGCTGTAATTGCTTCCAAAGGTACATCAACAAAGTATTGAGCAAAGGCTATGAATACTTATGTACTTTTTTCGTTTTCTATTTTTAATAAATTTGCAAAAAATCTCCCTAAAAAACTGTAATCACATTGTCATTATAGGGTATTGTGTATAGAATTTTGAGGGGAAAAAAATATTTATTCCATTTTGGAATAAGGCTGTAACATAACAAAATGTGGAAAAAGAGAAGCGCTGCAAATACTTTCCGGATGCACTGTCAATGATAAAAGAGCATTTTGTACGTCTAAAAAATAAATAGGTGGTTGATCTATAAGTAACAGTAGTTTGATCAGTTTAGTTGCTTTGAAATAATCCATGAGACGGTTAATGATTTCTTGGTGTCTCACAAAATACTTCAACAATCAACTTTATTGTATGAAAAGACCATATTCTGCTAATAAAAGATGAGAGGTCAGGAGAGTCAGGGGACTTATATTTGGAAGCGACCATGAAAGTAGCTGCCAAACAGATGTGGCTTATCAGTGTATTGCATATTCTGAGATATCTTGAACTTGAATTTGGCCAAGCCTGAAAGTTGTAGTTAAGCAAAGTTAAGAAGAGAAATTGTGTAGCAGTGTTATTGGCAAACGCTATAATCCAGAGGCGGTTCCTAGCTGTGAGTAGGACGGGTTTTCACTGGCCCCTGCCGCCAGGTTCCCAGACGCTGTCCGTGCTGTCAGTCCCAGTTGCCTCCTGCTGGTCCCTGCCGCTAGGTTCCCAGGCGCCGGGCCCGATGTATGCACTGTACCAGATGTACTGTACATGCGCAAAAGCCTGACTTCTATGGGCTGCATTGGCTGCTGCCCATAAAAGCCGGCTATGGTAACATGGCGGGGCAAAGAGCGGCTTCCTACAGGAAGCCATTTCTCTGTCTATCACAGCCAAGACTGGCAGTCCCAGAGGGAGGGATCACCTCCCAATGAGATTGCCTGTCATGCGGTTGACTGGCAGGTAGAACTTCCAATAGGAAGTCACTGCCAGTCACAGTGAAGTCACAGTGAAGTCACTGGCTTCACTAACACCAAGGAGGTGGCAGTTTTTACCTTTGGAGGCTGCAGTTCTGCAGCCCATAGGTAAAAACAGCCATTGCTGAAATCAAATTTTTTACCACTTTCACACCTCCGAAATTTCAGTATTAATGGCCTTGGCACAGAGCCAGCCCTAACCAATTAGGCAAGATATTCACTGGTGCCCCTAGCACCATCACCGTTGCACCTCTGACTCCGCATCCCTCTCCCAGCACAGCACCCATCAGCACTGATAACAGCAGCAGCCAGCAAGACCAATCAACCCTCACCCATAGAAATCCTCACACAGCACCCCTCTTCTAGCAGCAGCCAGCAACACCCATAACCTAGCAGCACACAGCACTCCTTAAAGCAGTCAGCTCAGCACATCTCACTATAACATGCTGTGCTGACTTGTGTCACATGCATGTCAATGAAACTGGTAGTGTACACAGAGCGGGATTTACCAACAACTTGCGGTTCATCCCGCAACTTATCAAAACATCATTAATCGCATATGTACTTACAGTACATATGCAATTAGTGACGCAAAAGGCAGTTCTTCACATAAAAGAGGCTATTTACGATGTCCTGGATTTACAGGTTTGTGACCCAGGAGTCCCTTAGCGCATTCCCCTAGGCTTGTATAGGGTAACTCTGCCTTTTCTGGCGTCACCCTCTGAACCGGAATCTCCGCATTCAGGTCAAAGTACATATGAAAAATGCATCAAAAGCCAGTATATGAGGGTTTTACCACATTTTGCCAATACAGGTTGGGTATCCCTTATCCAAATATCCCACATCCAAAATATTCTGAATATCTTAGGTTTTCAGAATATTTAGTTGGTCCAGCGGCTTGCTATGTGCGCCGAGGGGTAGGCGGAGCCTCCACCTTGCAAGAAGAAATCGGCCCACCTGGCCATCGGCCCCTCTGGCATTTGCCAGATAACCAGTCTGGCCCTAAACAGTGGTAATCTAACCACTGCTGTATCTGAATATTATAGTACTTGGATGAATCTGTACAATACTAGACTATGGGCGAGATTTAATGAGATGCGAAAATGTGATTTTTGCATTTTGTTCGCCGAAACAGCCGAAATCACCCTTTTTCCTGAATTCGCATATGTAATGAGCTGCAAAAAAAATTTGCGCTTTCTGAAAGTGCGATTTTTAGTCACGCCGGAATTCGCATCCAGAAGTTTTCCCATTGAAAAGTATACAATTTGCATATTTAATGAGATGCGAATTCGGAAAATGTGTCTAAAAATCGCAAAACATTTAGACCAGGTTCTGACAGGCGAATTGGCCAGAAACATGCCCCGCATGCTGGGACTTGTGGTTCTCCAGTCCCAGCATGCGGGGGAGGTCTGCTGGCACTTGTAGTTCTCCTGCATAAAGCAATGTTACATATGTGAGATACTCCATCAGGCCGGCGTCCATTGGCCACGGACGCCGGTGACAGCCCCGGGCTTCAGCCCTGGACGGGTGAAGCCTGGGGGCGTCCCCTTTATTGGGGGGGGGTCCCCACTCATCCAGGTACCCCGTCCAAGGCTGACCAGCCATGGTACTCATGTTTTGCCCGGGGGACCTTATATAAAAAGTGTCCCCCGGCTGTGGCATGACACCGCGGGCTGTTGGAGCCTGGTGTTGGTTTCAAAATACGGGGGACCCCCAGATTTTTTGTCCCCCGTATTTTTAGAACCAGGACCGGTCCAAGAGTCCGGGGTTGGTTTCAGAAATACGGGGGACCCCCTATGCTTTTTGTTCCCCGTATTTTTGGGACCAGGTCCGGCTCAATGATCCCAGGGCTGGTTATGCTCAGGAGGGAGGACCTCATGCCGTTTAAAAAAAAAAAAATTATAAACACAAAATCGCACATTACCTCAAATTCGCACATTTTCATGCCTAAAATTCGCACATTTTCATGCCTAAAAATCGCCCATTATCGCACTTTTCTTCCCGGAATACGCACCTCATTAAATATGTGAATTTGCGACCAAAATGCGATATTAAAAAAGTGCAATAATGGGTGATTTTGAAAGTGCGAAAAAACGCATTCTATTAAAAGTCCCCCCCCTAGGTTACTATAAAGAACTGTATCAAAAATATTATGTCAGATACAAAACTTCCTTTAAATAATTAGCCCCTATACAGTGTATGCTAAATTAATAATAACTGTTGACTATTATACTGGCACTCAGTAATAAAAGTAGTTGAAAAACACATAGCAACAAACTTAATGAACCCAATTTCTAGAAGAATACACCCAGGAAAAATTTCCAGAGAAATCTCTAGAGACTTACTAGATGGGTCTCCCAAGAAATATGGTCAACTGCAATTGTTCATGTCCTCAAGGTTTCCTGTACTTTAATTCACTGAAGAATTGGGCATAACTAAATGAGGTACTAATATGTTAGTTGGGCGCCCAATTAGCATACGGACGGTAACGTTGGAAAATCGCATCGCATGGGCCATTTTAAGGGCATGCGATGCGATTTTGCTATGTAATTTATTCACTGCACTTTTAGCCCTGGGGGATCGCATTGCATCGCACCTCCCGCAAAATCACATGCGATCGCATGCGACTTTATCGGGTGTGCGATGCCATTACATTAGGTATACAATAATATGATTGTATGTGCTAAAAATAGCTTTTACGCACCCCCCCACTATCCACGCCACCCCGAAGCATGGCGAGGGGTGACGGAACGCGTCCTCTGACCTTTTCATACCCCCACTATCCACGCCGGCGTGGAGTTGATTTTATATAGTGTGGCAAGCGCAGCGAGCTACCGAGCGGGAAGCGTGCCGAGCGTAGCAAGCCCTGTGAGGGGATGCGGATTACTTTACATGTATTCCGCGTCCCCTCGCGGGGCTCGCCACGCTTCGGGCTCGGTGGCGCTCTGCGCTTGCCACACTATATAATATCAACTCCACGCCGACATGGATAGTGGGGGTATGAAAAGGTCGGAGGACGCGTTCCGCCGCCGTTCGCCACGCTTCAGGGTGGTGTGGATAGTAGGGGGGGGGGTGCGTAAAAACTATTTTTAAGACATACAATCATATTATTGTATACCTAATTTAATCTGTGGAAGTCAAAATTGCAGCTCTACGCCATTAAGGTATTACGACCGTCCACTGCGCAATTCCTCGGCGCCACTTGCGTCTTATTTGCTTAAACGTAACTCCCAGAGTTAGACGTGAAACATTAATGGTAAATTCTTAAAGATATGTTCCCTATTGTCTCTTTATGTTTGCGTGAAACTCCCTGAGTAAATCCTTATTTCTGTTTTGATCTAACTTGTTTCAGTTGCCGTCAACAGTCGCAAATGTCAGTATAGTGAAACAATCACTATATATGACCTTACTGATACCTAGTATGTGTTATATAATGAATCAGTGTGTGTAAGAAACAATGGCTAAAATTCCAGCTCATACCAGTTCCCTGTTCCACTTCACCCCAAGAACAAAGACCAAGAATGAAGCATGGGCTGACGAGATTCCCATTTCACAGGAAGACGTCCCCGTGAAGCTGAAAACCAATGAAGAATTGCCCAAGCCCCTTTCTTGTACCCAATGATCATCCAACCTGACCCCACACCCCTTTTCTTTAAAGGCCCAAGCGCGGGATCCAAAACATTACATATGTGATCTAAAAAGAACACATACCCAGGATCCTGGGATTTGTAACCGGCTGTGGTATCTGCTTCCCTTGACGCTAATTGATATTCCTTATTTGTGCCAGTTGCCTGTGTTAACTGTGCCTGTATTTGCATAATTATTGTAATACTGTTTCTTCATGTATATTATCATGTATAAGTTGTATTGTGCCCTTTTATAGTGAATTTCTGTGTTTCCCTTTTAATCACCTAAGTCCACTTTGGACTTGAATACATATGCAGACACGGAGTCAGAGCCGTGATCTTATTATAACCTGTGGTTGATTGCATTATTTCTTTATCAAGTGTAATTGCGTCTCCGACACAGCGTCAGCATTGACCTTTATCCATTAAGCCACTGACCAGTATATTTAGTGTATCGCTGGTGTATTACTGTCCATATTGGTATATGATTACTGTGGGATCTCCGTGAGAGACTCAATCGCACGTGCGTCCGAGTTGCACGTGGTGGAGAAAGTGGGGCCAAAATTGTTATATCTAAGGAAGAACAGTAGGGTTGCTAGGGGTAACGGGTTGCATGGTTTAAATGGTAACGCATACAGTGTAATTATCTTCCTATCCACTGGGTTATTAAATTATAATTTTTAATAAATGGCATCGCACACCCTATAAAATCGCATGCAAGCGCATGCGATTTTGCGGGAGGTGTGATGCGATGCGATCCCCCAGGGCTAAAAGAGCAGTGAATAAATGACATAGGAAAATTGCATCACATCGTATGCCCCTTAAAATGGCCCATGCGATGCGATTTCCCTACGCAGAATAGCCCACTAAGCAAATAGCCCAACTAACATATAAGTACCCTAAATGGTATCCCCTTGATGTACATTTTTCTATTGAAAGATATTAAACGACAATCTGTAGTCTAGTCCCTTTGGTTTGCAGGAATCCAGGACAAAAATCCATTTTGCTTCTCACTGCAAAAGGATGCCTTCATGATCACCTCCTTGTAGGGACGCTGGTATGTGGTAGTGTCACTTAAAGTATGTCCTTTCTCAGCAAAATGCCGTGCTACCGGCTGCTCTGATGGTTTACCTGTTAGCGTGCCGTTTATGTTGGTGCCGGGTGTAGCTGCCTGTAGCCTGCCTCTACATGTGGGGGGGGGGGGGCATGTTGGTGCCTGGCGCCGCTGCCTGTCTGCTTCCTACTTCATTCTGAGCTGCCCGATCACGGTAGCCAAACCATCTTTCTTGCTCCCTCAAACTTTCACCATCCATAGGCTAGACTTGGCATGCAGCATTCCAGATGCCTTAGGCATTTGCTCAGGTTGCCTATGCAATTGTTCATGTCCTCAAGGTTTCCTGTACTTTAATTCACTGAAGAATTGGGCATAACTAAATGAGGTACTAATATGTTAGTTGGGCGCCCAATTAGCATACGGACGGTAACGTTGGAAAATCGCATCGCATGGGCCATTTTAAGGGCATGCGATGCGATTTTGCTATGTAATTTATTCACTGCACTTTTAGCCCTGGGGGATCGCATTGCATCGCACCTCCCGCAAAATCACATGCGATCGCATGCGACTTTATCGGGTGTGCGATGCCATTACATTAGGTATACAATAATATGATTGTATGTGCTAAAAATAGCTTTTACGCACCCCCCCACTATCCACGCCACCCCGAAGCATGGCGAGGGGTGACGGAACGCGTCCTCTGACCTTTTCATACCCCCACTATCCACGCCGGCGTGGAGTTGATTTTATATAGTGTGGCAAGCGCAGCGAGCTACCGAGCGGGAAGCGTGCCGAGCGTAGCAAGCCCTGTGAGGGGATGCGGATTACTTTACATGTATTCCGCGTCCCCTCGCGGGGCTCGCCACGCTTCGGGCTCGGTGGCGCTCTGCGCTTGCCACACTATATAATATCAACTCCACGCCGACATGGATAGTGGGGGTATGAAAAGGTCGGAGGACGCGTTCCGCCGCCGTTCGCCACGCTTCAGGGTGGTGTGGATAGTAGGGGGGGGGGGGTGCGTAAAAACTATTTTTAAGACATACAATCATATTATTGTATACCTAATTTAATCTGTGGAAGTCAAAATTGCAGCTCTACGCCATTAAGGTATTACGACCGTCCACTGCGCAATTCCTCGGCGCCACTTGCGTCTTATTTGCTTAAACGTAACTCCCAGAGTTAGACGTGAAACATTAATGGTAAATTCTTAAAGATATGTTCCCTATTGTCTCTTTATGTTTGCGTGAAACTCCCTGAGTAAATCCTTATTTCTGTTTTGATCTAACTTGTTTCAGTTGCCGTCAACAGTCGCAAATGTCAGTATAGTGAAACAATCACTATATATGACCTTACTGATACCTAGTATGTGTTATATAATGAATCAGTGTGTGTAAGAAACAATGGCTAAAATTCCAGCTCATACCAGTTCCCTGTTCCACTTCACCCCAAGAACAAAGACCAAGAATGAAGCATGGGCTGACGAGATTCCCATTTCACAGGAAGACGTCCCCGTGAAGCTGAAAACCAATGAAGAATTGCCCAAGCCCCTTTCTTGTACCCAATGATCATCCAACCTGACCCCACACCCCTTTTCTTTAAAGGCCCAAGCGCGGGATCCAAAACATTACATATGTGATCTAAAAAGAACACATACCCAGGATCCTGGGATTTGTAACCGGCTGTGGTATCTGCTTCCCTTGACGCTAATTGATATTCCTTATTTGTGCCAGTTGCCTGTGTTAACTGTGCCTGTATTTGCATAATTATTGTAATACTGTTTCTTCATGTATATTATCATGTATAAGTTGTATTGTGCCCTTTTATAGTGAATTTCTGTGTTTCCCTTTTAATCACCTAAGTCCACTTTGGACTTGAATACATATGCAGACACGGAGTCAGAGCCGTGATCTTATTATAACCTGTGGTTGATTGCATTATTTCTTTATCAAGTGTAATTGCGTCTCCGACACAGCGTCAGCATTGACCTTTATCCATTAAGCCACTGACCAGTATATTTAGTGTATCGCTGGTGTATTACTGTCCATATTGGTATATGATTACTGTGGGATCTCCGTGAGAGACTCAATCGCACGTGCGTCCGAGTTGCACGTGGTGGAGAAAGTGGGGCCAAAATTGTTATATCTAAGGAAGAACAGTAGGGTTGCTAGGGGTAACGGGTTGCATGGTTTAAATGGTAACGCATACAGTGTAATTATCTTCCTATCCACTGGGTTATTAAATTATAATTTTTAATAAATGGCATCGCACACCCTATAAAATCGCATGCAAGCGCATGCGATTTTGCGGGAGGTGTGATGCGATGCGATCCCCCAGGGCTAAAAGAGCAGTGAATAAATGACATAGGAAAATTGCATCACATCGTATGCCCCTTAAAATGGCCCATGCGATGCGATTTCCCTACGCAGAATAGCCCACTAAGCAAATAGCCCAACTAACATATAAGTACCCTAAATGGTATCCCCTTGATGTACATTTTTCTATTGAAAGATATTAAACGACAATCTGTAGTCTAGTCCCTTTGGTTTGCAGGAATCCAGGACAAAAATCCATTTTGCTTCTCACTGCAAAAGGATGCCTTCATGATCACCTCCTTGTAGGGACGCTGGTATGTGGTAGTGTCACTTAAAGTATGTCCTTTCTCAGCAAAATGCCGTGCTACCGGCTGCTCTGATGGTTTACCTGTTAGCGTGCCGTTTATGTTGGTGCCGGGTGTAGCTGCCTGTAGCCTGCCTCTACATGTGGGGGGGGGGGGGGCATGTTGGTGCCTGGCGCCGCTGCCTGTCTGCTTCCTACTTCATTCTGAGCTGCCCGATCACGGTAGCCAAACCATCTTTCTTGCTCCCTCAAACTTTCACCATCCATAGGCTAGACTTGGCATGCAGCATTCCAGATGCCTTAGGCATTTGCTCAGGTTGCCTATGCCTAGGACTGGCTCTGCCTCGGCAAAGGGGGCACTGCATGTGAGCCGGCTCTGCCTCTGCAAAAAAGGGGCACTGCATGCGGTGTTCTCACAATTGTGAGTCACACTTTCCATTCTCATCACTGTGGGGGCGCGCCCAGCACTATGGGGCAGATGTACAAAGCCTGGTGGAGAGTCAAACTGGAGATAAAGTTGAGATAAAGTGGAAGGAGATAGCCAATCAGCTGTGTTTGAAATATGACAGTAAGGAGTTGATTGGCTGGTGCGTTATCTCCTTCCACTTTATCTCAATTTTATCTCTTTGCCAGGCTTAATACATCTGCCCCTATGTGAGCTGCCAGCAAGCCATCAGCCACACTCTCTCCCGTGAATAGATGCTGTGCGCAGAGAAGCAAGTGACAGGTGGTCTCCCAACTGCCAAACCCCCACCCACTACCACTGCACTGCTGCCCACAAGTATGACAGTGTCAGGAATCGCTGTAATAAGGGTAATCTGACTGTCCGCGCACATCACTTACTGGACCGCTGATGCACTCTGCATTGCAGAGAGACTGCTGGAGGTGGTTGGCATGATGTCCCTGTTTCTGTTCCTCATGTGGTTACATGTCACTCAGTAATGTTTACAAACAGTCCTGGACATGAGAGCAGCCATGGCACCTGTGATCAGCTGACTACTGCTCACCTATCCAGCAACCCCACTAAGCTCAGGTGTGATCACGTGACACAGATAGAACCAGGTAAACTCTTCCTGGTTCTAGTCTTATTGCTGCCAGCAGCCAGTCATCAATAACTCAGGGGGCTATAAGCAGGCCTCCCAGAGTCCTCCGGTGCTTTGAACAATTGTCTACTTTCTGAGTTTGATCTCCTGAGATTGCTCCCAAGGCTCTAGGCTTTACCAGTGTTACCAGTTAACCGGATTCTGCTGCTGCTTGTTCCTGGTTATTCTCCTGTTGCCAGATTGACTCCTGCTATACCATCTCCAGCTTCTATCTGCAAGTCTCTGTGCCCAGTCCAGGAGACCTCAGTGCAGACCAGTCTGTACCATCGGTTCCAGACCGACCATTGGTAACCAGTCCGATACTCTCCTGTGCCATCCGTTCCAGACCGACCATCGGTAACCAGTCCGATACTCTCCTGTACCGTCTGTTTTCAGACTGACCATCGGTAAAAGTCTGATACCAAGCTTGTATCATCAGTTTCCAGACCAACCATCAGTAACCAGCCCGATACTCCAGTACCATCGCTAGCCAGTCCGATAAATACCTGTATCATCAGTTTCCACCAGAATATCCACAGCCTGAATAGGGGAGACTGGTAGAGGGTCGTGACCTGCCCGTTGAGCGCAGCAAAGCCCATAGTCCATTGCAGGACTCCCTGGGTTTAGACTCTGTGCCTCTGCCAGAATATTTGCCAACTCCATGTTCGTGTGCCTGTACTCATTTCCTGCATATGCACCACTATATCAAGTCCCCCCAGTTCTGTTATCCATCAGCATCTACAGACCCACTTCGGTCACAGCCGGGAACACAGCACCCCCAAGATCTGACACACAGCAAAAATCAGGAAAGTTTGGAGCAGTGCCGGACTGGGCATAAAGGGCCCACCAGAGATAATGCAGATAGGGGTTTATGTGTGGGGTGTGATTAGTCTCTAGAGGGGGTGTGGCCATAAACCACAGTGGTTTGTCTAACCATTAAACTGGGTACACACCTATATAATCTAGGTTTTCATTCAAGCATTTCATCGACCCTGATTGAACATCTCCAAACTTCAACCAATATGTTCGTATACACCTATGCAATTTTACTTGCAAAGTTCCATCTCCTCACATCCAAACTATTGCAAGAACATTATTGTAGTGGCAGAGATTGCCCTCATTAAGCCCACACCTTTCAGGAAAATGACTCAATTTGCTTTATTTTAGCCACACCCCATCCACAAGCAGCCGCAAATGCCGGTGTTTGACCGGTAGAGTGAGGAGGTGTGGGGGCCCATGCTGGGGGCCCCGCTAAATGCGGGAGGCTTTCCCAACTTTCCGTGGGGAGGGGAGGTAGGCAGAATCACAAGTAGGAATGGCGCTGACAAGATGTGGGGGCTGGAGGGGTTGGGGGGCCCCCTCCCCTGTCTTAAGTGTCTAGCCCTGACCATGGTCCTAATTGTGTAGATTTTAAATACATCAATAGATGAAGTAGAAAAAATGAGGAATCTGGTAAAAGAAGGGACAGTTTATGACAGTGAGTCATTGAAAATAATTTTAAAAAATCTGCTGGTTATAAACAATGATCATACCATTGACAAGAATGAATGAAGAAACAAATAAAATAGATACAAAGGAAATAAGCAGATAATATGCTGGAGTAATCTAGCACATGCATATGTGACCTTGGATATATAAATCCTGTTCTATGCAATGGGCCCATTGTCCATCTCTGGATTATTCTCTTTTGAACAAAAGGTGGTAACCCTTTTATATTATCTTGCAAATAGGTGTGTATAGATAGCTGTAGTAAAACCTATGTCAGTAAATATAATTGTTAATAATCAGTTAAAAGCAGAGACAAAGTAACCATTTCGGGATTCGAGAGTACAGATGGGTTGAACAATTCCAATTAAATAAATGCAGTTCAAAATAAATTTAGCATAGATTAAACAAAATTGGCAAATGGCACCGGGTAGTTATTTACTGTAATATTGTGTTGTGACATAGATGCCGATTCAGCCCTGCACGCACAGGTCTGAATTCGAAACCCTGTCCAATGGCCGGGGTAAAGCACATACGCATTGTCAGTAATGCACATGTGCAGGGCCAGGCTGCGAGGGTCTTAAGCAAATGTTTTCCTTGCCAAGGCGCTGGCAGCCTGGCTGACAGACTGGGGCATGCTGGCAGTGCCCGGCTGAACGTAGGCATTCCTTTCCCTCCTAGGGGTGGTAAATGACATTGGTGCCCGCCACATACTCATTTAAATCTGTGCAGCTACTGAGTGACTCCTGGGTCACATGGTGGCTGTGAACACTAGGGAGAGGAGGAAAGATCATTCGGTACTTATATGTTAGTTGGGCGCCCACTAAGCTATTTGCTTAGTGGGATATTCTGCGTAGAGGAAATCGCATCGCATCGTCCATTTTAATGCCATGCAATGTAAATACATCACACTTGTTTGGGCTTTTCTGGACAAAGTTGCACCCATTTTTCCCCCAACTTTGCTTCATCCCTTAAGTCTCCACTGTAAGTTTGTAAATGTGGTATTCTGTTCAGAAAACATCCATGACCACAATACACTACAAAGCCTCCGAGCTCCTTGTGGAAATGAAAAAAGGCCCTGTTCATCAGTTATACTTTGATTTCTGAGAACACTTTATAAGAACATTACCTGGAAGTTTAACGTATCTACTAAATAGGTCAGAAAGTGTTTATTTACATAAATTACCTATACTCTATAGTTGTATTAAACATCTACAGCACATACAAACTGTAACTACACTCAGAAAATATTTTGACCTTTAGAACTTGCACCTGGAATTTTACATAAATTAAATAAAAAAAAAGTATGTATAAATACATAAAAAAAAAAAAAAGTCTTCGCATAGGTTAAACAGTTAATAGCCCCATAATGTTCTGATCTGCTACACTTTTAAAGTGTTGTACAAATAATAAAGCACATATTGTCATCGAACAGCATCTACTGAGAACAATGGATGGCCTTGTTGACTTCACAAATGGTATTTTCACTGAACAGAATGAAGGAATAGTCAAGGACTCAATCGTTTGAATTAGATAAAAAAAGAGATTAAGCTACTTATAAGCTGCTGTTATCAACACCCAGTTCACAACATTAAGAGCTGTTATGCGGATATTGACCAAAAATAAAAATGACTGAATTACTTCTAAGATAGTGGGCATTTTCTAATTAATAATGCTGTTCAGTAGTGACCACGTTGGAAAAAGCCAAATATCCTGGAAAAAGAATGGAAGCACAATACCCCATTTCTTCTCACTCGGTCTCATAGACAGCCAATGGATCAATCAATAGGGCCAGGGGCCATTATACTCAGGTGCGTAACTAGAACTGATGCCAATTACACATTATGCCCCACACCATAATACCCATTTCATACAGGGTTTGCATAAAAAGTAATGAGAACTATTTTTTTCTGACAAGTCGCAGCCAAGTGTCAGTCCCTTACGAGTGTCCGTGCAGTTTGTATTGTGGTTTTAGTGGACCCCTGTCCCTAGGCTCAGTTGAAAAATACAATGTTCTATGGAACAGCAATATACCTTTAAATTCTGTGTGGGACTCGGAAAATAGGCTATGGAGACGTTGGCCATGATCCAGAAAGTGCATTGCCGCCAATTGGAAGCTGCATTATAACAATGCACCAAGCCATACCTGCTTCGTAGTCAACAACTACCTGGCTCGGAGCGGCATCGTAACGCTTCCCCATTCCCCCAACAGTCCCAATCTGGCTCAGGCGGACTTTATCCTGTTCCCCCGACTGAAGAAAGCTCTCAAAGGACACCGTAGCAGAGGTTAAAGTGGCTTTGACGCACTGCTTAAAGAACATTCTGGAAAAGGACTTCCATGTCGCCTTCCAAACGTGGACAACTCGTTGGCAGAAGTGTGTTGACGCACAAGGGTCTTATTTTTTAGAATTTTAATTGTTTGTAGCAACATCTTCAATAAATATTGGAGCCCCACTTGCCACCATGACCAGAAAGGGAGATGATACTACGACAAGGTCTAAAGAGACTTTTAAAACATTCCTTAAATTGGAGAAGACCGCTCAGAGAAGTCACTCTAGTGTATGGGGGCCTTTAGACTGCTCACTGGATGTATTGACATTTGGTATGGTTGGGAGTTCATACCAACTGTCATCCAATGAGCAGTCAAGAAGCTGTGTAATTCATATGTGTGCTTTTTAAAGGGATGTTCTGGCAAGCCAGTTTGATAGGTGTACATATGTTCTGGTATTAGTAAATATTGGGGATGGAACCAAGAGACGTTTAGGAGACAATATAATTGTCAGGACAAATGGAGAAATATATGAGGTCAGCGCAGGCGACAGATCCCATAAGCTAGGCTGTTACACAGTTCAGGACAGTGAACAGTGCAGAACAATGGAGAATCAATAAGGTCAAAAACAGTTCAGTTCAGGTAAATCACATAGGTTCGGTTTGCCAGTTTAATGGGCAAAACATTTGGCATTGGAATGACAGTGGAGCAGTGAATCATCCAAATCCTGATCTATGGGCTGTGCATTACAATCCAAACCCTGTTAATAATCAAAGAGCAGTTCAGACTTTGCAAAGCAGCACCAGCACCCGTCTGGCATAACTATAGACCCCAACCATGAATACACTGAGACAAAAGCCAGCAAGCGTTGCTGCTCTTAATAGGTACCCAACTACCAGGATTTTTAGACAGAGAAGACAATTTTGTATTGATTCATCCTGGTCACACATGTTCAGGTTAGCCTTGCTGTGATATTGAAATGTATCTATAGAAGAGACTGAATCAAAATGCAAAAATATTATATACTTTCATTATTTGTTATACGCTTCCTAAATTGCGGTCACTGTAGTTCTTTTTCCATGAAATAATATACAACCCGCACCTAGGCAGAGTTCTTGTATCAATGCAGTAAAACAAATTCTGTATACATTTTACTCTTATGGAAACACAAAACTATACAGTACAAGTGAAAATGGATATACTTCCCCAAATAAAGACGGCACACAGTATCTGTGATCTTTTGCAATCAAACTTAGTGCAGGCTAGTAAGAAGGGCTGTTCTGTATCACAGCACATGCTAATAGCAGCTAAGTGCTGCGCAAGACCTTTAAGTGGCAGCACAGCGCGTGGGTAGTAATAATTATGCTTGGAGGGATCTATAATGAAGCCATCAAAGCTCAACTACATACTGGGGTACTTATGTAGTATCTGGACGCCCGATTAAAAAATCGGGTCCATCGCATCACATCGCATGCGACCAAATCGCATGCGATGCGATGGACCCGATTTTTCCATAGGATTCAATGTTAAAATGGACTGAGTCCATTTTAACATAGGATTCTATGGGAAAAAGGGTCCTTTTCATTTCCCCACTATCCAACTACGCATGGAGTTGGATATAAACCTGTGGCGAGCGTAGCGAGCCACCGAGCCCGAAGCGTGGCGAGCGCAACCAACCCTTGCGAGGGGATGCGGAATACTTTTTAACGAATCCGCGTCCCCTCGTAGGGCTCGCTGCGCTTGCCACGCTTCGGGCTCGGTGGCTAACTACGCTCGCCATAGGTTTATATCCAACTCCATGCGTAGTTGGATAGTGGGGAAATGAAAAGGACCCTTTTTCCCATAGAATCCTATGGAAAATCGGGTCCATCGCATGCGATTTGGTCGGATGCAATGCGATAATCGGGCGTCCAGATACTACATAAGTACCCATACTGGTCCCTTGTGATGCAGTGTTACTGTGTAGAGGAAAAAAAAACTTGGGACACTATACCATAAAAATGTAATCAAATTTCAGAATGCCAGAAGCCATATGGGAGTCCTGGAATCTTATCCTTCAAATTTAGAGAAATTAAAAGTACTCAAGCACAACAAAGGCCGTATTCAATGAATCCTGTTTAGGATTCGCTGCACATTCGCCATGTTCCGGAGGGCTGGAGCCCTCGCTGCCACCCCTTGCTGACACAGTATTCAATGCCGCAGGGGCTCGCTGCCCCTGACGGCGAATGTGAACCTGACGGCGAATGTGAACCCCTGCGGATGATGCCGCAGGGAGCCAGTGGACGATGGCAGGCAGGGAGATGGAAGTCTCCCTGCCTGCCCCAGAATGTATGTGGGGGGGGGGACTCCCCGGGAGCTAGGCAGCACAAGCTGCCCCCCGGGAGAGCCAGCAGGTAATCAAATATGCACTGCTCCCAATCGTGCATATGTAATGATCGGGAGCAGTGAATATATGAATATGTAATGAGCGGCTCTCTGCTCCCGGCCCCCTGCTGGCTGCTATGTGTAAAAAAAATATATATTTTAATTAAATATATATTCATGTGCTATAAGCACATGAATAAAAATAGCATGCCCCTTCACAGAATAAATTTCCTGATTTTTTGACACCAAATGTAAAAAAAACAACAACAACTTTATTTTAAAAGTTCACTTTCCACTTCACCATGAAAAGATGGCGATTTGCTACACGGTGACACGCGGCGAAAATCACTTAGAAAGACGGCGAGAAGTGCACGTTGAATAGGGTGATTCACTTTCTGACCCAAAAAATCACCTTCCAACGCGAAAATAGCACAAATTCGCCGTGTAACAGGGCAAATTATCCTCATTGAAAACTGCCCAAAGTATCTGTTTGTATCACTGGCGTAATGAATCCCGGGACCCATGTCCACCGCACACCCTGCGCCCATTTTATACAGGGTCCCACGCTGGCAGCAGAAGGTCTCCTTCAGAGGTCTCCAGGAAAATGGGGCGTTTCATTAATGCGCAGTAAGAAAATAACTGGAAAATGACCACCAGGCAAATGCCCAGTAAACTATGAGACGTCGGTATGGTTTCCTAGTGCCCAGAGTCTACAGCGCTGCCGGTTAGAGAGGAGAGGGCCCAGATTAGGTCTGCACACTGACATCCTCGTCTCTATGGTTAGTTCGCATCATAACTGAATCTCTGAAAAGCCTCATGTAAACAAAATATAATCATTAAAAGCCACATACCATATACCACTTTGGTGGTATGTGATATGTATCTGGATGATAGGCCAACACCATATGATTGACAGGGGTAAAATGTCAACAGGTTCGAATAGTAGACACAAATTTTTGGTATTTTGATTTTTTTTTCAACTCTCATACTTTACCATCCACATGAACTACAACTGGGAACAGCAATTCTCTTCATGTGTCAACACTTTTCACATGTTGATCAGGTGGGGTCAACCTAGACCCTAAAGATCTTTTTACTGTTGACCATTTGAACCGCAACCATTTGAACTACACCCGTGGAAATTGCTAAAATAATTTGCTGTAAAAAAATGATAATATATCCACTGAATAAACTGTATCTATCAGCTTTGGAAGTGAATTCACCATCAGCCAATCAGAAGTGTAGCAAATTTTTTTTGGGCTCAATATGCAATGTAATGTGAATAGGTATTCAATGTGAGACATAGAGTGACATTTAACAGGATGCGCTTGTTGAATTTGTGCGATTTTTAGGCAACAAAATGGCATTATCGCACTTTTTGCCAAAATCGCTTACTTAATAGGGTGAGCTAAGTCCCAAAACTCGCACTTTCTCACTTGCCGGTTTAAATTCACATTTTTATCACATCCAGATGTTTTCCCATAGAAAAGTATACAAATCGCTTATTTATTGGAATGCGCAAACAGAATTCCTATTTCAAAAGTGTCTAAAAATCGCCAATGATGCAGACCAGGTCCTGATGGGTGAAATGACCCAGAGGTAACTTTGGTCAAGTGCAGAAATGGTTCATTTTCCCACAGGTGTCCAATTTTATTCATAAACTCCCCTACATATACCCAAACATCATTAAGGACACCTGTGAGGGTTTGAAAGATGGAGATTGTGCAGAGTGGTGTTGAGCTGGCTGTTTGTTACTTTGATCATTTGGAGGAGCTGCGCAGTGGTCCTGTTGTTATGCTTCCCCAGCAGCCTGTCAAATACAGGGACTATGGCACAGGCAAGGGACGCATTTTCCTCGTAGGAAAAACGCACCTTATGGCCACTTTGGGTGTGGCCACTTTCTGCTTCCTCCATCTCCTCTGCGGCCATGTCCCCCTCCTCCTCCTCCAGGGCAGGCTCACCCTCCTCCTCACCTCCATCTTCCTCCACCTCAGGCCAGTCGACCTCAGATATGTGGCCCTCCTGCAGCTCCTCCTCGGACTGTGTGCTGAACAGGTCCTGTGTGAGTGGATCAGATGGGGAGGCAAGGTTGTGACTGGCCCCCTCCTGCCTCTGCCACCTGCACTCCCAGACATACCTCCGCTCCCTGACATTACTCCTCTCCTCTCCATGGCCCTTATTCTGGTTGGTGCGGCCAGAGCCGCACACGGGGCTCCGGCCGCACAAACCAATCCCCGCCCACCCTACGGATCGCCACGGCCGTCCGTACACGGACGGCTGGCGATCCGCATAAAAATGGTGGAGGCGTACGCCTCCACCATGGTGGGAGCTGCCCCCTGCATTCGATGGTCGTCGACCATCGAAGGCAGGTCCGCACGCCCCGGCAGCTCCCGCAAGCTGAGACCACACGGACAATCGTCCGTGTGGTAGCTTGTATGGGGGCTGAAAGCTGACATCCGGCGACGTCAGCTTTCCGCCCCCATGAGTTGCGTCATGCCCTCATTACCATGCATACGCCCCGCGTTTGCATGGGAACGCCCATGAAACGCGGGGCGTACACATAGGGAAATGAGGGCATGAAGCCTCTCACGCCCCTATACGCCCCCTTTGCGGCGGACGAAATACGTCTGCGGCGAAGGGGGCTGCACATGCGCATGTGCAGAAGAAAAACATCGGCGGTACGGCCGCACGCGGGCCGTACCGTCCGAATTAGAATAAGGGCCCATGCTCTTTACTACCTTTCAAAGGTCAAAATGGTGCCTGTGCCCCATTATATAGGGGGTGTGATGCATATTGTAGGGGACTTAGGTGGGCCAATAGGTTAGGGGGTTATTTGGCATGCGGAGGCAGTGTTGTAATTCGCATTCCGGTTGGTCAGAAAATTGCACATTACTGTGTCATAAAATCGCATGGCATCGCACTACATCGCATCTCTTCGCACTTCACCGCACTTTTTGGGCGCATTCTCGCATCCCATTAAATAATCAGTTTTGGGGGAAAAAATGCGAATTGAAAAAGTGCAATACGGTGCGATTTAAAAATGTTGCTAAAAATCGCATTCTATTAAATGTCACCCATAGGGTGAAATTTATTAGGATGAGAGATTCAGAAAGTTAGAGATTTATTAATTTTTTTTTAAATTGGCAATCATTTACACTTAAAAATCAAACTGGTTTTGCATTGTAAATGATTGCTGCTTTAAAAAAGACTGGAGATTTCTTACCAAATCTCTAACTTTCTGAATCTCTCATCCTATTATTGTAATATTGTATATTACTTTAAATCATTTGTCTTCTTGTGATTTAAGCGCCACTTGGAACTTTCTTGTTTTGTTTCTACTTTATTGGGGGCAGGCATTCTACCATCCAGGAGGCTGCTGAATTACAGATTAACCTCTCCACTTAAGCTCTGGTGACAAAAACAATCTAGCTAAAATGTTGCACGTGGAATATGAAGAACAGCGCCTGAACACTTCCTTCTCAAACTGAAGAGCAATGCCATGTTATTTTACATTTAAACAATAGGTAATGCGTAAGCATTTTAAACAAGGGAATGAAAGCGCTGTAAATGCTTGACACCAAGGACGGAGCAGACATTGATGTGCTCTTTAGTCAAACATCTCCTGTTCTCGCCAATATTATTTGAAAGCCTTGGTTAGAAGGACAAATAATTCCAAGGATATATACATAAAAAAGTCTTCAATTTATCATTGAACAATAATTTTCTATGCATTACTAAATCAAGAATACACAAAAGATGTTGACAGCAAAAAATATGGTCAACATACTGTATGACACCATTTAAAAAAGGGTATTTGGATATATTTTGCATTCAAGATTATGTACAGTATAAAAATATTTTTTTCATAGACTAATACACTACTCATTGCTACAATTAAATATCTGTAAAAGTA
Source organism: Crinia signifera (assembly GCF_055691185.1). Lineage (NCBI taxonomy): Eukaryota > Metazoa > Chordata > Amphibia > Anura > Myobatrachidae > Crinia > Crinia signifera. The sequence goes on from NC_139224.1 coordinate 22,484,121, forward strand.
AATAATAAAAACATATATGCATCTGTAAAACAATTAGAACAGTGGTCTCCAACCTGTAGCTCGTGAGCTACCAGTAGCTCATGGTCATAGTTTGGGTAGCTCGCCTAGCTACAGTACTGCTGTCAGCTGGGATTAAGTGCCTGAAATCAGGACCTGAATCTGGAAGCCACCACAAGGCTGGAAGAGAGAACCCGGAAGCCACCGGCAGCTGTAGAGGGATCCAGAGTCATTGTCTCATAGCAGACTGGAGGCTGCTCCGGGGACCCATGAAGATGCACACAACTGGTAACCACTGGTGGGAGACAGCAAAACAGCTGACACTCCCACAGAGATAAGTGGGAAGGTAGTTGGGAGTCACTGCGAGATGGAGAGGGGATCTGTTGGAAGTTGGCCAGACAGGTATGGGGACCACATGAGAAATTAGCATATTTTTCTAAAAACATTTTTAGTAGGTCTTCAAGCTGTTTCATTTTTCTTGAGTAGCTCACACCCCAAATAAGGTTGGCGACCACTGAATTAGAATGTATTTAATAACATATTCATAAAAAGAAAAAAGGGTGGGGAATAAAATTATCATTTCTTAATATTGCATGTCATATAATAAATATAGCATGCCCCTCCTCAGAATAAAATTCCTGATTTTTTTACAACAAATGTAAAAAACAAAACACTTTATTTTAAAAGTTCACATTCCACTTCACCATAAAAAGATAGCGATTGCTCCTCTGTGAATCATGGCGATAAAAACCTTGAAATGTATTCGCCATCTGGTCATTGAATAGGGTGATTCACCGTTTTAGTCAAAAAAATCGCCTTACAGCACGAAAATAGCACAAAAATCACCGTAGAACATGGCGAATCAGCCTCATTGAATACTGCCCCATGTGTCACACTCCAGAGTTTCACATATACTGTAAGTTCTTCCCTTTAAAATGCTGTCTCACTTAGTGCTGATTTATGCTTGCGCTATTCATCGCTCCCAGCTGGTTATAATGTCCCTTTGAGCTGTTCCCGTACTATGTCCTCAGCAAGTCTTGGAGGTTCCTATTTGTACTGCTCCACTGTGCTAAGATTTAGCTGGGTGGCCTGGACATTGGATTTTCCTACAAAATTCAAGTGAGGAAACTGCCATCTTGGATGTGGTCATCTGAATCTCTACGGCCAATACAGGTGCTACTACAAGACCACCTGATCACAGCCCCCAATCAGCTTTAGCTCATTGCTATAAAGAGGACTTCCTGCAGCACATAGGTGGTTATTCCAATCTGGCATGGCTGCGATTTCGCAATCGGGTGATAATCAATAGACCGCATACAGCCCGTAATACGGATGCAGAAGGCCATCCTGTAATAAAATCTTGCTCTTTTTAGCACTGGCCGTATGCAAGTTGATTGACAGGTAACTGGCATTTGGGGGTGGTAACCAGCCATTTTCTGGGAGTGTCAAGGAGAATGCAGGCATGCCCAGGCCTTTGAAGAAAATTCATGTGACATCAGCCTGTTTCCGTCGCAGCTACCTATTAAGTCCTGGGCTATTCACAGACTGCACACACTGAAAAAAAATAATTTGATGGTGACCGACTTGTGACTGGATTTGCACCTAATCACCGATCCAGCTAATTTTCTCAAGCCGTGCTAAGCAATTCTCAGGATCGCACAGGGTGTGATTTCACTCTTGTTGGGTGGCATATACCTGATCACAAGGCTCTGCAATTTAGCTGAGCAGAGATCAAGTCACCCAACTCACCAGTACAAGGGGGCGGCTGGGCCGTTCCCGAGTAGCTGGTCTGTCCCAGCATTCTAGGACGGGTGGCCACAAGGGAGCTCCGATGACATATTTTTTCGGCATCTGCCGGGCAGCAGGGCAGAAGCATCGGAGACGTTACCAGGAACGTTTGAGTGCTGTATGGCGGCAGCGATGCAGATGGAGGTCTCATCTGATGGGTTTCACGCCAGATGGAGGCAGGCTTTTTTGTTAAAATCCGGCTCATCTTTCTCAGAGGTGCTAGTTATAGCATCCTGCCTGCCTGTCCTGCACCAGTGTGTTCAGCGTGTTCCCTGTCTGCTCTGCTTGTTCCACCTGCGTCTGATAATTCCAGTTCTCCTTCATTATCTTTATATTTTGGTTTGTCATTTCTGTGCATTGTTGCACCTCCTGCATTAGGGGATCAGCTGCCGACTGCAGCTCGCCTCTTCCTGGCTGCAACTCACGGCCACGCCCCCTTCTCACTCCACCGGCAGGCGGGACATTGAATCCCGCCTGAATGTTCTTGGTCAAGCTGACCGAGAAGGGGACAGAGTCACGGCAGTCGAGCTTGCTAAATGTCCTAAACATTGAATACCCCCCTTAGTTTGCAAAAGGCAAAAAGGACTGCTGGGCATCAGTAACTGGGTCACCACACCACCAATCCTAACATTATAACCGGCCATTTAAAGGTTTACAAATGGATACCAATCCCTTGAACCCAGCCCATCTGTTAGCAGATCAGATTAACCTCCTTACCCAACAGCTACAAGATCTCACAGTAGAGTCACAAGAAGAGGTGAAAAGGGCAACTTCCTCATGTGAGGATACGGGTTCCTCAATTATCCAGACACCAGGTGGATTAAACCAAAATAATGGTTTATTTTCCACAGCACACACAAACACATAATTTACAGGAACGATAGGCCAATGTAGCGTAGAAACAATATGCAGGTAGTTGTCCAAACAGGCAGTTCTTGTAGAGTCACAGTTCCAAACTAATTCCACACAGCAAAACTTCACTTATCCACACAGCAGTGATAGCAGATTAGTCCTCTGAATTCCACAGGGATCCCCATTGCAACCCTATCACGTATTCCACACAGCCGTGATAGTGCAGGAACCCTGTATAAGTCCACACAGCACTGGATGCTCCACACAGGAGAATAGTTGAGCCCAGCCAGGGCAGAAGATGCGTTCCACAATATACCTAGGCAGAGTACTACCAGTATAGTGACTAACATGAGGAGCTGACTTGCGCAAGCTATTTTAAAACCTCCCAAATTTCCACAGTGCCAGTAACCACCAGGGGAGTTGCAGTTTCCTGATTGGTGGGTTCAAGCATTAGGTCTCTCCTTCCTTCCTCTCCTGTTGCTCACCTGCTGTGTCAGGCTCCGCAATGTCCGTTAGATTTCAGAGATGCACAAAAAAGTGCAAATAGAAGGAACAATGACAGGGTAATTGGTTTATATCCTGATACCCCCTGTCGAGGTAGTCTTTTGGTGAGATGAACTACTTTCTCCCTGGATACTTCCTGTGTGACCATATAAGGATAACAGCATATGATATACAGGGTAATGCCATATGAATGAAGTCCTGGGAATAAACACACACCCATGGGGAATAGTGACATAAGCATGATGGACATGGGAGGCAGAAGGGCTAAAAAGTACAGTAATCACTATACAGAATAAAATACCATAATTTACCCTTATTAGCCTCATACCTTGTCACCCCCATACTTACCCAGGTTAAAGAACCCAAGATGAATTTGCCGACCGGTTCTTGGGGGACCGTTATCAGTTTTTTTTAATTTAGAGAGAGATGTAAATTGTATTTTAAGTTACATCCTCTCTCTTTGGGTTCAGAGATCCAGAGAGTAGGTCTGATTATTTCTCTCCTTCAAGGAGACCCTCAGACTTGGGATTTTGGACTGAAAACAGATAGTCCAGACCATAGGTCAGTGGACTCATTTTTTAAAGCCATGGGGGTGTTGTATGATGATCCTGACAAGGCTGCCTTAGCAGAGGCTCATCTAAGGCCATTGAAGCAAGACCACCGAACTACATTGTTCGGAGTTCCGCAGATACGCGAACGATTCAGCCTGGAACGATTCGGCTCTGCAAAGTCAGTTTCGGTTGGGCCTAGCAAATCAGATCAAAAATTTTCTGGTCCAGTACCCAACTTCTGGAACCCTGGACGAATTTATGCAATTAGTCATTCGCATAGACAGGCGTATCCACGAATGATGTTCTTAGTGGGAACTGCCATCTCTCCAGCCCCCTATGAGTTTAGGGGATACAAATTTCAACAGCGAGGAACCTATGCAAGATGGGGCTACTCACTTGTTGAATCAGGAGATGGCCTGCTGACGCTCTCAAGGCCTTTGTCTATATTGCGGTGGCATGAGGCATGTGGTTAGGGCTTGCCCAGAATGCCTGGGAAACCTCAAGGCCTGAGGATTCCAGGAGAGATGCCTACAATATCTTTATTATCTCCCAACAATTCAGTTTTACACTTGGGGGTGGGACTAGACCAGGTAGAAACCCAGGCATTTGTAGACAGTACTGGGAATTGTATGGATATCCAATTTGCTAAGGACCATGAAATTCCTCTCATTACCCTTCATGCTGAGTTGTCAGTCTGTGATTTAGATGGCAACCTTATTGGACACCGCACAACACCCATTGATCTGAGAATTGGGATAACTCATACTGAGAGATTTTTTTCTTTTTTGTTGTTCACAGCCCTATGGTGTCTGTGGTGTTGTGGTTACCTTGGCTTAGGAGACATAACCTGGTTATTGATGGGTTAATGGGAGAATTATTACACTGGGATAAGGAGTGTGCTTCTAATTGTCCGAAAATCCCGGTATGCATGATTAAGTCCTGTGTTCCGGGGCTCCCTGTCCAGTCCGATGTTTTTTCTAAGAAAGAAGCAGACTCTCTACCGCCCCATCGTCCATGCAACTGTGCCATCAATCTTCTTCCTAATGTTAAGTTACCCAAAGGGCGACTGTACTCTTAATCCCTGCCTGAAGCTAAGGCAATGGAAGAGTACATAGGAGAATTGAAAGAAAGGTGTTATTAGGCCTTCAAAATCCCCAGTGGGTGCGGGGTTATTATTTGTTGCTAAAAAGGACAACTTCTTTTGTCCTTGCTTTAATTATAGGCAGTTAAACCTTATCATGGTAAAGAACTCTTATCCCCTGCCGTTAATATCTGTTTTATTCGGCCAAATTCATATGACCTCCTTCTTCTCCAAGATTGACTTACATAGTGCATACAATTTGGTAAAAATAAAAGCAGATGAATGGAAGACAGCCTTTAATACCAACACGTGGCATTATAAGTACCTAGTTATGCTGTTTGGATTGTCAAATGCCCCTGCTGTCTTCCAGGACTTAATTAACGATGTGTTACGGGACTTTGTTGTCAAGTACTTAAACTATATATTAATATTCTCTAGGATGTTGGAACAACATAGAGGTCATGTCCAAGCAGTGTTACAAAAGCTTAGACAGAATCTCTTCGCTAAACTTGAGAAATGCAAAAGGAATTTCTTTTAGGTTATATTATTTCTCTGTTCATATTTTAAATGGATCCGGCTAAAGTGCAAGCCATTGTAGACTGGGTCCAACCCACTAATCTTAAGGCTATACAGAGATTTTTAGGGTGCGAACTACTACTGTAGATTCATTCCCTCTTTCTCATCCATTGTCACACCCATTGCAGCTCTCACCAGGCAGGGGTTGATTCCTTTTGCTGGTCACCACGGGCTCTAGAAGCATTTATAAAATTAAAGGAGGCATATATTTCTTCCAAGATATTATGCCATCCTGAGCTCCCTTTTATTGTAGAGGTAGATGCATCAGAGGTGGGAATTGGGGCTGTACTCATTCAAGTGGATAAATTGGATGTCTTCTCCATCCCTGTGCCTTCTTTTCACTGAGATTTTCCACTGCAGAGAGTAACTATGTTGTGGGGAGCCGGGAACTTTTAGCCATTAAGTGTGCTCTAGAAGAGTGGAGACACTAGTTAGAGGGGGCAAAGTTCCAAGTGACCATTTTTAGTGATCATAAGAATCTTTCGTATTTACAGTTGGAAAAGATAGTTAATGCCAGACAGGCCAGATGTTTTTTGCGTGATTTAATTTTGTTATTACATTTAGACCGTGTTCAAACAATACCAAGGCCAATACTCTTTCAAGAAGTTTCTCAGCGGTTCAGGAGTCCAGTTCTTCACAAGAGTTTATTATCCCGTCATCACAAATTGTGGTAGGGGCAACACAAGGTTTGTTTGATGAAATTATGCATGCCCAGTCTTTGGCACCTAATGCCACTCCTTTAGCAAGACTTTTTGTACCTCCAAAGTATCTGATAGAATTTTTTTTTAATTCTACACATGCAGGACAGCAGGTGACCCAGGAGTCTGCCAGACATTGGAGTTGTTGTCCCATGAAGTGTGGTGGCCTGCTAATAGAAAGTATGTAGAGGACTTAATTTGGTCTTGCTAGGTGTGTGCCACGAACAAATCTCCTCAGAGTTCTACTATGGGTCAGCTGTTACCATTGGCTGTTCCCTCAAAACCGTGGTCACACGTTTCTATGGATTTTATTGTAGACCTGCCTCGTTCTTCTGGTCATAACACCATTTGGGTTGTGGGAGAGAGATTTAGTAAATGGCACATTTCATCGCTCTTGCAGGAGTTCCCTCAGCCGAGAGGTTGTCAGCTTAATTTATTTTGCACATTTTTCGTCTCCATGGGTTGCCGCAGGATATTGTCTCGGATAGAGGCATCCAGTGTGTGGCTAAATTTTGGAGATCAGTCTTTGCCGCATTAAATATTAAGTTGAGTCTCTCATCAGGTTATCATCCACAATCCAATGGACAGACGGAACGGGTCAATCAAACTTTTTGAACAATTTTTACGTTGCTATGTATCCACATGCCAGAATGACTGGGTGGAAAATTGGTTATGGGTTTCTGACAGAAAACTCCATCCTTTTTTTTACAGAGAAGCCTGGTATGAGGGGTCAGTCAACCTGTCCTCAAGGGGGGGTACTGTCAGGGGTTGGCCCACTAACCATTACTAGGTCTTGCTGTATGCCATATGACCTGGACAGGTAAGTGCCGGGGTCGCGGTTGGGCCGTGACAGATTGTGTTTGCATATGCATAAACACCATTGGTGCATATAAGGATGCACCAATCCATTTATCAGAATCTATTGATGTTGTCAGTATATGTCTCAGTCCTTGCACATTTGGAATTATGGAAGAGAAGGACATTATACCGTCAATAATGCTTCTGCATTCTCCTCTCAATAAGGCCAATAATCTAGTGATATCCACTAATTGAATAAGGAGGGAATGAATCATATGTTTAGTTTGGGAGATAAGAATTTCTCTTTGACTTTCAACATTAAATTAAAAAGAATTAGTAGGAAGGCTGCAGCAGATACCAAGCCAAGCCCAAAAGATTGCCTTTAAAGCTTTTGAAAAAATCTCTTATATATTTAGCCAGATCTGTCACTCAACCCCTGTGGAGAACGTTCCTGTGTAGAACAGTTTCACTTTCATGTGTCTGACGTTCCACCCCCTTGACATCACCTCCCCCCGCCCAGCCAGGGCTACAGTACACGCCCACCATCCACCATTACTCCACAGCCACCATCCACCATTACTCCTGCACATCCCTACCCTCTGCCAGGACCCCCGCGACCCCCCTCCCGCGATTCGCGGGACCCCCCGCGACCCCCCTCCCGCGATTCGCGGGACCCCCCGCGACCCCCCCCTCCCGCGATTCGCGGGACCCCCCGTGACCCCCCCTCCCGCGAATCGCGGGACCCCCGCGACCCCCCCCCTCCCGCGAATCGCGGGACCCCCGTGACCCCCCTCCCGCGATTCGCGGGACCCCCGCGACCCCCCCTCCCGCGATTCGCGGGACCCCCGCGACCCCCCCTCCCGCGATTTGCGGAACCCCCGTGACCCCCCCTCCCGCCATTCGCAGGACCCCGCACCCCCCCTCCCGCGATTCGCGGGACCCCCGCGACCCCCCTCCCGCGATTCGCGGGACCCCCGCGACCCCCCTCCCGAAATTCGCGGGACCCCCGCGACCACCCCGGTATCCGGACTATTGTTAGACAGACTATTGTTAGACGCGATTTGCGGAACCCCCGTGACCCCCCCTCCCGCCATTCGCAGGACCCCGCACCCCCCCTCCCGCGATTCGCGGGACCCCCGCTTTCCACCCTCCCGCAAGTCGCGGGACCCCCGCGACCCCCCCTCCCGTGATTCGCGGGACCCCCGCGAACCCCCCCTCCCGCGATTCGCGGGACCCCCGCACCCCCCCTCCCGCGATTCGCGGGCCCCCCGCTTTCCACCCTCCCGCAAGTCGCGGGACCCCCGCGACCCCCCCTCCCGTGATTCGCGGGACCCCCGCGAACCCCCCCTCCCGCGATTCGCGGGACCCCCGCGACCCCCCTCCCGCGATTCGCGGGACCCCCGCGACCACCCCGGTATCCGGACTATTGTTAGACAGCACTTACATCGACAGCCATTACATCGACACCATTAGTTCGACACCTCAATAGGTCGACATGGTTTTAGGTCGACATACCATTAGGTCGACATGTCATTATGTCGACAGCTCATTAGGTCGACTGCTCATTAGGTCGACATGTTTTTAGGTCGACACTGCCATTAGGTCGACAGTGTCTATGTCGACAGTCAAAAGGTCGACATGGGTTTTTTTCACTGTTTATTGAGCCGACATGTGCCGACAGGCGGTATTTCATGCCCTACTATCCACTAGGGCGTGGTGGGAGAATAAAATAGTGTGCCGAGCGCAGCGAGGCACCGTGCCCGAAGCATAGCGAGCGGCTGCGGTACACTTCAAACTGTGTCCATGTCGACATTTCGGCCAAAACATAGTGAAAAACCCATGTCGACCTTTTGACTGTCGACATAGACTCTGTCGACCTAATGGCAGTGTCGACCTAAAAACATGTCAACCTAATGAGCTGTCGACCTAATGAGCTGTCGACCTAATGAGCTGTCGACATAATGACATGTCGACCTAATGGTATGTCGACCTAAAACCATGTCGACCTATTGAGCTGTCGAACTAATGGTGTCGATGTAATGGCTGTCGATGTAAGTGCTGTCTAATATCCGTCCCAGACCTGACCACCCCCTCCCGCGATTCGCTGGACCTCCGCGACCACCCTCTCCCGCGAAACGCGGGACCCCCGCGAGCCTCCCGCAAATCGCGGGACCCCAGCGACCCCTCCCTCCCGCAAGCCCCCTCCCGCGATTCGCAGGACCCCTGCATCCTCCCCTCCCGCGATTCGCGGGACCCCTGCGACCCCCCCTCCCGGCATTAAAAGGGCCCCCCGCGACCCCCCCTCCCGCGATTCACGGCACCCCCCCCCTACTGTGATTTGCGACCCCCCTCCCACAATTCGCGCCGCCCCCTCCCACGATTCACGGAACCCCCCGTAGCGCCCCCCTCCCGCGATTTGCGGGCCCCCTCGGCACTTCTCGCGATTTGCGACCGCCCCCTAATTCACACATTCGGGGACCCCACCTCCCGCGATTCATGCCCCCCTCACGCAATTCACGGCACCCCCCACACCCCCCTTCCTGCGATTCGCAACCCCCCACGACCCCCCCTCCCGCGTTTCACGAAACCCCCCGTAGCGCCCCCCTCCCGCGATTTGCGGGCCCCCTCGGCACCTCTCGCGATTTGCGACCGCCCCATAATTCACACATTCGGGGACCCCCCTCCCGCGATTCATGCCCCCCTCACGCAATTCACGGCACCCCCCATACCCCCCTTCCTGCGATTCGGAACCCCCCACGACCCCCCCTCCCGCGATTCATGCCCCCTCCCGCGATTCACGGACCCCCGCACCACCCCCCTGCGCCCACCCTCCCTTGATTCACGCCCCCCTCATGCAATTCACGGCAACCCCCCACACCCCCCCTCCTGCGATTCGCAGCCCCCCCACGACCCCCGCCTCCTGCGATTCATGACCCCTCCCGTGATTCACGGACCCCCGCACCACCCCCCCTTGACTCACGGCACCCCACGCGCCCCTCCCGCAATTCACGGACCTCCGCAACCCCCTCTCCCGCAATTCACTAACCCCGACAACCCCCCTCCCGCAATTTGCGGACCCCCCTTCCCACGATTCAAGCCCCCCCGCCCACGATTTGCGGACCCCGCCCCCTCCCGCAAACCGCGGATCCCCACACACCACCCCCCCTCCCGCAATTTGCAGCCCCCCCAGACCCCCTTCCGGCAATTCCACCCCCCAGCGGACCACCGCGGCCCCCGCTCCCGCATTTCACGTACCCCCGTGACAATGGGGGATCCTGTACCACCACAAGCAGGTACCGCCCCTAGGTGGGAAATCCGGACCTGGCTGCCGCACTGCAGGTTTCCCCACTGCCCTCTGCACCAGTGCCACAACTTTTATCAATGTCTTGCCCACATACCACTATTATACAGCCTCCTGCTCTCATGCACGCTCACTCCCTCCCAGTGGGAGGAGACGCTCACCCACTGCCGGGAGCTGCATACTGTCCCCCACCCTCCTCCAGTTCTAGGGATGCCCATCGACCATCAATGATTTTCAAATAATCGATGGTTTATGGCCGATGTTGAATACTTTTGCCATCAATGTGGGAGGACACTGCCCTGCCTCCTGTTCTCCTGCCCTGTAACTTTCGCCAGTGGAGACCCGCTCACCCTGTGTCGCCCACATTCCCCTATCATGCTTTACCGCCCAGCCTCCTGCTCTCATGCACCCTAACTCCCACCCAGTCGGAGGAGACACTCACTCCTGTATTTCTGTGCTGCCACGCTGGACCCTCACCCACTGGCAGAAGCTGCACAGTGTCCACCACCCTCTTTAGTCCCCCGTATGCCCACACACCCCTATCACTACCCAGCTTCCTGCTCTCCTGAACCGTAACTTCCACCACTGGGTAATCGCTGACTCTGTGTTGCCCACATACCCCTATCATGCCTCATATCCCAGCCTCCTGCTCTCATGCACCCTAACTCCCACCCAGTAGGAGGAGACACTGACTCAGGGCCACCGTCCGGTACTCCTGTGCTGCCACGCTGGACCCTCACCCACTGCCAGAAGCTGCAATACAGGGCATCTTTCATACAATTCTAACCATATTTCTCACAATACAAATGTTCACAAATTAAGGGGCGTAGCCCCTTACGCCGGTGTGAAGAGCGCCCGTAGGGCGCGATGAATCACCTAGTAACTATATAATGTGGTATACCACAGTGGGACCTAGTGGAACAATTAAGTGCCAAACACTCTTACATTCCCTGTAAGAAAGCTTAAAAGCTTATAACGTGGTTGGAGTCCTTTTACTGGTAACAATTACCATGAGTTTGTGATAGAGAATGAGGTTACTGGCAGCACATAGAGGCAAAAAAAAAGAAAAATACTTTATTAGGCTGCAACTCAGAAGAGCGGAGAGTGGGGTTTAAGGGGCCAATTTATTATGGATATGCAATGCAATCCTATTTGGTGTTATGCATATGAAATGCAATCCTATGGCGGCATGCATGACAGCACTGTACAGCATCCAGGGGGTTCCGGGGCATTTGGGTGTGGTAACCAGATATTTTCTGGGAGTGCCAAAAAAATGCAGATATGCCCAGGCATTTTAAGGGAGGGTCTGTGATGTCATCCTGTATCCGTCGTAACGTTGTGGAACAGTCGACTTACTCACATTTGCACAGACTGGGAAATAATATCATTAAGTGGTGAGTAAATTGCATATGGATGTGCAACAGAATAGCACATACAGATGTTTTCGGAATTCACTCGGTTTTACACAGGGTGGGTTTACACTTTGGGCAGCGGCTAATTACTTGCAGTTCTCTGCAAAACACTCATGCAATCAGGACTGAATCAGGCCCTACATTCATCCCTTCAATTAGGTTTTTTTCTGAATGTGAAAGCCTTAACCCTTTGAGTACCAATATCAATTTGAGAGATGCGCAAAATATCCGCTCAAAGTGCCAGTGTCTCTCAAATTTGTTATATGAATTCAAATAAAAAAATTGTTTACCCATATAAGGTAAAGATTACAGGTCATTATGAATAAAATGTTTGCTTGGGAACTTTTCATATCTATTGTGACAAATTCCTATGGCACTCAAAGGGTAAACAATAGCTTTCCAAGCGAGTAATTCTGCAAGGAAGGTTTGTCTGCTTTACGGTTCCTGTTAAGGAATAAAGGAAGAGCTATGTGAAGAAAGACCAACAGATTTTTTTCCATCTAGTTCTACCTTCTAATATCACACGTTTCAGAAGGATAAATTGCTTTGTATAACTGGTAAAATATTTTTCTATGCCATCCAGACTTCTGCACAGTTCCAGGGCATAGGGATGCAATCTATGCCCTTTTATCAGATCGGGGCTTTGTGATACAGTAAATGATCATACATTTATGCTCACCCATTTTCAATTATTATCTTCCTGGGCTTTGACCTCAACAATTCATTGGTTTAAATCCAAGAGGTTAGAATTCTTGCTGTTCAGTTTTGTTTATTCTTGTACAAAGGCCTGACATGAATAGTAGGCAATATGACAGTGTTACCTCTGCGCTTTTTCAGTGTACTAGTCCCATGAAGACCATTACAGTTCAGACCAGGAAGTCGGTGTCATACTACTTTGGTCAGTTTAGATTTTCCTGAAAATAAAAGTAATAAACAAGTGGAGTGGATGCACCAGGGCAATAAGTACACGCCTTCTCTCCCTCGTTCAATAAGTACACGCCTTCTCTATCTCTCCTCCCCTCCCCCCCACACAGCGCCACTGCATATTCAAAATATCAATACAGGCAGTGGCGTGCCTAGAAATGTTTTGCTCCTCTTCCCAAAAAGGTTTCTGGTGCCCCCCTACAATAATAATATTTTTTTTACCTACATGCTCATTTCTAGAGGTTCCTATGCACATTGCCAGGGACTGACATGCTTGTTGCCAGCGCACCAACATCCTGACACTTCAGGGTATCTCTGTATGCCCTGCACTCACCTGACAGACACTAGAGTTCCATTAGGACCTCTAGCACCTGTCTCCTTCAATACTGCATTTTTGCAGATCCCATGCAGATGGCCAGACTGACTGAATCTTCCGCAACCCCCCCTCCCCAAAGAAAAAAAGTCTGCAGTGCCCTAGTTACAGTACAGAATTGACAATTGTCCATTCAAATCTCAGGCTTATCCTGCACACTGACATTGTTTGCATGTCAAATTTTTCCTGTTCTGGTGGTCTGTATGACAATCACACGAGGTAACAACAGCATAGTAACTCTTCTGGAGTGTCTCCTTGTGGCTTTTGTTCCTATACATCAGCAAAGGAGATTGAGCTGCGTCCACAGAGCGAGCTGTAACCTTGTGAGCGCTGCTTCTGGGAACTGAGCTCACCCAGCTGCATGCGGAGACTGCAGGGAGGAGGAGAGGGAGAGACGCGGCTGCTGCGGGCTGGGCGGGAGTGCGCACATTGCTGCCCCGCTCCCTCCCCTGGTGGGATTGGCACTCGCTGATCATTGTGTCCGCGCTTTATCTCGCTCCCTCTGACTCATGGAGGTCGCTATGAATGGCGCACCGAGCTTTATAACCATTCAGGAACATGGTGCGCCTAGACGAACCTCATTCAAACACAGACACACTCGCTATCTTCAGCAGCAGAGAGTCCTCCTCAGAGATCAGCCCTTCCACGCCGGCGCTTCTTTCCGTCCCCTCACCATCGGGCTTCGTGCTGACATCCTCCGCGGAGCTCCGCTTGGATATAGCCCCTGGCTCCAACCTTCTTTATTATGAGAAAACTGCTGTGCTTGTGTCTATTCTCCAGCGCTTTCATGCTCCTAGAGTCCGGGCAAGCGGCAGTCATCACTGGGGTGAGTACGGCTCCATCCAAGGAGAATTACATGGCGGCGGCGATTCCGGCAAGAGCTCGCTGAGGTGCACGGTGCGCGCCCTTTTCCAAGCGTCACGTGACCCCGGGGGAGCCCTCGAGCCCTTTCCCCCCCTTTCTAAACTGAGGGGTATAAATATATATATGTGTAAATGTGTATATATCTATAGATTTATTTATATATGGTCATATATGTCTGTGAGTGTGTATATATCTATAGATATATTTATATATAGATATTCCTATAGATAGATATATTATATGGATATACTATATGACTATATATTATATCTGTGTCTAAAAGGTTATAGCTAGTTCACAGATTTATTAATATGCTGATATCATTCTGTGCAAGTACCAAACTAATGTATTAGTTATTATTAATTATATTTATTTTGCTGTATTTCCTGTATATGGGGTTTGAACTTTCTATGTCATTTATAGCATTACCTCTCTTAAGTTCAGTCTACTTTATTCCACTAAGTAATTTTGATTTTGGATATATAATACAGCTTTCAGCTTTTTTTTTAGCTTGTGCTTTGACCCAGTTTTTATCTGATTTTGGAACACGGGTTGGATCCTGGTCCCAGCTGTTAGACTCTTTCATAAAATACATGAAATTCCCATAGGTAGCCTTTGGACCAGAGATTTTGCCGGGTAAAGCTGTCTTAACCTGGGACCTCTCTCTGTGTGTAAAGGTCCACCTGGGTTCAAACTCCCAGGTCCTCAACTCTGGATCTCCAACATTTTTGATCCAGGTGGAACGTTGTACAAAGAGGACTCGGGTTGAGTCGTTTTGCCTCCTATTTACTGGGTCATAATCTCTGTGTGAAAAGAGTACAATTGATCCATGATTTTCCTTGTTAGCCACGGTTAATCTATTGAAATAAATTAGTAAATCAATTAATTGGGGGGGGGGGGGGGGGGGGGACGACTCTTGCTCAGGTGCCCAGAATGATTATTATTTTCCACTCCAGAACATATGTAGCAGTATTTTGCTTCATTTTCTTTGATTTCAAAGAGATATTGTTAAATTCACTGTTGAAATGAAAGAACTGTTTATTGTTTTCATTTTTGTCTCCTTTTAATTTATAAGTAAATAATAATCCTAACCATTAATTTACCCACGCTGCTAAAATACAAACAGACATACATTGGATGATTAGTTTACATAACACTTCCTGCAGAGATTCAAGGGATTTAGACGAAGAAGATATTCATTTATGAATTAGGTTGGTTTCAAAATAGAAAAAGATGGTAATCGCACTGTCATTTCTTAGAACAAGTATCATTAACATATTCAGTATTTTCCAAAACACTTGACAAATGACCAAGTGTCATTTCATTTATTACAGATAAACTCATGATTTTGTTTATTTGTTATTTTATCTCCTACATTATGCAGACTTTTTATAACTTAATTTGTTTCCAAAAGTACTGATTTATTTTTTGTAAGCTAATCATAAATGTATTACTTTGTTTAGTATTACTGCAATTTGTGCCAATATTTTATATATTATAGTATATTTTGAACATCAATTAATTAGCACTCAAATGGTTAAGCACATCTCTTTAAACATATCATAGTAATCAATCATATTAGTTTATGTCCTTTTATTTTATATACTCATTAAAGTTTACTATTATTAATACACTTTAGGATACAGTGAATATCACTTAGGATAAGATGTATTTTGTATATTTATGGGTTTATGCTTAGTTGTTTTCTGGAAAAATTTGTTTTTATGCTGTGGGTTGTTTTTTTGTCAACTTCATCAAACTCACCACTGTACAATAAGTGAACTATGAAATGAATATAAAAGAAGTAAATTACTAATTTGGCACCTGTCCTTTTACTAACAATTAATTATTGCAAAGATATATTCAATATTGTGTGTCCTGACCTTGGACTATTTGGAAAATTACTAATCTCAGCAAATCTGCCATTAGTGGAATGGAAGCCTTCCCTGTTGCGAGCCAGGGCCTTAGACAAAACAAAGGAGTAACATTTGTAAGAGTTGCAAATGAGTGAATGATTGTATAGTTTCTAGAAGAGAAAAATGGATATTGCAACACCTATTTGCAAAGGGAAAACAATTTAATTTATACATTGCACTCTCAAAATTCCAGAATAAAAAAGCATATCATCACCAACAGGTGATACAGGTTTGTAGGGAGGTCTCATCAACCACTCCTGTGGTTCTTTTCAGGCTCTAGAACCTTTATCGGAACTCCAGGGTGGGTGGGCAGTGAAAACAAAGATACCTATGTCAGCATAAAAGGGTAAATCATCCAGCCACGGGTACACCTGCTTAATGCATTTCGGACCTTCGAGTCCTTCGTCCTAAGCATGATGTAGCCCGTGACTGGAGCAGTTTAAATAACAGAGCAAATGGCACCAGATTCTCACACTCCCGGCCACGTTTTCCGGGACTGTAAGTTAGTCATACTTCCGCCGGAAGGTGATCGCCAGTGTTTTGCGTACCACTGTGCATTCCACCTTGCGTTCCAGTGGCGGAACTATGATATCCGGAACGCACGGTGGAACGCAAAACACGGAGGTATCTTTGTTTTCAATGCCCACCCACCCTGGAGTTCCGATAAAGGTTCTGAAAAAAGGAGCCTGAAAAGAACCACAGGAGTGGTTGGTGAGACCTCCCTACAAACCTGTATCACCTGTTGGTGATGATATGCTCTTTTATTCTGGAATTTTGAGAGTGCAATTATAAATAAAATTGGTTTCCCTTTGCAAAAAGGTGTTGCACTATCCATTATTCTCTTCTAGAAACTATACAATCTTTCACTCAAAAATATAATTGTGTTTCCCTCCTATATCCCTATAGATTGTAAGCTTGCAGCAGAGCTCTCCTACCTTCAAGTCTGCCTGTTGTTACCCAGTTTGTTTTATCACTTTCTACTATTGTAAAGGGCAACGGAATCTGCTGCGCTATATAAGAAACTGTAAATAAATAAAAACTAAATAAAAAAAAGAAAATATAATAAGTTACTTGTGTATTATCATGGTGCCCCCATTTCCATCGTAGGGCATTGCATCAGTCGAATGCGATGCGACCCGATTTTTAATTGTACTGGCACCCTGATGGGTGATTCCTATGTTAAATGCACCCCCAGACCCGTTTTTTTTAATTGTACAGGCACCCTCATGGGTGATTACTATATTAAATGCACCCCCATTTTTAACGCCACCCCCACTATCAGCGCCAACCCGAAGCGTGGCCAGCCCGCGAGGGGCGGCGGTACGCGTCCTCCGACCTTTTCATACCCCCACTATCCACGTTGGTGTGGAGTTGATTTTATATAGTGTGGCAAGCGCAGCGAGCCACCGAGCCCAAAGCGTGGCGAGCGGACGCGGATTACTTCACATGTATTCCGCGTCCCCTCGCGGTGCTCGCTGCGCTCGCCACGCTGCGCTCGCCACGCTGCGCTCCCCACACTATATATAATCAACTCCACGTCGCCGTGGATAGTGGTGGTATGAAAAGGTCAGAGGACGCGTACCAGCGCCCCTCGCGGGCTCGCTGCGCTCACCACGCTGCGGGTTGGCGTTAATAGTGGGGTGGCGTTAACAATGTGGGGGCATTTAACATAGTAATCACCCATCAGGGTGGCTGTACAATTAAAAATTGGGTCTGGGGGTGCATTTAACATAGGAATCAGCATTCAGGGTGGCTGTACAATGTAAAATCGGCTATAATCGCATCGCATCGCATGCCATTATAATGAAATGCGATGCGACGCGATATTAAAATTGTACAGACAGCCCTTGAAACCCTGAAATCGGGTCCCATCGCATACCTTAATTAGTGGTATGCGATGCGATGGGCGCCGTGATAATAAACAAGTACCTATAATAACAATAAAAATAAATATAAAAATAAATAAAAATGTATATTGTATTTGTTAATTCTGCAATAATTTGGGGTGAGTGCTGTATTTTTTAAGCACAGTCTATTTGCATTTTTATAAATTGACTTTATATTATTAACAACATTTGAAGTCCTTGTCTGGGAATACATATGGATGACCAGCGGAGAGAATTCCAGCGGTCAAAATACAGATGACGGCATCCGATAGAGGGAATCCTGAAAGGGGTCAGGTATACTTACCTTTCCCCATGCCTCCCCCCCTCCCATTGCCTAACCTCCCCATTGCCTAACTCTAACCCCCACAACTTAAACATAACCCACCTGTCCCACAGTCTAACCGTAGCCCCATCTTCGAAGTAATCATTTCATCTGTGACTTTATTTTAATGCCGGTATCACTCCTTCCCCTGGTGTAAAATCATGCACTTGAATTCAGGGAAGGACTGCGATGCCTACTTTTTCCACCTCCAGTTGCTGTAATACCACTTTATGCATCTTTAGACACAACCATGGCTTACACTATCAAAACTTGCACTTGCCCAGCGATGCTATGTGCAGATTCTCTGTCAGATTATGTCTACCAAGGTGAGCAATTAAGCATCTTAGTTCCCAAACAGTTTGACAAATCTGTCACTCCCATATCAAGCTCATAGCTACCTCTCACTAACCAGCCATAAATGATCAGCACATTTCCAATACATTCTTGTATTTTGTGTCTCAATAGCAACTGCATCTCTATGCATAGACACGATTATGGTTTGTGTAGGGATTATCAGACACGCGCAGTAGCAAAAAAAAATTGGTCAACTCTGTGAGCATCAGTACTTGTGTGACTCAGCCCCACTGTGTGATTTGCCAGCATTTGGAGATCACTTGCCACTGACATATTTTCACAAAATGATACAGGATAAGGTAACCCAGATTTTAAAAGTTTTACAAGAGGCATATAAAGTTCTATTCAACATTTTAGTACATAATCTAAAACTGCATGGAATACAGTTTCTTTTCTATTGGTTTTGAATAAGATATGGTCATTTAATGGTGTATAATAGCCTACAGTTCATTAATGGTTCTTGGTTGATGTTTATAGACCTCAGCTCTCAGATGGCCCCATTGTCTGTGTAGTGGCCTTCCATGAAGCTTATAACCAGACAAATGAAATTCAGCTTTGTCAAGAATTTGCATCGATGACACTGGAAATGACCCGTCGAATGATGCAAAACTTTAGAAATCAACTGCAAATGTATATTATGAGTGAATGCCACCATCTGGACGATATCATGTTGAAAATAAACTGTATTCCAAGCACTTTTAGATTATGTACTAACATTTTCAATAGCATTTGTAATGCCTTTTTGTTAACCTAAAAAATCTGGGAAATTTTTTGCCTCATCTAGTTTAATTCTGCATTATTATTATTATCCTTTTTTATATGGTGCCATAATGGATCTGCTGCGCCCAATTACAGAGTACATAAACAATTAAACAAAACAGTGGTGTACAATTGAATACAATAGGGGACTGTGGAAAGTGAAGCACTCGGCAGGTAAAACAACACGACCGCCAGCTCACCACTCATCACCCAGCATACATACGCAAATTTTGAGCACAAAGTAGCTTAAAACTCCAAGTGAGCTACTTTCAGCTCAAAATCTCTATGGGCCTTAAGAGAAAGAAAAGCATATGAGGGAAGAGGGCCCTGCTTGTGAGAGCTTACATTTTATCAGTAAAGCAAAATTACTCTTGGATATATAGGCATTCATTACAGATTGAGGAGGAGCTTACATTTTATCAGTAATGCAAAATTTTTCTTGGATATATAGGCATTCATTACAGATTGAGAAATATATAAAATTGTGGTCTGCACCAATGTGGTTTTGTTTTAGCTGCTCTGTATAATTGATTAGTTAATATGATTTATGCTGAGGGCAGAGCATTTTAATGTAAATTGGGGAATATGGGTTTATGGTTGGACAAGATAAGAATGAAAAGAAAAAGAAAAAAATATTAAAATAAAAATCAACATAAAATAAATAAATAAGAGTAAATAAATTAATTAATGCCAATAATGTTTAAAGCTCTTAATAGTGCTTTGTTTGGAGATGGAAGGTGCCAGGCTTCTGTAGATGGATTTGCTGTAGTGCAGTGGAGAACACTAACTCACCCTAGCTGTTACTTGCAGGTATCTGTGTAGGTCTCATATACCTATTGGAATGCCCCTGTGGGCTCCAATACGTAGGACAGACAAAATGCAAACTAAAAATAATATATTATAAAACGAGGACTGGACACACAGTCTGTCAAATCATTTTTAAGAATGCCATAATCAAGACCCATCAAAAATAAAATTCATCGGCATCCAAGAAATAAACATTGGAGAGGAGGAGACTACGGTATATAAAGTCCTTATTACATTATTACAGAATGAAACCAAATGGCTCTACCATCTTAAAACCTTACAGCCACAAGGCCTCAATATTGACATAGATTTAAAAAGTTTCTTATAATTCTTTACATATTACTCTCAGTCTTATTCATCCTATTTTCATTTTTTATTCATTTATTTTTAATTTTATTTCTATTTCTTATATTTTTTCTTATTTTATTTTATCTTTATTTTTATTTTATAAACTTTTTATTTTATTTTTATTATTTATTTCTATTTTTGTAAATGCCAAAAGAAGAACAAGTGAGCACATGGTTGCCGCCAAAACCGGTGACCACTTCCTTAATAGGAAGCCATCCTGTTTTTAACAAAACCAATAAAGTTTTAAAGACATTTCAGAATAAAAAGCAGGCAAATACTGAAGTGTGCATCCATGATTAAGTGCCCCCAAGGTACGAAACGCGTAGGGGACGATACGGAGACCGGAAGTTCGGAAGCCGCTGCCCGGAAGTACACGCAGATGCTGAACAACACACGGAGCCGCCGACCCAACCCGTGGAGAAAGATATACTAGCACAGATACCCGCAAGTAACAGCTAGGGTGAGTTAGTGTTCTCCACTGCACTACAGCAAATCCATCTACAGAAGTACGGCACCTTCCATCTCCAAACAAAGCTCTATTAAGAGCTGTAAACATTATTGGCATTAATTTATTTATTTACTCTTATTTATTTACTTTATGTTGATTTTTATTTTTGTTTATTTTTATATTTATTTTAATTTTTTTATATATATATTTTTTTTCTTTTTCTTTTCATTCTTATCGTGTTCAACCTTAAACCCATCTTCCCCAATTTACATTAAAGCGCTCTGCGCTCAGCATAATTTATTACAGATTGTTTGCCAAACAGACATTTGATCAAAGTTAATGAACTGTAGAGTTTAAAATATAGGCAGTGAAGAAAGGTAGTGATTGGGTAAGCAAGAAATATTACAAAGAAAGCGGATTGTGGCAGTAAATGATTTGGGAACAATGGATCGGATTTAGCTTCGATCACTAATTAATGATTTCGCAAACGGAGCAGTGATCGAATGACTGCACATGCATACCGTACATATCACGTACAATACTAAATACACTTACTACATTATACTATCAAAATAAATCCCCATCGGTCATGAAATGTTTGCTAGCGCGCACAAAGACTCTCCGTTAAACAGATTCCTTGCTAGATTGTAACAATGTAGCCCTCCTCTATCTAGACCTCTATGTCAGATTGTTACTACCCAATTGGTTTATCACTGTTTCCAATTTTAATTCTCAATGGAATATGCTGCACTATATAAGAAACTGTAAATAAATAAAGAATTAATAGATTGTGATATGTGGACAGATCGCATATACAATATATACATGAAATGCTCCTGTTGTGAATGGGTTATATTTTAATTTACAGCTTGCTACTCTGAAGAAAAACCTTTTCACATATTTAATAAAATCCATGTGGCCTTCATAGAATGTTTTGCTGTTGGTTTCTTTTAGACAATCATTATACCTTTTTTGTCATCAATGGGATTTTTGCTTGATGGTTTTCCAATGAAATCTCATTTTTCTATTCTGTATTTTTGCCTTTGTTACATTGTAATAATTCTTTCCCACTTTATTAACAGGCTTGTGAAAAGGACCTGCAATGTGGAGGAGGAATGTGCTGCGCTATCAGCCTTTGGATAAGTAGTTTACGAATTTGTACTCCTCTTGGCAACGAGGGAGATGACTGCCACCCATTAAGTCATAAAGTAAGTTGTTACAAATATGCGCTGTTGTTACTAATATTATAATATAGTTGTGGATCGAAATGTCCAAAATATATAAAATTAGAAAATTGGGGGCAATTCACACCCGATCACTCAGGTCTGAATTCGCCCCCGGTCCCAATGGTGGGGGTTGGCGTATGCACATGTGCGAATATTCGCATGTGCCAACCCTGAGTGGAACGTTTTAGCCGTGTTTCACACTGGCCGGGGGTGTGTGCATGATAGTGGGCGGGAAGGAGGCGGAGGCAGGGGACCGGCCAGCAGTTTATGGGCGTGTCCAGAAAAAATTGGTAAGTGTGCCCCTAGAAAATGCTGGGAGTGCAACTGCGAATGCAGGCTTGCCCATGCATCCTTGGGGCGCCCGCCCACAATTCGGCGGATAGCAGGCATCTGAAAAGTAAGTAAGTAAGGCTGGAGAAATCATTCAATGTTGAGCGATCATCCAATGATTTCTCTTCCATGCGTTTGCATGTGAGTGGATGTGTAAGCGTACACATCCACACACATGCTAATGCGGCGATTCGATGGGCGGGGGGGGGGGAGTTTGGCAGGGCAGCGTTTACCGGCTTGCTATGCAGCGGATATACATAGCCTAGCGAGCAGCTTTGAATAAGGTCACATTGGGACAGATGTATTAAGCCTTACCAAGAGATAAATGCAAGGGTGATAAAGAGAGATAAACGTCCAGCCAATCACATCCCAACTGCCATGTTACAGACTGTGTTTGAAAAAAGTCAGTTAGGATGTGATTGGCTGGACGTTTATCTCTCTTTATCACCCTTGCATTTAACTATTGTTAAGGCTTAATACATCTGCCCCATTGTTTCCAGTACATGTGAGCAGAGGCGGATTGGGATGGAAGACCAGCCCAGGAAAGGAGGAGGGGTTTGTTGAGGGGGCAGGATCCCTCCTCATTGGATACAGTTACAGCAGTCCTTGTGTCTTTTCCTGCAGTTGTGTATGCGACTTTACGCTAATTCCTCTACAGTGCCCTTCCCTGGTATGAAAATCTAGAGTGAGGACTTTAGGAGCAAATTTGTAGGCAAATTACATTTTTTCCCCTTCCTTCCTTATATGAAATTAGGTGCCATTTTACACCAAATTGCCCAGCTATATTCTGTTTGTAGTTGTGAATGGTGGTAAAGACATTTGACCAATGACCATAATTGTCATAGGCACAGTCATCACAACCGATCTGATCAGTTTTACTACTTCGGCATGTAGAAGAGATAAATGGTTTGCCTGATCTAATTGGCATGTACCTAAATGCATATATACATTTCTTATGTCTTACAATTACAATGAGCACTGTGCAGAATGTCATCTGAAGAGAAACCTCATTTTACAAGCTGAATTCCCTGGGACATTTGTGACACAAGCAATATTGTGAAAAAAGGATTTAAAGGGGGGTGTTCAATTAAGTGCTGTTTATTCGACTAGTTTATAAAATGGCAATTTTTGCCGCTAATAGGTTGAAATTACTAAAGACAGTGCTGATTTTTTGACTAGTCCAAAAATAGTTAGGCACTGTTGAAAATGTGGATCAGCAAATTCCTCGCGTTTTCGGTGAAATTGCACCCATTTTCATCTATTTTTTTAGTCATTTTTTTTCACTGAAACAGTTTATACTTGAGTGAAACTGCATTGAGAAAAAAAAAATGACTAAAAACTGTCCACAACTGCCGCAATTGAATAGTAAAGCCTTTTTTTTTCCGGCTAGCCGAAAAGATGGACTTAATTGAATACCCCCCATATGGGTAAATTTACAAGGATCCAAGTTTTTAGTTGCACCTTCTCTTACATTTCAAAGTGTGAGTTAAAGGCTATTGCATTATGCTAGTCCATGGGAGATTTTTTATATGTTTTTTATATGTAATGTGAGTTTTATTACATGGTGCAAGTTAGGCAGGAGCATGGGCAGATAGTGAGATCCATGCATGCTTCTGTCTGTATCGTAGGATACACTATGGGGGAAATTTACTAAGATGAGAGATTTACTTATCACCTTCTAGAAGATAATAGATAGTATCTGATTAGTTGCCCATAGCAACTTCCCATGTGAAATAGTACATTTCCGCCTATATGCCGTAGACTTCAATGGGGCTTTCTCTCCATTTTAGTCTATGGGGAAAAGCTTGATTGACAGTGTTGCTGATCACAGCCAATCAGTGGGCAGCTCTTTGTAAAGTGCTGTCTAATTTCTGTACATCGACCTATTCAATGACAGTGATACACAGAATCTATCAACAAATTAATTAAAGGCCATTAAATAGACTCGGGTGAAAAAGGGAGTGCAATTTTATAGCCAAGGGCGTTAAAGTCAGAGGCTATCTGCCTTTTTAACCCGCAGTAAATTACCACAGGTAATTTAATTCCCCCAATAGTAGGTTTTTAAAAATCAGTAATGACAGTCATGTTTGTACATCAATGGGTGGGTTCAATTGTTTTTAGGTGCCAGTAGCTCCAGTCTAAAGGGACAGGTGCTAGTAAATAGTTTGTTTCACTGAGTCACGCAGGCGCCTATAACTTACAGCAGGCTTCTGATGCATTAATTAACAGTTTCTTATATAGCGCAGCATATTCTGTTGCGCTTTAAGCTAAGTTACACAGATGATTCACTCGAGATGTGTGTTGAGTGATCTGTGCTAAAGTAAGGGTTCATGCACCGCCATCGCTACAGGGCATACACACGGACCGATGCGTGCTTAATTTCTAAGCGATCTAATGAGATCGCTTAGAAATGGGACTTAAATCGCCCTATGTGTATGCCCTTTTACAATTGGAGACAGTGATTAGATGAGAGCTGTGGCCACAATAAAACTATTTAGTCCCATAATTGCATAACTCTAATTTTTACACCTTGTATTTTTTGTTTCCCTGTAGGTTCCATTTTTTGGCAAAAGAATGCACCACAGTTGTCCGTGTCTGCCGAACTTGGCCTGTGCGAAGCTGGATGACAGCAGATATAAATGTTTGCCGTACCTAAAGAGCAGTGATTTCTATTTGTAGTAGTTATCGGGTGTAATGAAAACAAAAATGTATTTTGAAGGATGAATTTTTTGTTGCCAAAAATTGTATTGTGAACTTTTTTGATGCTGAAAGCTAACAAGTACCATTATAGAACTGGGTCTCCATAACTGCAACTTTCAAGTCTTCCGAATGCTTGATTTGTTGCTACCCTGCTTGTTTTCCTATACCTCTCTAGTGAGAGCCAACCCTAATCAATTTGGTGCTCTAGGGGAAATTATAGCTGGCGCCCAATAGCACTGCAGCTGGTTCCGTTTCTCTGACAGCACCCCACTCCCAGGACAGCACCCAGCCTGCCTGCTGAGAGTTCTGATCACGGTAGGTGGCCAGAACAGAGCTGCTGGTGCCTTCTGCCCTTCAGTTGCTAGGCCTAGAATGCATGCCCCTGGCCATTGCAAATACCCTAGGCATTTGCCTACTTTCTAGCATACTATAAAACTACACATACAATATTCAGTTTTTGTGTCTATCTTTCTTTTTTTTTTTGTATGAAGCCTCTAGTAAGGATTTACAGTTTGTCATTCGACTACCATGGCAACCAGTCACATGACAAATTTATGTTCAGAGTGTCTTTGAAATGCCTAGCTCATACACAAGACCATACCCCCCCCCATCCACCTCCTACCTCCGTCATCATGTGCATTAAGGGATGGCTCTGATTCAGGAGACTTTGGGCCTGATTATGGTTTGATCGGACGGCTGCGTTTTCGCAGTACGGGCGATTATCGAAAGACCACCCATACGTACGGCCTGCAGTACACATGCGCGAACCATTCTTAAGAAGGGAGTCTGCGATGACTAGCCTCCTCCCAAGATTTCCCCGGCCGTTGGGAAGGAGGGCCGCTAACGTCATCCGGTGCTGTGATCAAGAGGAAAATTACTCGATGGTGAGTGATTTTTTCCCTCTGTGTGCACAGCTGCGAAAGCGTTTGCAGCCGTGCACAGGGACTTGTTGAGTGCGGTCGGCGTTTACCTGATCACTGGGCTCCGAAATCTGAATCGGGGCCTTTGTCTTCAGGAAACAGCTTGAGTAATTGAAATGCAAATATGTTCCAGCTAAGAGACAGTGTCACCATATCATTTGCACTTACATTTTTGAAAGGGAAATCTCGAAAAGCCTCATGTTAAACTGCACATAGCTTAAAACAATAAAAAGTAGGATTGCAGTTTTAATCCTGGGATAACTTGGTGAAAGTGTATGTGCATGATATAAGCCTCTTGTGCATGATTACGGAAGAAAGGACGCTTGAGCGGCATTACTATTATACTGCTAGACGGTATCTTTGCACAAATTACATTTATAACGCTAAAGTATTTTTTATAATTCAAACTATAATATTACTAATGGCTAAACCACATTACTAGCAAAGTACAATTAGAGTCTGCTCTGCTTTTTAATTTAATTTCTTTCACTTTGCTTCTTTAAATGCTTACAAATACAGTATCTAGCACAGCTAGCGGGATACGGCCATTAGATCTACAACAACTAGGTTGACAAGCATTGGGTCGACAACACTAGGTTGACATGCAGCAAGGTCGACTTGGGTTAAGGTCAACATGGCTCAAGGTTGACATGGATCTAGGTCGACCTGACATTAGGTCGACACAAGCATTAGGTCGACATGGGCTAGGTCGAAAGTCAAAAGGTCGACATGGGGTTTTTCACTGTTTTTTTGACCCGACATGTGCCGACAGGCAGTATTACATGCCCTACCATTCACTAGGGCGTGGTGGGAGAATAAAATAGTGTGCCCGAAGCATTGCGAGCAAAGCAAGCTATGCGAGGGGATGCGGTGCAATTCAAACTGTGTCCATGTTGACTGTGTCGACATCCGGGTAAAAAAAAGTGAAAAACCTTATGTTGACCTTTTGACTGTCGACCTAATGGTTGTGTCGACCTAATGTCATGTCGACCTAGACCCATGTTGACCTTAACCCATGTCGACCTTGCTGCATGTTGACCTAGTGGTGTCGACCCAATGCTTGTCAACCAAGTTTTGGCCGACCCAACGATCCCAACCCCAGCTAGAAGGCCCCACAGGTCCCCGAGTGTGCAATAACATACCCTGATCTGCAATGGGACAGCTTCGCCCCAGCACTAACATTTCCTCCTATCCAAACAACTGATTGGATCAAGACATGATACAATGTACATTAGAAATCTTTTGTTTGCTGTAATCCTGGCACATCATGAGTGACGACATGCCCAGCACTACTTGTTACTACTCCGCACACAATTGTAAAGTTGTGTTTTTAGTAAATCCACCCCAGACTAGGAAAAGTAAGAGAGTTGTTTTTCCACATAAAATAATATGTTGTGTGTTACAGTTACTTTAATTAAGTGAATTTTTAATGTAGCTTTAATGATTTATTGCAAAAGAGAAATAAATTATTTTACATATACTGTATGTTATAAATGATGTTATCTTTAAAGAGGGGCTTGATGCCTATATGTGATATTATAATATTATTTATTGCGCATTTTTTGGAAAAAACAGATATATGCCTAGGGATAACCATCGACTATTGATGATTCAAAATCATTGATGGTTTTTGGCCGATGTTGAATACTTTTGCCATTGATGGGGGATAACCAGAGGGTTTCCACCCCCACTTTCTGATTGGCCTATGGGCCAGTCATTCGAAGAGAGTTTGTAACTATCAATGGCTGGTTGCACAATTCCAGCCATCGATGGTGACTGCACCGATGGCCATCCCTATTTTGTCACTATAGATATATGCATTGGCCAATCCAATAAACAATGAACGAAGGGGCAACTATGAGAGGGGAAAGGGATAGGCTATTGGTAATAAGCAAATTTGAGTGGGCCGAAAGCAGTGTGGTCACGTTATGAGGGGAGTGACCTCACAATGTATGTTGTCCCCACGAGTCACACCACTTATATTTCACTCTGGGGGCATAGAGTCCATACAGAAAACAAGGACGTCATCTTTACCTGCTTATCATGCTGTTGGTTATTTCTCCAGGGAGATAACTGCATTATCGATGGTGGCAGTGGCAGAACAAGTGAGTGGGGGACTTAGGTGCAACAATGTGCTTTAGGCCCGTAACCTCAAAAAAGCTTTGCACGTGCCAAAGTGGGAAGGGGGGTGGAAAGGCACACAGAGTATCAGTAATATTTATTTAGAGTGGTATTTCATTCCTGCTGATATTTCCAACAGGTGGAAAAATCTGAAGTTCAGAACTCGCCTGCTACAGATTCCCTTCCCTAAATAGGCAAATGTGTACTGTCAGAAACAGCCATGGATTGACGAATTTCAGTGTAGGATAAGCTACGTTGTCAGCGTAGCCCAACGGCTGCCTAGCGTAGTCAGCGTAGTGACTCCACGGCAGCCCTGCATAGTCAGCGTAGTGTCCCCGTCAGGCAGCTAGTCACCGTACTGCATACCGCGTCCCCTTGCCACGCTTCGGGTTGGCGTGGATACTGGGGGTGTTTCAGGAACACATTCACACCTGTCATGTCAGGCAGGTTAAAATGGTCGATGGTTCCCACACAATGTAATAAGCGCTGACTGACTACGCTAACTGCGTAACGCTGACTGACTACGCTAACTGCGTAACGCTGACTGACTACGCTAACTACGTAAGCTCCAGCTAACCGCAAACGAGTGTGAACACTACGCTGATACTGAGAGAGGCGCTGACTACGCTGGCCGCGGGAACACTACGCTGATTCTGAGAGGGACGCTACGCTGACTACGTAACTGCCGCTGTTAAACTACACAAGTACCGTTTTTCCTTACCTTGCCTTGGCTTTACTGAAACTGCAGCACATGGAGGTGGCTGCTTCTCTCCTTCCCCAGTGGCCTGAGAGAGGAAAAGTGAGGGATTCTGAGAAATGAGAGGGGAGGAGACGCCTTGTCCTCTTCCCTTACCAGATTGAAGCTAGCCTTTTTGGCCGCCAAATACTGCACACAATGACTAATATAGTACAGACAGTATCAGTGACTGCCATACATTGCACACAGTACCAGTGACTGTAATATACTACATACAGTATCAGTGACCTACATATACTAAAGACAGTATTAGTGACCGCCATATACTGCACACAGCATCAATGACTATAATTTACTACAGACAGTATCAGTGACTGCCATATGCTGCACACAGTATCAGTGACTGTAATATACAACAGACAGTATCAGTGACTGCCATACATTGCACACAGTACCAGTGACTGTAATATACTACATACAGTATCAGTGACCTACATATACTAAAGACAGTATTAGTGACCGCCATATACTGCACACAGCAACAATGACTAAAATTTACTACAGACAGTATCAGTGACTGCCATATGCTGCACACAGTATCAGTGACTGTAATATACAACAGACAGTATCAGTGACTGCCATACATTGCACACAGTATCAGTGACTGTAATATACTACAGACAGTATCAGTGACTGTAATATACTACAGACAGTATCAGTGAATGTAATATATTACAGACAGTATCAGTGACTGCCATATACTACAGACAGTATCAGTGACTGTAATATACTACATACAGTATCAGTGACTACCATATCCTGCACACAGTATCAGTGACTGTAATATACTACAGACAGTATCAGTGACTGCCATACATTGCACACAGTATCAGTGACTGTAATATACTACAGACAGTATCAGTGACTGCCATACATTGCACACAGTATCAGTGACTGTAATATACTACAGACAGTATCAGTGACTGCCATACATTGCACACAGTATCAGTGACTGTAATATACTACAGACAGTATCAGTGACTGCCATACATTGCACACAGTATCAGTGACTGTAATATACTACAGACAGTATCAGTGACTGCCATACATTGCACACAGTATCAGTGACTGTAATATACTACATACAGTATCAGTGACTGCCATATACTACAGACAGTATCAGTGACTGTAATATACTGCATACAGTATCAGTGACTGCCATACACTGCACACAGTATCAGTGACTGTAATATACTACAGACGGTATCAGTGACCACCATATACTGCACACAGTATCAGTGACTGTAATATAGTACAGACAGTATCAGTGACCGCCATATACTGCACACAGTATCAGTGACTGTAATATACTACAGACGATATCAGTGACTACCATATACTGCACACAGTATCAGTGACTGTAATATAGTACAGACAGTATCAGTGACCGCCATATACTGCACACAGTATCAGTGACTGTAATATACTACATACAGTATCAGTGACCGCCATACACTGCACACAGTATCAGTGACTGTAATATACTACATACAGTATCAGTGACCGCCATACACTGCACACAGTATCGGTGACTGTAATATACTACATACAGTATCAGTGACCGCCATACACTGCACACAGTATCAGTGACTGTAATATACTATAGACAGTATCAGTGACCGTGTAAAAATAAATAATTTCACCTATGGCGCTGCAAATACTCAAGCTGCAGTAGACTTTATGTGTGGTCACCGGACCACAAACAAACACAATAGCACAGACAAGAATAGAGTATTGTCCCAAAATAATATTGATCAACACAATTTTCACCTTCCTCTCCAATCCAGGTGTTAAAATATGTGGAGAAAATAAAATAATACACAATAGTATAATATTGCAAAGATAACAAATAGTCCTTTTTTCTCCTTAGTGTTAGGATTCTATGGAAAAGGTGCTCTCAGAGTTTCCAAAAGGTCCAGGGGATACTGAGGGTCACCTCACTAGTGCAAACATATGGTCACGCTCACATGTATGCTTACATGCCAATGTTGTGGAACCTCACATAAAGGTTTCTTTCGAAGAAAGGGCTCACCATTCAATCCGAAAAAATGGCTTTATTATATTAAAAGACAGTATAATGCCAGAGACATCCAACAGCACATGTGCCAAAGGTCGAAGTGGAAATTTTGAAGTGGGGGTATGGAAATTTTGAAGTGGGGGTATGGAAAAGTAAAGAGTGAATATAGTGCGCACCTTCGGACACCCCCCTGTCCATCAACGTCCCCTGCCAGACTGCCCCGTTTTACAGGGGTATTACAAAAGCACAATATGCGCTGCTGAGTGATCAGAGAGCATCCTGAAGGGGAAAAAAAAGTTTTTTTTTTTTATCTTCAGATTAAAGTGGCGGTATGGCATACCCCCGTATACCGCCCCACTTCGACCACTGTGCCAAACTAGATGTGGCACATGTGCTGTTGGATTTCTCTGGCATTATACTGTCAGTCAGATCCATGCAGGCTGCAGTGTGTAAAAATAGGAAAAAAAAACAAGCTGGCTGAAAGAGCCGGGGCTGGTATTAAAAAATCAGAAAACCAAACAGATAGGGGTTCCCCGATTTTTTTAAACCAGGCTCCAGGGCTGGGCCTGGTTCCCAAAATATTGGGGACAAAATGACTAGGGGTCCCCCGTATTTTAAGATCCAGTCAGCAGGGAAATGCCACAGCCGGGGGGGGGGGGAGACTTTTTATACAAGTCTCCCCGGCCAAAGCATTAACCCTACCGACCAGTCAGCCTGGCCAGGGGTCCTGGAGAAGTAGACCCTCCAGGACTTACTTGGCCAGGCTGAATCCTGTTGCTGTCCCCGGTACCCCTGGGCTGTGGGTACAGGGCTGATTTGAGTGTAAAAAAATAGAATAATAAACTATTGTCTTATACTGTGGAACTATGAGTCCTAGCAAGCCTCCCCCGCATGCTGGGACTTGGGGAACCACAAGTCCCAGCATGCGGGGCATTACATGGCCCGCTGGCACTTGTAGCTCCACAGTACAAGAAATATTTAAATTAACACACATATTTAAATTTACACATGAGAAATAAAACTTTAATACATACATTACACATACATACTGATTCTTACCTATCTTGAGTCCGTAGGTAGGTCCCTGGGTCCAGGGCTGCAGAGTCCGGGGTCCGAGGCTTCAGGGCTTCTGAAGAAATCCAAAGGGGTACCTGTGGAAGAAAATCTGGTACTTGTGTATTATCACGGCGCCCATGGCATACCATCGCATACCACTAATTAAGGTATGCGATGCCATGCAATGGGAGATGATTTTTGGGTCGTAAGACCCTGACTGTACAATACAATATCGCATCGCATGCCATTACAATGGCATGCAATGCGATGCAATCAGACCCAATTTTTAATTGTACAGGCACCCTGATGGGTGATTACTATGTTAAATGCACCCCCATTGTTAACGCCACCCCCACTATCAACGCCAACCCGAAGCGCGGCGAGCGGCGGCGGTACGCATCCTCCGACATTTTCATACCCCCACTATCCACGTCGGCGTGGAGTTGACTTTAGATAGTGTGGGGAGCCCGAAGCATGGTGAGCGCAGCGAGCCCCGCGAGGGGACGCAGAATACATGTGAAGTAATCCGCGTCCCCTCGCGGGGCTCGCTGCGCTCGCCACACTATCTAAAATCAACTCCACGCTGACGTGGATAGTGGGGGTATGAAAAGGTTGGAGGACTCTGCGCTCGCCACACTTCGGGTTGGCGTTTATAGTGGGGGTGGCATTAACAATGGGGGTGCATAGTAATCACCCATCAGGGTGCCTGTACAATTAAAAATCGTGTCGGATTGCATCGTATCGCATGCGATCGGATCGCATGTGATGCGATCCGACTGATACGATGCCCTACAATGGAAATCTTGGGCGCCGTGATAATACACAAGTACCAAAAATCTTACTCACCAAGGTCCTCCGACGAAGATCCCGTCCTCTTCTTTCCGCTGTAGTCCAGGTCTTCTTAAAAAAAAAAAGGCGTATGACCCGGCCGGTACCTGCTCATGGACTGAGGAGAGACGCTGATGTTTCATCTTCAGCGCCACTCCTCCGAATGATTCTATCGGCCAATCATGAGCTCAAGCCAAATACGCCAGGAAATTGAAGTCTATTTTCCTGGCGTATTTGGCTGGCCAAATATGCTACTTAGTGGCCGTATTTTCAAAGTAAATTAGGAATCACCATTCTTTTGAATGGTGATTCCTATTCGTATTTTCCAATGACGTAAACATTCGTATTTGTAAATTTTTTTTTTTGTTTCGAATTTAGGTTAGTAAATTTCCCCCTTAGTGTCGAAAACAAGTTGTCAGGACAAAAGTTTTACAAATAAAAGTGATATGTTATTACCAGACTTTATTTATGAAATATAAAGCCCTGTAGGTGCCACAGCATACCATCTGCTGCATTACTTATTACCAGCTGAGGGCACCAACACAAGCTGAATCATAAGTGCCCGAGTACTAGTCACTGCTTCTAACACATGTCTATCTATTGTAGCTAAAGTTATATCTATACATATACGTTTTCTGGTACAGCATTCCTAAATAATGATGTCAACGATCTGCGTGTCTTTGTAATAATAAATATCCAGATGCAGCTGATTGGCTGAAATTCTTCCCATTGACTAACATCAGTGAGATTGGTACTTGTGTATTATAGCGGCGCCCCCGATGTACATGGTACGATGAACGTATCGCATCGCATGCCATGTACCCGATGGCATGCGATGCGATGCAACGCGATTTTGACCCCCTATACGATGAAAAATCGTATAAGCACCCTAAAGGGTGCTTTTGAGCACCCTAATGGGTGCTTACAATGTTAAATGCACCCCCACGCCACCCCCCCCCCACTATAAATGTGAACCCGAAGCGTGGCGAGCGCAGCGAGCCCGCGAGGGGCGGCGGTACGCGTCCTACGACCTTTTCATACCCCCACTATCAACGTCGGCGTGGAGTTGAGAATAGAATAGTGTGGCGAGCGCAGCGAGCCACCGAGCCCGAAGCGTGGCGAGCGCAGCGAGCCCCGCGAGGGGACGCGGATACCTTCACAGGTAAACGCGTCCCTTCGCGGGCTTCACAGGTATCCGCGTTCCCTCGCACATGCTGCTCCTCAGTCCAGTGGTGGCTTGTTTTTTTTTTTACGCTGTGGATGCCTACTTGGACCAAAGAAGACATGATCTACACTATGGGCCTGATTCTGGTTCCCTTGCAAAAGCAAATTTTCTCTAATGACAAATCCATGTGCACTGCTAATGGGGCAGATGTAACATGTGCAGAGAGAGTTAGATTTGGGTGTTAATTTGTTTCTGTGCAGGCTGAATACTGTCTGCTTTATTTTTTACACTGTAATATACAGTAGATATCAGTTTGAAGTACAAACTCCACCCAAATCTAACTCTCTCTGCACATGTTACATCTGCCCCCCCCCCCCCCCAGTGCACATGGTTTTGCCCATTAAAGAGAGAATTTGCTTTTGCGAGTTAACCAGAATCAGGCCTCTATCTCAGCAAGTATATTTTTGTCACAGTTCCGTAATGGATTCTCCTGGACAAGAGGACAGATCTATGTGGGAAAATAGGTGAGTTAATTTATGTATGTATGAATGTATGTGCATATATGTAAATAAAATTGTACTTTCTATAGTGTATGTGTGTGTGTGTTTTAGTATTGGTTTTGATGTGGTACTACAAGTCCTAGCGGGCCCTTTATTTACCAGCATAAGGGTACTTGTGGTTCTCCAAGTACCTGCATGTATGTAAGTCTTGCTGGGAGTTATTGTTTCACAGCCAAACCTAAAATTGTAATTTATTTTTTTTACACAAAATTACTATCAACCCGGCACCTACAGGGGTGCCAGGGATAGCTCTGGGCTACAGCCCTGGCCTTGGATGGCCCAGGGTTGAGCAGTCACAGGGTTATTGAGACAGCCTGGGGACCTAACATAATACGTTTCCCCCTGGCTGTGGCATCACACCGCTGACTGTTGGAGCCCGGTGCTAGTTTTTAAAATACTAGGGAACCATTCTCAATTTTCTCCTGTATTTCGGTAACCAAGTCCACCTCAAAGTGCCTGGGGATGGTTATGCTTGGGTGGGTACCCCACAACATATATTTAATTACTTTTTATACAGAGAAGCATGCATGGATCTCACTGAGCCATGCATGGGTCTACAAACCCTAATGGAAATGGTGCCATATTTTCCATTTGTATTTTGAGCTGAATTTGCATGCGAATACACTCATACGAATGATTATAAATTTGGCGATCTATTAGAACTCTATGGCCATATGTGGCCGAGTTTTATCGATGGTCTATTAATTCGTAAATGCAAATTTGGCCAAGCTTTCTGTTCGTAAAAGTGGCAACTCATCCAAATTCACCCTTTTGTAACTGCTCCGATGTGCGAATACGTCTGCGAATAGGATCGAATGGGTACAATTGAGTAGATTTGTAACCTCTCGATCTTAGTAAATTTCCCTAGTGTCTAGGATTTACATTTACGTTTTAACATTAGTTTCCTACATTATTTTGAGTGTTAGCCAATACACATCTTATAATACTCCTTCATTATGCATCTCCTGATCCCCATTCGCTGTTTGGTTTGATTTACTTAGTATTGCAGATATAATACTCTTCTTATGTAGAAATGAAGATGACAAATATATATATTTTAAAATATACTCACAAAATTATAGCATATAGGCACTTACAGATATATAGGCTGGGTGACAGGGGTGGTCGCCCTGGGTCCCCCACACAGTGGCGTAACAATACCCCAGCGTAGCCCCGCAGGTGCTTGGAGGCACTGGATAGCTTGTCGGCGCTGGGGAGCTGCAGGGCTATTGGTAACATTGTCGGTGCTGGGTACCTGGTCCTGCCTCTGTTCCGACTCTGCAACTGGGTCATGCCACGTCTGCCTGGATGAAAATGTTCTTCCCAAAATGACCACCGAATCCTCTGGCATTCATAATTACTGTCTTCAATTAGGCAGCAGACATTTTTGGAAGGACATTTTCATTGCTGGCAAGCGCAGATAAGGCAACAGCATTGGACGGAGGTGGGAGGGAGGAGGAAACCCCAGGCAACGAGTTGGTAACCAGCCTCCGGACACAACTGACCCCAGGGGACAGAGATTGAATGGGAGGCAAGTTTGTTGTCCAGGGCCCCCACAGACCTTAATCCAGCCCTGTATATAGGCCTATTTGGAATTACTGTACTCAGCCTATGTTAGATGGACCCTTCCCACGACATTTCCAACTCTCGTAGGGGCCCATTTACGATGAGATTTTTGTGGCTTTTTTCCCAATAACAACATTTATTGAGAAACATTTCCCAATATCCTGGGATCTGGATGATAGTTGACAGCCAATAGGTTGACACCATATGGTCGTTATTGACCAGATTGACATATGCGTTGGGTTGACACATGCAAAATATTGACACTGCAATGGTTGGCAAATTAAAAAATCGACATAAGATCTTTTAGATTTCTTTTATTTTTACTTTTTCATACACCTGGACTCCGACTAGAAACGGTAGAGTGCCTGAAGCATGGCGAGCGAAGCAGTACACAAATTTGGGGTCCATGTTATCAAATCTACAAATTGACACCAAAAAATACATAATTTTTTTTTTTTTTATGTTGATTTATATGCTTGTGTTGACCTTTCGTGTATGCGTTGACTTTGTGCCTGTAGACCTTTAGGGGTTGACCTTGACACTGCTGACCTGTTCATTTTCGATCTAAGCTTGGCCTATGCAGCTAACACCATTTGAAGATGGCATTAGCCTGTTAGCATAATTAGCCGGCAGGGGTTTCCTTTGGAACCCTCAACGGAATTGGCCACCATGCATGCACAGGAGTCCTCTTCCACTCCAAGCCCATCACAGGGATGGGCTTCTTTCTGAGCCTCGTACCTGCACTTGCTCCTTATTACATCCTGCCTAATATTGCACCCAGATCGCAATTCAAATGGGAATATTGATAAATGGGCCCTTGATAGAGCAAGCGCAAAAGAAGAAGCAGTTGACTGTGATCGGAAAGCCACCACCCAGACAGAAAGTAAAAATGTCCTATGCAAAATAGTGAATGCATGGCAAATCACTATGCATTCGCAGATCCATTTGCAAAGCCCGGAACATCGAAGAGTACCTTCCATCTCTGCAAATTGTAAGTCTGAGGCTTTCACTAATTTATAACTAGGATGGGATGGAAGTGGTCAGCGCCGATGTCAGAGACCCTCCCCAAAAATTCCTGTGCACACCTGTGTTTTTTTTTCTCAAAGACACCCATAAAACGCCATGTTTACGCCAATAAACGCTGGCTTCCTGTCAATCAAACTGTGACTGCTATGCGTTTAATTAGCGATAAATGCTGAATCAGTCATTCTATAGGAAAATTGGTGCACATCTTCTATAGACATGCACAGTACAGATTTATATAAATTCATTTTAATCACTAAAAAACAAAGACAAAATTACATTTAATTTGAGAAGTTTATTGAAAATGGGTAAATATGAAATAAGCACATCACAATCAATGTACCAAAAAGGATTTTGTTTGTTTTCTTCTGTTTAAACGTTGCAAAAATTCCTTCTCAACTTTAAAAGAGTTTTCTGGAAATCGTTATCTACACATTTCCAGTTGGTTATAAAAAAAAACAGTTCCTTTCAAAAAGATCGCTAAGTATTTTGTATAAAAGAGAGAAAGTTTCATTATAACAATGCATAAAAGTAGGATAAAGAACTTAAGTAGTCCTTGAGGTTTAAATATTGAATTAACAACAAGCGCTTACTAGAGTAAAATAATTTACAACATTCTTATTTAGTATATTGTAAATAATTTACATTCCGTTACATATTTACATTTATTTAAAACAATGCATATTTGCAAATTCAATTTATTTTGAAAAAAATCTTACAATATATTGTAGATACCACATTTACATTCACAACAAATTACATAAAAAAAAAACTACCACTTTATGTGTATTTACTACAAAGCTTTACAAACAAACAAAAAAGTTGAAAATGGAGAAAGAGGGCAAATAATCCTTCATTAAATTAAAATGGAAATAATTTTCACATTTTTAGTGTACATATACTTGTAAATTCATAACTCAATCTAAAGCATACTGGCGTAGTAGTTTCTTAACTCTCCAGCACTCCCATACTCCGTACCACATTAGCGATACCCCTTTCACGCAAAAATGCAAATTACCGGGTAAAACATTTCTACCCGGTAATCTTCCGTTCAACAATTTCTTGTGAGAACGGGTCAACCCGGATCAAAATTCTGGGTCTTTCAACCAAGATATTTACCAGGGTTGAAGACCTGGGAGTTTCGACCCGGGTTAACCCTTTCACACAGAAGAAATAACCCTATTAACCCTTTGAGTGCCGAGTGAATATTTTGTACATCTCTCACAGAGATGTTGGCACACAAATGGATAATTGGCAAATTACCCTGTAGAAATGCTTGACCTGGTAATTTGCTTTTCTGTGGGAAAGGGGGGTTAGGCTAGGACCTGCAAAACAACCCGGCACTCAAATGCTGAGTAAAAGCCAGAATTTAGGGAGTGCTTTGCCTGAAAGTGGTATTAGTAATACCCAATGCTGCAAATGTGAAGCCATCCAAAAAAGCTGCGAAGCCACCTAAAAATGAGGTTGTGCATATCATGGTGATATAAAAGTGAAATACAGTACATGGTAAGAAGTTTATACTATAGTGCTAACTTAGAGCCCTTGTATTAATATGTTTATGTTACAATGTCATTGTGAGCACAGAGAAGCAAGGATCAAAATTTGCAGCTTGGCAAAACCATGTTGGACTGCAGGGAAGAGTCGCATTGTGGTTAGTTGAAGCCACCCATTAGAGTTGGGAGGGGTGTGTTCTAGCACAACTGAATATTATTGTAAAAGAAAGCAGTATTTCTGTGCTGCATGCAAACTCAGCAAATATTCACCCTACATGCACACAAAAAAACCCATAGAAAAAGCATTTCAACCTAGTTTATCTAGGTGCAAAGATGAAATACCGGCAGTCAGGGTCCCAAAAGTCAGAAGACCGACAGTGGGTTCCCAATGGCTGCAATTTCGACAGATGGCAGTATTTTTCCTAACCCACCCCTCCCGCAGCCTACAACTAACCTCACATGCAGCCTATACCTGTCCTAGTGATTAACCCCAATCCCTATACTTACCTCTAGGATTTTTTTTTGGTGGCATACCAGTGCAAAGATACTCCTATTTTTTTTTTTTTTTGCTCCCAACTCCACCCCATGGTGCATATGGAAAAGTAGGGTAGAAATCAATTCTTGCATTTCCCCAACATGGTTATCACTTACAATCCCCTTCCTAAATCTTCCATTTGCAGTGGAAGAGGGGATCCACACTCAAAAAATGCCCTAGTTTGAAGGCTTTGGGTAGCAATAGCACTGATAAATGTTTTCACCCTTTAATGTACATCCGCTGACTGCTTGCTAATATTAATATTTTACATGGGCAGATTTTATAGCTGCTAAATAAATAACTGGATTATAGTATTATAGCACCAAAAAGTATACAGTGTTTACCTGTATTTCCAACGTCTACTGTATATATCAATTTAAGAATTATGAACTCATGTAAAACCACTAATGAATATTACTGATTACTAAAAGGTGTATAACTGAGCTACATGCACTTACATATTAATTTGTATATCTATTTGAAACACTCTATTCCATAAATTTGACACTTGCACTTGCTTAAAGACTTTATCGCAGGGCAAATTTGGTCTAAAAATGGGCAAAATCATGCAATCGTGCACTGCAGGTGGGGCAGATGTAACATGTGCAGAGAGAGTTAGATTTGGGTTAAAATTAAAATCTAAATTGCAGTGTAAGGATAAAGCAGCCAGTATTTACCCTGCACAGAAACAAAATAACTCACTCAAATCTAACTCTCTCTCTCTCTGCTCATGTTACATCTGACCCACCTGCAGTGCAGTATGGTTTTGCCCATTTTGAGAACTAATTTGTCCTGGGATCTGAATTAGTCCCACAGTACACAAGACCTGAGAATGCCCACCATGAAGCAAAGGAAGAGATTGGCTTACCCTAAACCTGTCATCTTCCAATCTCAGGGGTGAATTTATGAAGCTTGGAGAAGTGTTATCTATCCCCATAAAGAACGTTATGAGCAAGGTGATAATGGTTCAGCCAATCAGCTCTTACCTGTCAATTTACATATTGTAGCTGATTGGCTGAACCATTATCACCTTGCTCATAACGTTCTTTATGGGGATAGATAACACTTCTCCAAGCTTCATAAATTCACCCCATAGTAACAAGACCCACTGATTCTGCAAGTGGCTGGGACAGAATGCCTGATCTCCTTAATAAATGTAGGGTCTGCACATGTGCCGCTTGCCTAAAATTGAATAGTTTATTTGGGCTCACATTCCAGATAGGAACATTTAGTAACTTGACTCAAGTAGTATGACATCATCAGATATAACAAAGTAAAGTTGCGTAACTAAATGACTGACTCATGCCTATGTCTGGGAAGCACCTGTCTGACAGGGCAGTACCAGCATTTCATGTACTTTTCCCACTGACTTTAATACTCTGAAAACTATTTCTTTTAAACAAGCTTGTTAGAAAGAAGCCACTGTACAGGACTTCAACTCACGTACCAGCAGAATCCAGCCAGTCCTGTTCATTCAGGTTATATAAAAAAGAATGTAGGGGAAACTGTAGCCTACTAAAACATCTGGGTAAAAGAGAGGTATGGTTTGTACTTGGAAATCCTCATACCCCTTTCACATCGCACAAAATTACCGGGTTCATGCAGGTTTCTTGCCAGTTCGACCTTGTAATTGGTGCGATGTGAAAGGGGATACCGGTTACAGCTAACCGGTAGCAACACGTCAATACCAACCAGGTAAAAAGAAGGGTTCTTACCGGTTCTGTGCAGTGTGAATGGGTTAATCGGGTTGAGCGACCCGTTTCCCATTCACACTATGGAGGAGGCAGCGCTTGAAGCAGTGCCAGCTCTAAGCGTTGCCTCCTCCCCCACCCCCGATGACTCTACGCCACGCCCCCACATTCCGTCCTCGAACCGACCGATGCGATCTGAACAGACTGCATGTGCAGGGTCGCACCGGGACCGAACCATTTCAAAGTCCCGGTGCGACCCTGCATTTGCGGTCTGAAAGCAGTATGAGTTAGCATAATCTGAAAATGATAATAGGTAAAGCTGACACTGCTA
This sequence comes from Crinia signifera, assembly GCF_055691185.1. Lineage (NCBI taxonomy): Eukaryota > Metazoa > Chordata > Amphibia > Anura > Myobatrachidae > Crinia > Crinia signifera. The sequence continues at coordinate 22,524,999 of NC_139224.1, forward strand.
AAAGTTCATAGATACTTTACTCAGTAGAAGGACTACACACACACACTAGAAAAAAAGAGTATCTGTCAGAGTCTCATAATTATACCTGGTAGCTTTTTGTGCTGTTCTGTAAGTTTTACATTTTAGTATTATTAAAATTCTGTCCAAAATGTATAACTTATTTTACCATTTCCCAACTGTTGGACCCATGACATAAACAGCATTTGCTAAGTGACACACTGACTATTAAAATCGGATTTATTACAACAATGTAGATAATTAATGTAGCCTGAACACATATTTGATCCCGTCTAGTAAACATAAATGTTATTGATTAATCAGCTCAGCTCTAGTTATTGAATGGATGTTGAATTTCGAATCTTTCTCATAGAACAATCCAGTGTTATACCACTTCGGCTGAGCACTAAGCTGCTGGATATTTTGCATTGTGCTCCTCTACAAGACAAGGATATGCTAAATTTCACCCCAAAGGCTGATTTCTATGTGACTGATGGGAAGACATGGCTACTGTATTAGCATAGAACTTTTCAAGCAGAGCAAAGCAGCCTGTCGGGACGCCTGTAATTCAGACAGATCAGGGATAAAAGTGTCTCACCAATTAGAGCCAACTGGCTTCTTGCTAGCATTTGTCAAGACCATTCTATAAAGTGATAGGCTGAAGCTGATTGGTTGCAATGGGAAACTTCTCCACTTTCCCGGCCATTGTGAGGGAGGGCCTCTGACATCAGCAGCCGCCTACTTTTCTCCACGGCCTCTGCAGAGCTGAGTAAGTCTAGACTTGGCGTTACGAACAGGGGGGAATCCATTCAATGATGAGTGATTCTGAATGGATTTTCCCCCCTGTGTGCACAGCTGCAATCACATTCCCAGCCGTGCACGTGGGCAGGATTTCACTTGCGCAGGACAGCTTTTACTTGCTCGCTGGGCTCGGAAAACGCACAGCCCAGTGAGCAGATCTGAATTGGGCCCATAGTCACGTATGACAATAGTACATAACCGTACCTGGATGATATGAAGGCATTGGTTAAAGATACTGACAGATGCAAGAATGATAAATCAAAAAGCAGTTCTAGAGGATTAGGTGCAGACCGATACACGGAAGTATGTAAGGTCCCCTATATACCATCCAATAATGACAAATGTATAAAGCACATGTTCCTCTGACAGGGATGGTGGCCCCTCTCAGCTCTGGTCCCCATAGCAGCTACACCCCCTGCTCCTATGGTAGTTATGCCCTCGGTAGTGGACCCCTGACACAATGCACAGCATGACATTAGCCTGCTCTTAGAGCGGCCCATATACAATTATTCAACCCATTATACCCTATCAACATTCATGTTGGAAATGTCGCAATTGTAAGTTACGTTTTTTATTCCTACAGTTGTAGCTTTTTCCCCTAATAATACATCGTCAGCCGCACAATGACCCCGTTAACCTATATTAATCTTTTGGCACATAGATCATTTTACTTTAATAGCAGTTGAGGCGACCTCTTATAACCGGTCCACACAACCAATGCCAGATCCATTTCAAAGAAAACAGTGTTATGCAAATCTAAAGACATGTCTAGGTCACCAATGTATGAAGATGTAAACACAGATAAGTAACTATTTACATAATGCTTGGCACATATTGCAGGTGATCTAATCTACAAATGGCCATGTATAACAACAGCAGAGGCATTTCCTTATCACGGCATACATCACACTCATAGAGGATCCCCAGTAAGACCTATATATGTATGATGTCATAGGACACCAGCTGCATACCTAATAGGGAATAATTCCACGAAACCAGTAATTGGCATGACAGCTCAGTCAGTGGGTTCTTCAGCAGGCAGATTTCCCAATGTATCCTCAGTGGATTACTGGTTCCTGGACACACAGGTGATAGGAGTACTGTTATATAGGCATAGACCTTCCAGCACACAACACTGCACCCAGACTATGAGATATATATATATATATATATATAAATAAATATATATATATATATATATATATATATATATATATATATATATATATATATATATATATATATATATATATATATATATTGCATGACAGATCCTGGTGCAGTGTGTCACTATCTCACCCAAACCACATCTTTGGCTGAGATTGGTTATAATGAAACATGATTTCTTTGCATATTCCAAATACACAGGTGTAGATAGAGAGAGGTTACAATGGATTCATCTTATGTATCAATGTATGGCTCTCTCTGTGTCTGTGGGTTCCTGCAAGGCAAATGAGCCTTCAAGCAGAGCCTGACTTCTTTGTTCAGCATGAAGCAGACAATGGGGTTCACCCCAGCCTGGGCAAACGTCAGCCAGACTGCCACAGTCAGGTAGCCCTGTGGCAAGGGGGCAGACCGCAGGAAGACCCTCATGTAGCAGGCCACCAGGTAAGGGGCCCAGAGGAGGAGGAAGAGGAAGGTGATGACATAGAACATCTTGCACAGCCTCTTCTCTTGCTTGAACTCCTCCAGCACCAGCAGCCTCTTGATCTGGTTCTGAGTGGTCTGCCTCATGCCCACCAGGGTGGGTGGCGTGGGGCCCCTCCCGAACCCTGCAATCCAGTTGGCAGCGGCCTGCCCTGCGGCCCCCGGCCCGTGGAAGCTCCAGTTCTGGCTGATGGCTGGGGTTAGCTGGGCTGGCTTCATTTTCCGGTGGTCATAGATGAAGAACAGCAGCTTCATGTAGATGAAATGAGTGGCACCCACAATGAAGGCCAGCATGAGCAGGAAGCCCAGGCTGTCATTGGCTTTGACATAGCGGTGCTCAAAGGTGCACTGGTCCTCCTCCCTGATGAACTTGTAGGTGCCCACCTCGAAGACTGGGGGCAAGGCCATGGCCATGGAGAGGATCCAGGCCATGGCAATGACCATGGCACATGCCCAGCCTGTCATCCTCTTGCAGTAGAAGCGGTGGTGGGCTATGGCCATGTACCTGGTCAGGCTGATGGACAGCAGCATGAAGGCGGTGTGGAAGCAGAGCAGGACCGAGCCAAAGGCCATGATCCTGCAGCTCCTCTTGCTGTGCAGCCACTGAGAGCCGCTGCTGATGGACCTCAGCACCAGGGGGAAACAAAGCAGGCAGCGGATGGTATCGCCCAGGCACAGGTCCAGCATCAGGTAATATGGGGCTCTGTGCAGGCTCCGGTCCCGCAGGGTGAGCAGGGCAAACAGCAGATTGCCAAGCAGGCTCACGCAGGCGATGATGCCCAGGGATGCCAGCTTGCCCACCGTGCCAGGGCTGACGTCGGTGGGCAGGATGGATGCATTGCTCTTCTCCAGCTCCTGACCAGCCATGGAGACAGCTGCAGCCGTCAGGATCCCTTCCAAGTCATGTGCAGATAAGGAATACTATCATCATCATCCTCACCAGCAGCAGTTGCAGCAGCCCAGGCACCGGGGTAATAATGCACTGTGCTACATGCACACACAGCCCACGTCTGATTGCAGCAGCAGGGCCATCATCTGTCCAATGGTGCCAATCCCCGGGAGCCGGGCATGCACGGAGGCAGCAGGTACACTGATGTCATCTCCCTGCGATCGCTGCTCGTCTCATGCATCAATGGATGATAGATGTTCTCCTTCTCTGCCCTTCCCTGCAGACGTGCTGCTGCCGACAGACTGCTGCTGTGAGGACGCCTGCTATAGGGAGTGCACGGGAGACAATGCAGGGATCAGGCTGGGTAGGCTGGGCGGTGTACTCCACTGATTCCCAGTGATCAGCAGGGTAATGTATGAGCAGCAGTCTGCGGGTGTTATATAGGTGGGCTGGAGTCAGATGTCCTATCTATCTATCTATCTATCTATCTATCTATCTATCTATCTATCTATCTATCTATCTACCTCCCCACCTATATCTATCTATCTATCTATCTATCTATCTATCTCCCCACCTATATCTATCTATCTATCTATCTATCTATCTATCTATCTATCTATCTATCTATCTATCTATTTATCTATATCTATCTATCTATCTATCTACCTTCCCACCTATATCTATCTATCTATCTATATATCTATCTATCTATCTATCTACCTCCCCACCTATATCTATCTATCTATCTATCTATCTATCTATCTATATCTATCTATCTATCTATCTACCTCCCCACCTATATCTATAATCTATCTATCTATCTATCTATCTATCTATCTATCTATCTATATCTATCTATCTATCTATCTATCTCTCCACCTATCCAAATCTATCTATCTCTCCACCTATCCATATCTATCTATCTCTCCATCTATCCATATCTATCTATCTATCTATCTATCTATCTAATCTATCTATCTGTCTATCTATCTATCTATCTCTCTATCTACATCCCCACCTACATCTATCTATCTATCTACATCCCTACCTACATCTATCTATCTATCTATCTATCTATCTATCTATCTATCTGTCTGTCTGTCTGTCTGTCTGTCTATATATCTATCTCTCCACCAATCCATCTCTCTCTCTCTCTCTATCTCCCGACCTATAAAAATCTATCTATCTCTCCACCTATCCATCTCTCTCTATATATATATATCCCGACTTACCTATCCAAATCTATCTATCTCTCCACGTATCTATAATCTATCTATCTCTCCACCTATCCATATCTATCTAGCCGGGTGCCGGACGGGATTCCGACAGTCATTACTCCGACGTCGGAATCCACACTGCTCCCTCGTGGGGGTCCACGACCCCCATAGAGGGAGAATAAAATAGGTGGCGAGCGCAGCTCACCACCGTGCTCGCAGCGAGCCCGCAAGGGGCTTCATTGCGCTCCCCACACTGTGCAGTCGGGATTCAGACGTCTGACTGTCGGAATCCTGACCTTTGGGTATTTATACCACACCCATCTAGCCACCTATCCATATCTATCTATCTATCTATCTTTCTATTTATCTATCTATCTCTCCATCTATCCATATCTATATATCTCTCCATCTATCTATCCATATCTATTTATCTATCTATCTATCTATCTATCTCTCCATCTATCTATCCATATCTCTCTTTCTCTCTCTCTCTCTATATATATATATATACATACACCCACCTATCCAAATCTATCTATCCACCTTTCCGTATTATCTATCTACCTCCTGTCAGGCGGCGACTTGGCCGCCGCCGCCTCCGGGCTGCCTCCCCAAGCTCCGGCGGCGGTGATATTACCGGGGTCTCGGGGGCAGAGGCATCATGTGGCCATGTTCTTCTGCCTGTCGGCCAGAGGTCTACATCGGCTGGCTGGTCCTGACCTGCACTACATCCTCCGATTCGTCCACACACAGTCTGTGCTGCTGCCGCCGCCATGGTAGTCGGACCACAGCAGGCTGTCACCTTGCACTAGGCTGCTGCTGCCAGGTTGCACTGGTGAGCAGCAGCCGTGCAGGGAGAGATCAGGTTAGGCCGGGTGGGGAGTGTTGTTCGATTAGCGTGCCAGGCAGTGGCGGCGGCAGCAGCAGGAGGACATGCCGGGCTACTGTCTGTCTCTTCTCCACACTTGAGAAGTTGTGCTGTGCCTCTGTCTGTGCTAACTGCTGGTCCCTGAACACAGTGTCTGCCCTCTCCCTGTCAGGAGGCCAATCCCGGGATTTACCTTCTTTCAATCCCAGGATTGAAAAAAATGGCCTGGGATTGGCCTCCCTAGTTGTAGCCCTAGCAGCACTCTGTCATTTGGCAGTCTGTCTCCGTGTGTTCCTGATCCTGCTTTGGAGTCAATACCAGCTTCTGGTGTCCAGCCTCAGTGTTCCCCTGTCCATGTCTGCTCATCATCTCTCAGATAAGTCAGGGGTCATACCATTTATTTCTTTGCTATATTTAACACCCTCTGCATTGTTGCAGTTACCAGCACAGGAGGGTTTCCCCTGGTTTAGGACCAGTCTGTCCCTGTGCTGGTATTCAGTTGTTTTTTTGTATTGTTGTGCATTGTTGCACATCTCAGTTCTTGGGTTGTGTACTCCCAGATTACATCTGTGCATTGTTGCACACGTAGGGCCTGTATAATCTCCCTACCTTGCAACCCCTTCAAACTCCTGTGAGCAGCCTTATCCTACGTAAGTCCTGGCGGCACCGGCTTGTGGCCGGACCAAATTTGGCCCCACAAACTTGCTGTTGTAGGTGAAGCCTTGGCCTGCAGGAGGCCAACAGAACCTTTGAGCGGTTGCAACTGGGTCCACACACTGAGTCTCTCCTAACATCTCCCCACCTATCCATATCTAACTCCCCCCCTCCCCCCCCCCCCCAACCTGTCCTTATCAATCTTTCTAGCTATCTACAGAAGGCAGTGGCTGCAGGAGCTTTGCATTCCAGATATTGGTAAATTCAGCAGCATTGTATCCCTTATAGAAACCTACGGGAATACAGCTGCGAGGACAGGAGGGGTAACAGCAGATATCGGAGAATAAGCCGCATATATTAAATGATAAATGGGCCCCTCGCTTTTTCTCTCTTTTTCTGTTGTTCTCTCTCCCACCCCCCTTTCTCTTTGTGTCTCTCTCTCCCTCTCTGTGTCTGTGTATCTCTCCCCCCTCTCTCTCTGTCTCTCTCTTTCTCTTCTCTCTCCCTCTCTGTGTCTGTGTGTCTCTCTGTCTCTCTCTCTCTCTGTTTGTGTTGCTCTCTCCTCCCTCTCTCTCTCTCTGGGTCTCTCCCTCTTCTCTCTCCCTCTCTCTCTCCCTCTCTCTCTCCATATAGTTATGTATCTATCCCACCTGTTGGGGTGTAAGCAGTTAAATTACCAGCACTGGAATCCCAAATCTCTTGATGTGTCCTCATCCATCTTCTCCATATATGCCACGAAGCAGGAGATGTTGTGTGTCAAGTCCGGAGCAACCTGTTAGCCCACTCACGCCATACACGCCACTGTATTCTAGGAAAACACGAGTGACCGGCTGAAACCCAAGAATGCGCTAATATTGGACGACTGACGTATATCTTTTGGTCATTTGGAAAATCAATGTGTACGCATTGTGGGCCTAATTCAGACCTGATCGCAGGACAAATTTGTTCACAAAACGCTGGAAAGCAGACAGTGGTCGCTCAGACAACCTGATGCAATCCGCTTGATCTATTCCTGAAATTTGAACCACCTACAGTGAAATATGCAGGTACACAGCAGCCACTTCCGGCAAGGGTTCCGGGGGAATTGCCCATCCGGTAATGCGTTGTGTAGCCCATAGGCTAAAATGTGCAAACAACATTATCAGCTGCAGGGCCAATATCCAGCTTACTTAGCATTCAGGACATGAAAAACCAGGCAGCATCACATCCCCCAGATGTCATGACATCATGCGGAAGTCAGTGCAATGCTCCTCTGGGAACGTTTTGGTTGGCCAGGATATCTTTATGGGGCCCATTTGGAGCGGCTGGGCCCTAGCTAGGCCCTAGTTTGCCTTGTGGAAAATCCATACAGGTACACGTGGCACAATGGAGGTCATTCTGGTTGGCTTGCTAAGCAGTGGTAGTTTGCTGCTTAGTGAGCCTTGTAACGCCGCCCGCCGGGCAAGCAAATGTCCGCCCCCTGCCTTGCGAATATCCCTGCTGCACTGCGTATGGATATTTTGCATAAAAATTATTATTATTATCTTGCCGTAAAGCCATTATCAAGGGGCCGCAGGCACATCTGGATGATTCATTGTGCGGGATGCGGTCATTTGGTCTACAGCATGATGGTCAACAGTCATTAGGTCGACACCATTAGGTCGACATGGGAAAAGGTGGACATGGGTCTAGGTCAACATGAGAAAAGGTGGACATGGGTCTAGGTCGACATGGTTCTAGGTGGACATGGTTCTAGGTTGAAAGGTCATTAGTTCGACAGGGTCTAGGTCGACATGGGGTTTTTCCCTGTTTTTTTGAGCTGACATGTGCCGACAGGCGGTATTTCATGCCCTACCATCCACTAGGGCATGGTGGGAGAATAAAATAGTGTGCTGAGCATAGCGAGGCCCCGTGCCCGACGCATTGTGAGCGATGCAAGGGGATGCGGTGCACTTTAAACGGTGTCCATGTCGCCTGTGTTGACATTCAGGTCAAAACACAGTTAAAAGCCCCATGTCGATCTTTTGACTGTCGGCCTAGACATTGTCTAACTAATGTCCTGTCGAACTAATGACCTGTCAAAATAATGACATTTTGATCTATAACCATGTGGACCTGTTCCCATGTCGACCTTTTCCCATGTCGACCCAATGGTGTCGACCATCATGCTGTAGACCAAATGATCCCAACCCCAATTATGCAACCTAGGCTCTTGCCTAGGGCACAGTAAGCACTGGGCCAATAAGATAACCCATTTTATGTCTCTTGTTAATAGAGGGTGGAAGCTGTTTTCCAAGCCAATAGTATCCCTTTTCCACTTCTGCTAAAAACTTGGGTTATGGCTGTGATAACCCGAGAGCGGCTCAATGGAAAAGGGTCTTATTCAGGTTCTAACTACTAACATCAGAGGAGAGGAGTTTCCCATTGAGCTGTGAGGGAGAGCGTCATATTACCGATGAAAGAAACATTACATTTTTATTTGAATTAATGCATGATCAGAAAGTGAACTTAATAACATTGAAATCATAGAAAGCCATGAAAGCACGAGGAGAACATGCAAACGTCACTTTGTTAGAGCCTTGGTGGGTATTGAAGCCAAGACCTCAGTTCTGTGAGGCAGCCATGATAAACATTGCCTGTCTCAGTGATAACCATGGTTCATTTAAAAGCAAAATAATACTGAGGATATGTTAAGAAAGCAATAAACTTACAAGAACAGGAAAGAGTTACCAATGAGGGTGTGTGTATGTGTGTGAGTGTGTGTATGTGTGTGAGTGTGTGTATGTGTGTAAGTCCCCCTATACGTGTTATAAAATGCTCTGAAGCCAAATTTCCCACCTTGGTTTAGTATTACACAGCGATAAATCTCCAGTGTGTACCAGCGATATATCTGTGAACAGCATTAGTCCGATCTGACAGAGTGAATCTGCAGCAGTTTCAATATGTAGGGTTCGACCCGATGTGCTCGGGACGACGCATCGGGTCAGAGAGGATGTCAAATATATACGATGTGGGTCGATTTCTTGGCGTGATCCGTCGGGATCCGGTGAAATTTCCAGGCTCAGCTGCGCTGCCGCAGCGGGCTGTCCCGGAAAATTTCCGGGCATACCACGTTTTGCATTAGGTGCCCGCCAGTGGTGCTCCACTGGAGCACCACTGACGCACTACCTTTAGGGGTCCCCCCGTCACCCCCCCTCCGTCCTGTCGCCCCCACCCCCTCCACTCCGGCGATCGTACACCGCCGGAGCTCCCCTGCCGCCAATCACTATTTGTATCAGTGACGTAGGCGGCAGGCTTGGGGATGGCCGGCGCGGTTTGGGAGTGTTCAGGCACCCGAGTCCTCCCGAGCCGACACGAAACATCCCCGAGCCTGCCGCCTGTGTCATGACTGACAGGCGGCAGGGGAGCTAGCGGCAGCAGGGGAGCTAGCTCCGGCGTACTAACGCCGGAGCAGAGGTGGGGGGGGGGGGGGGGGTGGGGGTGGCGGCTTCCCACTATCTGTGGTGGGTTTTGCTGGGGCAGGACAAACCTGCCCCAGTAGGTTTTTCCTGCCCCAGCAAAACCCACCACTCAAGAGGTTAATATCAGGCAGAATCACATCAGGTCTTGGGGCCACTGCCATTCTGAGATGGCACTAGCCATTGTAGCCTATATGAGATACGGGTTTTCCTCATCTTTGCGGCCACAGCTTACGCCAGTTACGTTAGCCGCTTTCATAATGGCACCATTGTCCCCTCGTGGGCTTGCTTTGCTCTCCACGCTTCACGCTCAGTGTTTCGCTCTGCTCCGCTTGCCACAACTTTACTATAGGGTAATAGATGGTGGTGTGGACACAGGAGGGTGGAGTGGACCCAGGGTGGTGCAGGTAATGCTACGTAAGTTCCATAGCGTAAGACGTGGAAGTACCTGAGCTACTAATACCCCTTTTACACCGCCGAAAAATCCGGGTCAGCGGCGGGTCAGACCCGGATCCGCGGCGGTGTAAATGGGGGGTATCCGTTTCCATTTACACGGGTCCTCTACCCAGGTCCTGACCTGGGTAGAACACGGATAGGACCCGTGTAAATGTCGGTGTAAATGGTCCCGCTGCGGGTGCAGGCACCCGCAGCGGGTCCACAGCGTGCAGCGCTGGGGAAGATGTTCCCAGCTGCTGCGGGAGGAGGGGGGTCCCTGCGGCTGCTGAGGAGAGGGGGGTACCTGTCAGCCTGCTGTGCTGGGGGTACGGGGGTGCTGGGGGTACCTGTCCTGCCTGCGGTCGGATCTCAGCGGAGAAGATGATGTGCGCCGCTGCTGTATCACCCCCCCCCCCCCGCATCCGGCAGCCGGTCCCTGCGGCGTATGGAGTGTCAGTATCGGCGGTCCCTCCAGCGCATAGGAACTAGTACTAGTTCCCATGCGCCAGAGGGACCCCCGCCACTGACACTCCATACGCCGCACGCCGCAGGGACCGTCTGCCGGGGAGGGGGGGGGGTGGTACAGCAACGGCGCACATCATCTTCTCCGCTGAGATCCGACCGCAGACAGGACAGGTACCTTCAGCACCCCTTGCACCCCCCAGCACCCCGGTACCCCCAGGTACACCAAGCACAGCAGGCAGGACAGGTACCCTCCGGCACCCCCAGCACCTTAAAAAAAAAAAAAAAAAAAACACTTAACCTGGGTCAGCCCTGATATATATATATATATATATATTTTTCTATAAATATATATATAAAATATTATTTAAGGCAGGGCTGACCCAGGTTCAGTGTAAATGGTGCAGACCCAGGTCCGACCCAGGTCAAAGTGCTGTGTAAATGGGGTATAAAGCAGGGTCAGACCCTGGATACTCCAGCATTCAAAGACCAGGGTCCGACCAGGGTTTTTGGTGTAAAAGGGGTATTACAGAACTACACCAACTGCAAATGCACAAAGCAGATTGTAGGTACGGGTTCCATTCTGACATGTCGTAGGGACATACTTCCCGCTAATGGGATCGGATTGCATATTGTGATCCTATGGTAAATGGGTCCCATAGTATGGTAACCCTATGCATGTGGGCCAGCATGTGCCTCACCTTATTAATAACTAGAAGCAGCTGCGACTAAAGGTTGATTTATCTCCCTATGAGAGCAGGACCAGTCCCAGTGTGCAGCAATGACATCTGGATAAAAGGATAAAATAAAGACCCTGGTGGCGTCATGATTCACGAAATGACCTAGTAGAACTCAGAGAATGACGTCAGCCAATGAGTGACGTCACGGGGTCTCCTGTTGCTATAGCAGCAGGAGCCGTGCGCCGCCGCGTCAGGTGAGTGAGTCAGCAGCGGTGATGACGACACTAGCGGGGGCGGAGCTCAGGCAGCGCGTCCACAGGAAGATGGCGCTCCCCGCAGGTCCGGACCGGCGGCTCAAGCCCAGCAACGACGAACAGCTACAGCTCAACCACCAGACCGAGCTGGAAAGCCTGGAGCTGCCGCCGGAGCCGGACACGGACGGCATTCCCCTGAATTCGCCCTGGACCTTCTGGCTTGACAGGTATCGGTAGAGGACGCCGAGTATAGCGGGCGGAGGGTATCCGGGGACACCGGGAGGAAGCGGCTGCGGGCTGGGGCTCCTGTCTGGACGGCTTCCAGCCGCCGCCCGCTGTATGGGGTGCCCTTACCTAAAGCCCTAAACCCTGCAGCCCTGTCTCCTCCTAATAATAGCCTCGTCCCCCTTCCCCCCGGGGTCTGTCACCCAGGAGCGCCCCCACTGGTGCTACTGGCCTGTTACAAGCTCTGCAGTGGGGGTAATGGTCTAGAAGCCCACCCCTGATTCTGTTACACGTTCTCTCTATTTAGGGTATTTCTCATGGACCCCCCTCTCTATGTGCAGTCTAGCTGCGATTATTACCCGTGGAACCCCCCTCCCCCCTCCCCCCCAAGTGTATATTGCATCTAGCTGCAATTACTGCCCCTGGAACCCCCCTCCCCCAAGTATATATTGTATCTAGCTGCAATTACTGCCCCTGGAACCCCCCTCCCCCAAGTATATATTGTATCTAGCTGCAATTACTGCCCCTGGAACCCCCCTCCCCCAAGTATATATTGTATCTAGCTGCAATTACTGCCCCTGGAACCCCCCTCCCCCAAGTATATATTGTATCTAGCTGTGATTATTGCCCCTGGAACCCCCTTCCCCCCCAAGTGTATATTGTATCTAGCTGCGACTATTGCCCCTGAAGCATATATTGTATCTAGCTGCAATTATTGTTCCTGGAAACCCCCCCCCCCCAAGTGTATATTGTATCTAGTTGCGATTATTGTTTCTGGAACCCTCCCCCCCCCCCCCCCCCCCCCCCAGTGTATATTGTATCCAGCTGCAATTACTGCCCCTGGAACCCCCCTCCCCCAAGTATATATTGTATCTAGCTGTGATTATTGCCCCTGGAACCCCCTTCCCCCCCCCCAAGTGTATATTGTATCTAGCTGTGACTATTGCCCCTGAAGCATATATTGTATCTAGCTGCAATTATTGTTCCTGGAACCCCCCCCAAGTGTATATTTTATCCAGCTGCAATTACTGCCCCTGGAACCCCCCTCCCCCAAGTATATATTGTATCTAGCTGCAATTACTACCCCTGGAACCCCCTTCCCCCAAGTATATATAATTACTGCCCCTGGAACCCCCCTCCCCAAGTATATATTGTATCTAGCTGCAATTATTGGCCCTGGAACCCCCTTCCCCTAAGTATATATTGTCTTCAGCTGTGATTATTGCCCCTGGAACCCCCTCCCCCAAGTGTATATTTTATCTAGCTGCGACTATTGCCCCTGAAGCATATATTGTATCTAGCTGCGATTATTGTTCCTGGAAACACCCCCCCCCCCCCCCCCCCCTCCCCAAGTATATATTGTATCTAGGTGCAATTATTGCCCCTGGAACCTTTGTAATCCGCTCACAACGCGCATTCTCTAATTGCAGTACAGGAAGGTAAGGTGGTGCCTTCACCTGCTATAGACTGCCGGAGGAAATGTATCAAACCATAGAGAGATAAAGTATAGGGCCACCAGTGAAACTCGTATTGGCCTATGGCAGACACATTTGACCTATGATTATTCACTGTAGTTCCAGGGAATACAGCATGCTTTCTGATCCCTGGCCGAGACTTCAGCAGGATGAGGTTGGCAGGTTGACGTAATTAAGGTTGACCTGATTTATTTATTTTTATAACTTTTTCACACTGTACCATCCAATTGTGTGCCAAGCGTAGTGAGGCACCATGCCCAAAGCACGGCAAGCGAAGTAAGGGGATGGACACCTTTTCGCAAGTCAATGTATTGCTTGTGTCGACATTTTGACCATGTCGGCTGAAGGTCCATACACACTAGTCGATTTTGAGCTGAAAGCAACTCTGTTTCGCAGTTTGAGCTGCTTTAGGCTCAAAAGCCACCCAAAATGCAAGAATGCCCAGTGTGTACACACCTTCAGCTATGTCGACCATGATTGTGTTGACCATATGACCCATCCACTTTAGCAAGGGTAGACTCTAATGGAGAAGATCAAAGTTTTCTCGGTAACACAAGCTGAATGACTTGTCTAACATTCATTTATAAAGCTGCTGAGTCTCTGAGGGGAGTGGAGCCAGTGGAGGGACTGACATGGGTAGAGTGGAGCATACTGTGGGCAGCATGGCTAATGCGGCTTACACATGGGGATTTTATAAGCCATCTGACTTAATTTGACTAGGAAATGCCTCTACATCGCTCTGTGTATATGGGCCATAGTGATAGCGATGCGTTGCCCCAGGTCTCGCTATTACCTAGCGATTAATATTGAAGCATGCTGGATAAATCTGGTTACATCGCTGGTCAGAGCCAGTGTTCTCACCGGAGAACAATGTCCCTGACAGATCGCTCAGCAAAATCTCTACGTGTGTAGGACCCTGTAGTATAGGTGAAGAGAGGCACGGTAAGGAATTCAGAAGGCCATAGAGGAGTTATCTGCAAGATGAGACTGTATAAAAAAGCATTTTTACAGGCTTCCTGGGTGAGAGGGCCTGGTCTTCAAGTTATTGGAGGTAGAAGCATCCCTTTAGGAAGAGGGACTGCGTGTCGGGCTGGGGGGGAAGAGTGAAGGAGCATACCCAGACAAGGGTCTTGAGGAACTGAGAACCTCAGGGTCAGAAACTGGAGATGTTTGAAATGGGGGTGGCGATCATCCAATCATAGTCTGGTTCGGCCTCAGCTCATGACGGACATAGACTACAACGCATCGTGAATACAGCAGAGAAAATCATAGGCACAAATCTCCCTGCATTTGAGAACATCTATCATGTCGCAGTCCTGAAACGAGCTGGTAGGATCATCGAGGACAAGTCCCACACTGCACATGACCTGTTCCGGAGGCTACCGTCTGGCAGACCGTTCAGCTTAAGGACTACTAGATACAGAAACTGTTTTTTCCCCCAAGCGGCCATCCTAGTCAATTCCTCACTAGCGTAGCCCTCACACATCCCCAACCAAACATTAACTAATCTGTCACAGCGAGCGGTAGTTATCAGAAACAAATTCCTGTGTATTATGCATCTTGTATTGATACACCTGGCAATAACCTGATTCTGAAAGTGGACCCATTGTCTTGATTTCAGGGTGAATACTTTTCCTATACAGCAGCTCACTGCCCCTGACTGCTTGTTGGCCTGATTACCTCCGCTGCAATTATTTCTCAGTCATCTTGAAATTACAGCCTTTGCTCTCTATTCCTGGCCTTATTTTACAGTGAGCACGTCCTGGTGTCTGCCCTCTTTAGTATACGGAGCCTTGTTTACGCAATGTTTATGCCCAGTTATTAAATCTGGGAGGTTGGTATAAAGTGACTTTAGTAGGCTGAAGGACTGTCACCGCTGACGTGACATTGTTGCTTTATGTCCTGTGGAGAGGACGGCTAATTGCATGCAATTATTTATATACACATTCCGTAGATGATGTATTGTACCTGGCATTAGGCAGGTACAATACATCAGCTGTAATGAAGCTAGATTTCTATATACATGTGCGTTAATATATTTTTTATCAAACAATTGATTTGTTTCCATGCAGATCTCTCCCAGGAACAACTGCAGCAGAATGTGAATCCAACCTGAAGAAGATTTACACCGTTCAAACGATACAGGTACAATTGCTTGTTACAAAACCCACCATCAAACAGATTTTAGATCAGCACCACAATCTAGGTGCATCTGGCTATACAAGCGGCATTTTTTTTGGTAAAACCATTAAATCCCCCCCCCTTAATGTATACCTGTATCCGGGTGATAGATCTACACGGTCAAAAGGTCGATATGATTTTTTTTTTTTTTTAGCTGTCTGGATTTCTGTATGTGGGATAATAAATGACCAAGCAAAATAGATCAAATACCCTGTGTATGATCAAAGCAATCCATAAAACATGGCCTGCTGGTGGCTATTTGAGGATTGCTGAGTTTTGTATCTACAGTGCATATGCGCTACAGTGAAACCTAGCCGAGATTCCTGAATTTATTTTCCTTGTAATTAGGCTTGGGCCCTCATTCTGGTTTACTTGGTAGGCTGCGAAGTTTGCAGCTTACAGGGTCCAAGAGAGACTGCCCCCACGAATACACGTCCCCACGCCAGCGTATCCCCTCGCAACCATGCAAAGGGATGGGTTTTAAAAATGCATCCCCTCAAAAAGGGGAGGAGCAGGAAAAATCATTTGATGGTCGCAACCGTCGAATATTTTTCCTAGGCTCGCAAAAATAAGTCAGTGGAGACTGACCTATATTTGCGGGCTCTTGGACAAAAACAGGTGTCCCACCCGCGTTTCCATGGGGTCGACCATGAAACGCTGGGTGTTCCCATGCCCCATTGCCACTCCCATCCTCCCTGTCCCCCCCCCCCCCCCCCGCCCCGTGTGAGCGCCGCGCAGATTGGGCAGGTCGGCGAGGGCGCCTGCATGGAAGCCCTGCCGGTGCTTCCGTGCCCATGTTCATATGAGAATATGCGCAGATGCTTACCATCGGTCCCCCGTGTGAACACGTGGGGGGATCAATGGAATTCGAATGACCCCGCTTGGTCCAATCTCTGGTGGTATTCTGTCCATGACCGAAAAGGGCAGTAGCATATTCAGGAAACTTAGAACAGAAGAGACTAGTGCAGATGTATTAAACCTGGCAAAGTTATGTAGTGACAGGTGATAAAGGGACCAGCCAATCATCTCTGTTCGAAAAATGACAGGAGATGATTGGCTGGTGTGTTATCACCTTCCACTTTACCAGGCTTAATACACAAAATATATTTGTTGCGGCTTAAGAGGATGACAGTAGTGGTATAGGTCAGTCTAACAAGAACACAAAGTGGTTGTAAACTGAAAATATAAAGAGTCAAAGCTAAGTCTCCACACTGATGAGCGTTTACACATTTTCTAAAGCCTTGTAAAACGAATAACACTATAGTAAGGCACATTATCAAACCAAACCACATCAATCAATAATAATTAACACTGCTTACCTGGGGCCAAAGGTTGGCGATCGAGTCACAGGAACACTTCAGGGGCACAAGGGAAAAGGTTTGGACAGATAAATCAACAGCACTAGGGATAGATGTTGTGTGCAGTGGCCACTACGGTGAAGGGGTGCCGCTCTCCAGAAGCAAAAAGAGAGAGAGAGCGGTACTTCTTAAGGCAGGCATGTCCAAAGTCAGGCCCGGGGGCCAATTGCGGCCCGTTCTGTCATTTCAAGTGGCCCGCAACCTCCAGCGGGCAGAGAATCCGATGTGGGAAGCACAGGACACTAAAGGTGGGGCCCCGGCGTGCCTTTACCTTGCTGTCTGCTGCAGTGAGGAGGTGCTGGCCGCCACAGTCAGATGTGTTTGGTGTCCTACCCCTGCTGCTGCAATCGTATATTACCCTACTTCACAATCACAGTGACAGCAGTGTTTGGGGAGGGGTGCAGCAAGGGGGAAGCTTGCTCCCGTAACATGCAGAGAGGAGGAGGGCGGCAGCGGGAGCCCAAGCATCTTCTGTCCTTGCAGTGTCTGCTTTGCCTCTCCGTCCTCTGGCTGGGAAACATACAGAGAAGGGAGGGGGCAGAGTGGGGGACATACAGTGATGGCCATTCAGAGAAGGGGGAGCAGGGGCAGGCTGGGGGACATACAGTGAATGGGGGCAGAGTTGGGTACATAGTGAATGGGAGTCATACAGTGGAGGGTCAGGCTTGGGGACATACAATGAATGGAGGCACTGATGGACATTTAGAGAAGAGGACAGGCTGAGGGACAGAGTGAATGGGTGCAGATTGGGGGACATACAGTGAAGGAGGGTCAGGCTTGGGGACGTACAATGAATGGAGGCACTGATGGACATTAAGAGAAGAGGACAGGCTGAGGGACAGAGTGAATGGGTGCAGATTGGGGGACATACAGTGAAGGAGGGTCAGGCTTGGGGACATACAATGAATGGAGGCACTGATGGACATTAAGAGAAGAGGACAGGCTGAGGGACAGAGTGAATGGGTGCAGATTGGGGGACATACAGTGAAGGAGGGGGAGGCTGGGGGACATACAGTGAATGGGGGCAGGCTGGGGGAAATACAGTGAAGGGGCAGGCTGGGAGACAGAGTGAATGGGGGCAGAGTGGGGGACCATTCTGATGTGATTAATGATTCAAAGAATGTCATGCTGAATGGTCGGCCCACACATATTTACACTTCACCAAATCTGGCCCTCGTCGCAAAAAGTTTGGACACCCCCTCTCTGTGTGAGTAAATTTCACCTCCAGCAATACTATGCTTAAACTCCAATTGGAGGACTGAATACATCTGTGTCAGGGAATCACTCGCAAGTGCCCACTGGCTAACAGTTACCCGTGGGCGGTATAATAGTATTTTATCAATCCTAGGCTTTTATTGTTTCGTTTTTTATTATCCACTTCTTTTTTTATATTTATTTGTTTGTTTGATATCTGCATGCATGCAATTATTATTAATGTTGTCTGACAATTAGTAATTGATTTGTAATAAATACTATTTTTATGAATTGTTTCTCATGCATACACTGAGCGCCTGGCGGTACCGCTCTAGCACAAGGGAAAAGGGAGTGACAAGTATGGGGGGAGAGGAGGAGGGTGAAGAGGGGGGCTAGGAGATTACTATGGGGATGTGATCAGCCAATAACTGGTAAGATTGCTCCTTGTGTTATTGGAAGCAGTATTTTGGAACAGGTTCTATTTAAAATATCTTGAAAGATTTTAAGACTACTCCAAAATGGGATCACCAAATGTTCCATCAAAAAATAATAATGATGATTATAACCTGTATTATTGCATTCCCCAACTGACTTCTGGTTGCTGCTGCTCTCTTACAGCGTTTCTGGAGTGTATATAACAATATCCCGCCTGTGAACAATCTACCTCTAAGATGTAGCTACCACTTAATGAGGGGGGAGAGGAAACCATTGTGGTAAGTTCTACATCTGTGGAGTCCTTGCTATCACTGAAAGAATGAATAATGTAGAATTGCAGTTACTGGGTAGAGGAGATTAAAGTGCTTAGTTTTTTGTTTTGTTTTTTTTTTAATTCCTGTAAGTAAAGCTTTAGATTGGACAGCAGAATTAGCAATCGGATCAGCAGGCAGTTAAAGGGAGCTAGGAAGTGTTAGCGCTTCAGCTATGAGCTGGCAACATGCGGGGAATAACCCTTGACACTGGACACCATAGGTGAAATTTCACCATGCGGCAAGATACGGCTGCAACTAATACCCCTTTCACATTTGCAAAAATATCCCAGGTTTTTGCATATGAACGCGCATCAACCCGGGATTTAGCTCAATGTGAAAGGGTCTTGGAGGAATAGCCCCTGACCTGGGTAGAACCCAGAATTAACATGGGATCCGGTCAGTGTGAACGGGTATTCCGAGTCAGCGTGACCCAGATCCCGTTCACTGCAGTGAAAATGCGCCGCTGGGAGGTGCTGACACCTCCCAGCGCCACCCGGCCAAGCCTCCAGATGACGCCACCCGCCCGACTTCATTCCATGTAGGGTGGCCAGTGTGAAAGGGTACATTCCCGGGTGTGCGAATGTGAAAGGGGTATTATGTGCTCCATGATTGGTAGGAGTTCTGTGACGGAATATTTATACCCAAAACTTCCATATGTATTCAGCATTGGTGGGCTATACAGCTATTGTACGGTATTCAGAATTTTTTTTTTATTTTTTTTAAGGCTGTATATGGCCGACGATATCAGCTGTACACAGATTGCATACTCTTCCGTGCATTTTTGCATCATTTGGGATTAGTAATTTGATTGCAAAATAATGAAGTAGCAAATGAAGAGGTCTATCTATCTATCTATCTATCTATCTATCTATCTATCATATCTGCAGTGCAGCCTGGACCAATCGCAACAGCAGTCCCTTCACTCCTCTAATGGGACTCCTCCACATGCAGAGTCTATTGGCCATGCTTGTGCAGTGACCATTACGCGGGAGGCTTTTGGAGAAACCTGCTCCTGGTGATTTCTGCAAAAGGCTACGTCCGCGCAATGCCACATTTGGAGGATGGGGGGGGGGGGGCGGACAATCTCTGGAATGCTTCACATGCCAGACTTTTGTAAATCTGCCCGCATTGCATACCCTATAGAAACCTATGGGCTACAGATCGCTGCGGCAATCATTAACAGTGCCAACGATGCAATATTGCTATTTCCCTTGAACTGGCTGGGTCTCCTGGACAAAACGTTCATCGGCCACATCCAGGAGCATGCTGGTGACGGTATAGTCAGGGTTTGACGGCGTGTATAGCGGAAATAAGGGGCACTTGAACGACCCGCGGGAGCGTGCACGCTTAATGATATAGTGCATACAAATTAACAGATATGCGTGAAAATATCGTTTGCAGTAATCTTCTAATGTGTGCCCAACTGCACACTAGGGGGATACTTAATATTTGCAGGTATCACCTGAAAACACGCATCAAATATTGGGTCAGATGTATTAAGCCTGTAGAAGAGAGAAACTGAAGATAAAGTGGAAGGAGATAACGCACCGGCCAATCAGCTGTGTTTGAAATATGACAGTTGGGAGATGATTGGCTGCTGCATTATCTCCTTCCACTTTATCTCTTTGCCAGGCTTAATACATTTGCCCCAGTGATTGATAAATAGACCCCCTATAAAAGATTGGGGGAGTTTAGCAAAGACTGGAATGAGGTTTAGGTTCTGTATATACTAAGCTTTGGAGAGAGCATCACCTGTGCACAGGACGCCGACATCCCAATTGACTGACTAACCTAGTTTTGTGTTGGCAAGACGGCCCTGAGCATGTACTGCAGATGTGTTGGCGGACGCATTGTTAAAGACACAGGGGCCAGATGGATCAAGCTTCAAAAAGTGATCAAGTGGAGCGTGATAAACAACCAGCCAATTGGCTCCTTACTCATTTTTTTTTCAACCCAGTAACGTGGCATTTAGGAGCTGGCGTTTTATCACTCTCCACTTGATCGCTTTTCGATTTTTGTGGCATCTGGCCCACACTCCGAAGCGGTTTTATACAACAGTGTCTTCATTTGCAAAATCTTTATTTCAGGGAAGAAGAGAGCAATGCTAAAGGTGGGGTGTGGAAAATGAAAGTCCCAAAGGATAGCACGGTACGCCATACACGGTATCGCATACATGCCTGAGATTTATGAGGAATCGGGGGAGGAAATGGTACACGAGAGAGCTGTTCTCTGCATTGGAATCTGCGGGATGTTGCGCTGAGCGTTCGTGCGGGTGGAGACTCTCGCTCGAGGCTTAGTATGTATAAAGCCTGCAGGCGCAAGCTAATGCCCGCGCTGGTAAGGCACTGGGCGGACCAGAAAGGGAAGCACAACCGTTGTAATGTCCGACATCCAATGGGCCAGTTCAATGAATGACCGTACGTTCAGACAATTATATTTGCAGATTGCAGAGTGTACCAGTATGGCAGGATATAATGTATAGTGTCACCAGCTCAGAGGGGCAGTGAGCACAAAAGTGACTAAACTTGCCAGCTTGGTAGCTGATTAAATATTTGGCCATCAGTTGCCTATATGGCTGATGGTGACCTCCAGGCGTTCTCAGCCACCTAGTTCTTGTGGCATTCGGTGCTGCACTCATATTCACTTTGTGCAGCCGGTGGTCCAGTTGTGTGATCAGAGGGGGGTGGGAGATATTGCTGATGTCACAGTCTGTAGTGTTTGTGGTGACATTTTCATTGGACGGTATTGATTGGTAAAGCTGCTTCCCCTATATGGGTTTGGGTTCTGTACACACTGCATTAGCTCACTGGCTGGGATACAGGAGTAAGGGGTTTATTTATGAAGCCAATTGGTTTATAGCTATCATTTTATAGAATGTACCAGGTCGTTACCGCGGCTAGTTGGATACTGACTATTGTGGAAAATGGTTTAGTTTGTTTTTTCTTTCTATTTTGTATTTTTATTGTCATGAGGGTTTAAAAAAAAAAAATTCTCTCTTTCTTTAACAGGTCCTGGTGTGGAAAGAGTTATTGTTAGCTACGATCGGTGAACAGTTTACAGACCACTGTGCTGTCGGTAAATAAATATACAATTCCAACACTTTTTTTTTTTTTTTTTTTTTTTTAATTGATGATAAAAAGCTGCCTGTACTTTGTGTTGTGATTTCTTCTTCCTTTAACTTCTTTTTGTTATTATTCCCCCCCCCCCCCCCCCTTCCTCTCCCTCTCCCTTTCCCTTTCCCTGCCTGGACTGCTAGAGGATGAAGTGATCGGGGTCAGCGTGAGTGTCCGTGATCGGGAAGATGTGGTACAGGTCTGGAATGGAAATGCCTCTGTAGTTGGTGAAGCAAAAGTAATGGAGAAAATCTATGAACTTCTGCCAAGCACATCCTTTAAAGCTGTATTTTATAAGCGTAAGTGATCGTCCCTTGTCACGTGTGTTTATGTTGGTGCTATGTGCATGAGGTGATCCGTTGTGTCCGTTCCATGCTCGCTCCCATTCAACCAGTGGATGAGTCTTGATTGGGGGAGGGGGGATACAGAAAGGTGCTGGTCTTCCGGCTGTGGAGCTAATGTCGGATCGGCCGAAAACAGCCTGGGATTCTGACTGTCCCACACCACTACTTACCTACTTTCCCGGTCATGCAGGAGAAAGATGCTTAGGCTGTTATATATGTATCCCATAAATGTATAAAAAAATGTGGAATAATACAAGTCATAGTTTCTAGAGGGGCTAGAGATACAGGATGGTGGAGAGGCAAGACATGGCAGTAGGGAGGGGATAGAGCGGCACAGGGTGGTGGGGTTAGAGAGGAGTAGGGTGGTAGGAAGGGGACAGAGATGCAGAGCAGTAGGGAGGGGATAGAGAAGCGCATGGCGGTAAAGAGGGCAGAGTGATAGAAGCAGGGTGGGTAGGGAAGGAAATGCAGTGACAATGATCACTACAACTAGTGATTACTAGAGGGACTCCAGGCAACCACTACTCCGAGTGCTGTATCACAAAATAGCGTCTTACTGCAGGCCAGGACAGTGAGGAGGGGATGGGGAGGCGCAGGGCTGGTAGGGAGGGGATGGGGAGGCGCAGGGCTGGTAGGGAGGGGATGGGGAGGCGCAGGGCTGGTAGGGAGGGGATGGGGAGGCGCAGGGCCGGTAGGGAGGGGATGGGGAGGCGCAGGGCCGGTAGGGAGGGGATGGGGAGGCGCAGGGCCGGTAGGGAGGGGATGGGGAGGCGCAGGGCCGGTAGGGAGGGGATGGGGAGGCGCAGGGCCGGGAGGGAGGGGATGGGGAGGCGCAGGGCCGGTAGGGAGGGGAAGAGCTGGTAGGGAGGGAATGGCCAGTAAGGAGAGGATGGAGAGGCGCAGGGCCGGTGGGCAGGGGATGGAGGGGCGGTTAGAGAGGGTTGGTAGGGAGGGGATGGGCAGTAGGCAGGCAAGGGGCGGTAGGGAGGGAATGGGCGGTAGGGAGGGGATGGCGAGGCGCAGGGCCAGTAGGGAGGGGATGGCGAGGCGCAGGGCCAGTAGGGAGGGGATGGCGAGGCGCAGGGCCAGTAGGGAGGGGATGGCGAGGCGCAGGGCCAGTAGGGAGGGGATGGCGAGGCGTAGGGCCAGTAGGGAGGGGATAGGCAGACGAGGGGCGGGTGGTAGGGGATATAGGCAGGCGCAGGGTGGTAGGGAGGTGAGGGGTTGTAGGCAGGGGATAGGCAGGCGCAGGGCAGTAGGGAGGGGATGCGCAGGACGGTAGGGAGGGGATAGGCAGGCACGGGGCAGTAGGGAGGGGATAGGCAGGCACGGGGCAGTAGGGAGGGGATGCGCAGGACGGTAGGGAAGGGATAGGCAGGTGCGGGGCAGTAGGGAGGGGATAGGCATCTGCAGGGTGGTAGGGAGGGGATAGAGTAGAGTGGGGTGTTGGTGAGGAAATAGATACTGGATGGCAGGGAGGGGATAGAGAGACTAAGTGAGTAAGGGAGGGGAGACTCACAGGTACCCTGACACATTTGAAGGAATGCAGTGATGGTGAACAAAGGCAGATAGGGTAGTAAATATTAGCTTCCATCCCTATACACACACACACGCGGTACACTGTCCCCATAATGCCTCACTCATACATGCAACCATACACTGCATACATCAATACATATATGCATTCCCCTTCCTCCCCAGCCAGGGCACACTGTGATAACTACAACTTCCAGGTGCTATATAACAAAATAACGTCTTACCACAGGCCGGGACGAGGGGGGTGTTACTGCACTCCGCTGCGGATTCCTTCTCCCAGTGCCATATGCTGAGTTGCTGCTGCTGGCGGGGATGTACTGGAACAGTGCTGGAGAAAAAGGCGGCCATTTATGAGATACTGGGCGGTGGTCTAAAGTCTTAGATCACAGCTGTGTCGGAACAAGCCCATGATGGTTTGATTTTGCGATTTCATGCAACATCTCGCTGGTGGAGAGATCCACCAGGGCACTTGAGCATTGCTCAGATATGCAGAGTGGGTGTCGCAAGGCTAGCGGAGTCTGGCACGGTAGTGTGTAAGGGGAATGCTTACACTGGCATTTTGCTTATTTATGCATGAGAAATCGTGGCTGCAAATGATCTGCCTGATCTCTGATTCCGGTTTGATATCAAGATTTCAGTAGGGTGCTTTTAGGAGTGAGCAGTTTTACTCAAGCAGCAGCAATTTAGAAGGGGTGTCAAGCCCTTTAAACAGAAAAACAATAGAAAGAAGGTGGTAAGTAATAAACAACTAATTAATAGTAATTAAAAAAATCCATATAAATTTAACAAGCGTAAAAAGTAATACATATAAAGCATGCTGTATTAGTTAAAAATAAGAGTAAAACATCTTAATTCATAGGTGCATTTTGAGTGTATAGTCACCCGTGACCTCCGATCCTGGTTTGTCCAATGTGCAATTAGAGTCCAAGGATAATAATAGTTTTTAGGGGTGTCCGACAGTCTGTTGGTACCAACGAGATAAGGATGCCTCAAATGAGTGGCGAGGTGGCGTCTCCCTCTGGTGAGGTGGCAGGAGCTGGATATGCCGGTCTCACATTTGTCAGATAATTGAGGGTAGATTTCTGGTGCACAAACCCAATGATGGCATAAATTAGGTTGGGCTCTGTCATAGTCGGCCAAGATAGCAGTGCCTGGGTGACACTGATAATGGATGGAGTTGCCCATGGCCACCTGTGGCATATCATTTGAGGCATCTACATCTTGGACAAGGCAGGATCGGAGGTCACGGGTGACTATACCCTCAAAATGCACCTATGAATTCCTGTTTTACTCTTATTTTTAACTAATACAGCATGCGTTAATATGTATTACTTTTTACATGTTTATTAAATTTCTATGGATTTTTTTAATTATAATTATTTATAACTAATATACCCCCTTCTTTTTATTGTGTGTGACCTATGAATCGGCCCCACTGTTAAATCCTAGTGTCCCCTAAACTCTGGGGCTCCCCCCAAACCAGTACAGTCAAAAGTAAAAAATATACAAAAGTGAAAAATATACAAATAAAAACAAATGCAAAGAAAAATGTTCAGTAGCGATGCCCTGAAGGGGTCTAGCCAAAGAAGCTCAGACGGCCCTGCACGCAAACATGTGCCCCATGAAAATGGAGTGTGTGTATTATTTATTACCAGTTTCTTATATAGCGCACACAGATTCCGCAGCGCTGTACAGAGAATAATTGAACATTCACATCAGTCCCTGCCCCAGTGGAGCTTACAATCTATATTCCCTACCACATGTACACGCACACACACACACAGACATTCTAGGTTACATTTTGTTGGGAGCCAATTAGCCTACCAGTATATTACTGGATTGTGGGAGGAAACCGGAGTACCCGGAGGAAATCCATGCAAGAAACAGGGAGAATATACAAACTCCACACAGTTATGCCAATGGTGGGAATTTAACCCATGACCTCAGTGCTGTGAGGCAGAAATGCTAACCATTACTCCAGGCATGTCCAATCTGTGGCCCTCCAGCTGTTGTAAAACTACACATCCCAGCATTCCCTAATAGCAAAACTGTGGCTAGGAATGATAGGACTTGTCATTTCACAACAGCTGGAGGGCCATGGTTTGGACACCATCCGTACTGCCCCGTACAGTGTATGTAATATATATAGTGTGTGTGTGTGTGTGTGTGTGTGTGTAATTTTGGCCTGCCCTGTGACTGATGCACCAGGGTCCATCCTATTTACAAAGCAGACATTTTATTAGTCTTCCCTTGCAGTCCAGTCTGCACTTAGATTTCATCTCCTTCCTGACGTGTAATGGGCTCGGCTGTATTTCAGTCTAATTGGATAGTCTTCAAATGTCTGTTCTAGAATAGATCCGTTGCAGTGCGCCTCTTGGCTCCCATGCTGGAACTAGGCTATTTCTGCAGCCGCTCATTCCTACAGTTTGGCCAAAGAGGCTTTTGGTTTATATCACATGATTGTTTGCGCCTTGTAAAAGTATTGTCCATTGTGAAAGCTGAATCCAAGCTTAGAGGAGCGGACACTTCCTCTGGGCACATAAGTTTGGAGTTTATGAAGTCTTTGCGGCTGAGCTGTATAATGTACAACGGATACTGACCCAACCTCCTCTTCCTCTTGCAGCGCACGAAGAGCATCACGCGTTCGAAGGTGGACGATCACGGCACTAGCAGAGGTCTTCAGCTGCTTTCTATTCTCTTCTTAACCCTGTAACTTCCAGATGGGTTTTGCCACAGATGCGGTGTTTCTGGTCTCCACAGTAGAATAAGGGTAGTACGGTCTCAACAGGAGGAAGGCCAGGCACGGGATTTTTTTTCTTTGCTGAACTTCACTTGTCAATATTAGAGATACTTTTTAATTTTCTGCCCCATCCCCCCCCCCCCCTCCCCTTCCACCCGATTGGTCATTTCCATACTCTGATACGTTTTCCTGCTTCCTGGACATTGATTCTGCCAAATTCCCTCCCTCCCCCCCCCCCCCCCCCCCCCCCCCCCGTTTTGAAATTGTACAACGGCTTCGCTGCTTGAGGATCAAATAGTGCTGCCCTCTTTTAATCTGTGACTCTTTACAGAAGCGAATCTGTTCAGTGACTCAGGGCTAACTCTGTAAAGTTTGTAATGCTGTCTCGTGTCTTTAGTAATGGCTGCTCGGGAAGACACCCCCCCCCCCCCTCCTCTTCCCGATGTGTCTGAAAAATAAGGAATGGATGCATTTATGCGGTGCTGGTTGGTTCAGTCACTCTGCACTGTTTTTATATAACCTTGTTTCATGGTGTGTCATTGCAGTAATACGCTATACTCTACTAGTACAGACCTCGGTCTCCTAAATGATGTACGAATATGCCCCCCCACATTCCTACCATGCTCTGGCGTACTTTAATTCTCCCCAGACAGATCACTGCACTGTAATTTTTATTTAACAAGATGATCTGATCTTGAACGAACGGTATTGCACAAAGTGCCAGGTATATTACAGTATCAATCGCTGAAAGTCGTTTAACCTTTATAATATTCACTAGGCATCCTAGTCTATTGCAAGACCTTTCACTGGACTTCTAAGCCACAGCTATCATTTTCTTATGATCGGTATCAATCTACTATCTTTTTAATCTTCCCTTTTATTCTTTTTTCCATGTGTGTATTTCTTTTTTTTTTTTTTTGGTGTGTAATCATATTATTTGGTTGTAACTTTACGTTTTAAGGTGGACTAGCACATAACATGCCGTCTTTGAACACTAGGACGTACACCCTTATTTATTGCTGCCAATGTTGGTAATTATGGCAGTACTGTGACACTGCTGAGAGTATTTTTGTCCACCTCACTGTACGACGTTTGTTTTTTAATCTCGTAGAACCAA